>NC_089038.1:29061250-29370000 GCF_034140825.1 Oryza sativa Japonica Group | reverse complement strand
AACTTTTCTAGGCCACTCTATGCATATAATTTTTCTTGTTATTAAACTATATGCATTTCGGAAGTAAGTAATAGACCAAATATTATCCTAAACATCACATATTTATGACCTGAGGGAGTATATATCTTGCAAGTTGTATGGCTGTTTAATTTGAGGTGAAAAGGTAAAAAATATTCTCTTCCTTCTACAAGTTTGTTTGGACGAGAAAAGTACAACTAGTCAGCTAGCGTGATTTTTTTTATTTACCCTTCTTAAAAAAAATAAAGTCAGCTAGCGTGATGGGAAATGGTCAATGTTGAAATAAAGAAGGATCCACAGATATCCACCAAATCCTGACCAACAAATTAACTTCGCCCCTTCTTATTTCCAGAAAATAAACAAGTCATTATCGTGCTTGATTACTAACAAAAAATAAGCACTTGGTGAAAATAAGCACCTTTAGGACAACATGCAGCTATAAACTGGAAGTTGGAACCCCTCAGACCTCGCCTTCGTTTGGCATTAGTTTCTTTGAAGATTTGCGCACGGTAACATTACCCACAATTCCCATGTTGTATCATGTATGGGACGGCCAAACCGCCGAAGGGAGAACAATGTAACAGGAGCCACACAGAGAAGCAGAACCGCAAAACATTTTAGATCACACCGCACGAACCGAAGAATGAAGATAATTGCAAATCCAAATTTCAGCGAACACTTCCCGGTAATAATCTATATAACAAACCGCGACTTTTACTCCTCGAACTAAGGCACGCAGAAAGAAACAAGGAACATACCGTAAACAAATGGTACCAGGTGATCCGAAGTTCGATCCACTTTTTCTCCCTGACACCACGGTGAATTCTGATTCCCGAGTCCTCCGGGCTAATTAGATGAACATCAGCAAACTCTACGTCGCAAGGGAAACACTCGCTAGTGCTACAGCACGACGACGCAGATTCATCAGGCACAGATTCAAAAGTAGGGAAAGACTGGAATCATCTGCGCTTTGGCGGCGGCATGTGCGTGCTGCGTACAGAGGTGACGGATTACTCACAAATATGTACAACGCGGACAGGCGCTCGCGCGAACGCAGTTGCCGGCGGCGTACGGCTGTGCTGGTTTGCTGGCGGAGAGGCGGATGGGGAGGGTGATGTATTTATATCGCGCGGCCGCGGGTAGGGCAGGAGGAGGAGGAAGAAGAAGAAGACGGGCAGATGGGAAGGGAAGCTGAGGGAGGGGTTTGGAGGGAGGGAGCTACCGGTGTGATCTAAAATGTTTCGCGGAGACGGCAAAACAAATTGGCCTGCAGGTACAATAGCAGGCTTGCTGTAAACATATTTTAAAAAGATAAATCATGAGAGAGAAGAGCAGTGGGCTATAAATTTTAAGGAGATTTGTACCCAGCTGTAGCACGGATTTTAAGACACAGTGTGTCTATGACAGGTGGGACTAGGTATTAATAGTGCAGTATGTAACTATTGTATGAATGAGCTATTAAATTGGCTATAGATGAATTGGAGCTAATAGTGGCTATACTATTGAACTTGCTCTTATGGCTGCGAGGTGTCGTGCTCGCGGACACGAATAGTTGGCTATACTATTGAACTTGCTCTGCGAGGTGTCGCGCTCGCGTGTCATGTCCGCGGACGTGGAGGATTCCAACTGTGGATGCCCTGCCTTTTTCAGAGCGTCCGCGTCCGTATTTTCACCTTTGTTTCCATGAACTCTCAAAATCGCAACCGGTTTTCACCTTTTTTTCCCCGAATTCTCCACCACGCACTGCACAGTGAACGCTCCAAGCACCGCAGGTCCGCACAATCCATGTGGTCTACTGGATCTGACAAGTGACAGTATAGTGTGCTGCTAGCTAGCGTGAGCCCGGGGCATCTCGTATTGCCATATTGGAATTTGACAGGGAGCTACTGCACGAAGGCCAAAACTTGAACATGAAGGGACAATCATGCTTCGGCTCTCTTAGTAATCAGGTCCGGTCCGAGTAATCAGGCTAACGAGGAATTCGGCTTAGATCCAGATTCCAACACAGGTTCTAATTCCTATACTGGAAAGAACAACATAATGAGGATGAATGAAAGTATGAAACAATTCATGTTTGTTCCAATTTGTTGTACTACCAAAGAGACAGCTTCTTGACGTAATAATGGTGTTTTGGCTGGGCGCGGATCTGGTGACGGTAATCATCAAAGTCTAAATTCGACAATTGCTCCGGCACATTTTTCTACCCCACGTGCTTGATGGGCCTGCTAATTATTGTTGTTATCTGTCATTCTGTCCCGCTAATAAGGCATTTGTTGCCTATCTATTTTTATGAAAAAGAAGTTCAAAAAATTTAGCTAGGAGGTATGAGAGCCCCCTCAGCATGAGTTCTGTAAGATTTTCTCCCTTCTCCCAGGAGGATTTCCTGAATTCTGGAATTTTTTTATATATATGTCCATCCACTTGGCTATCACTATTAATCTATTATGGTATTATCAGAGAATGGACTAAAGGGCGGAGCCAATCCTTGTGGAGTCGATAACTATTAGTTTGTATTTAAGTGAGATCATTTATCTAATTTTTTTTATTTGTACATAAAAATCAAGGTCGGATGTTTTTTAAAAAGCTGTGGAGTCGGCCGACTCCAAAGATTCTGCATGGATCCATCACTGATGGGTTGGCACCGATATTTTATGTCATGTCAAAAAAAATCTACACATGCCAAAATTAGAGGCGTGTGTTAAGTTGAAACCCCCTAAGAATTCACGACTTAGGGGATGCTTAATTTAAGTGACTTTACCAAAGTCTTGTTTTAATTAAACAATACAGAAATGATCCAACAGTATTCTCGTCACAGTAAAATTCACGTAATAATCATAAATTTTCTGTGATATGGATGTGACTGCTTCAATTGTGAAATTCCAGGCGTTCCAAGGATGAAGGATCTCTCCCTTTCCCATGCATCACAGTCAGTTTTGAATTTTGATAGGTACTACCAGAGGCGTTACTACGTTTGCTATACCCCAGATAACGGGACCACGGGTAGAATTTTAATAGTTAGTTGTTTTAGCATATATTAACATATTACTTCCCCCGTTTCACAATGTAAGTCATTCTAGCATTTTCCACATATCTAGATTTATTAACATCAATATGAATATGAGAAATGCTAAAATAACTTACATTGTGAAACGGAGGTAGTACTAGCTTAGAACTAAAGTGTTGTACATGTTGTGATATGTGTAGGACCTCTAGTAATTTTCGTTCTAGATTCGTCTTTGATGTATACCATAGAGAAGAAAAAAAAAGGGTTAAATAAGCTCACTAAAACCCAAAATCTCATTTAGCAATTCGGAGTAGCCCAAAGTAATCTCATTTTCAGTAAAATGCAAACTATTCAGTAGAATCTTTCTATGACAGCTACGCGAATGGTTCCAATCGTGGAATGCCAGGCGTTGCAAGGATGAAGGATCTCTCCCTCTCGTGCATCACTCTCAATTTTGATAGGTGCCGAGAGAAGCAACAAACAGTTTTTGGTTGAATAAGCCCTCATTCAGCTTAATGTTAACGGGAATTGAAACTCTCAAATTAAACGTATCCCAATCAACTTGAAGAGCAAAATGAGAATAAAGAAGATTGTAACTGATCCTAATGATGATGCTGATTAGAACCTATCGGATGGACTATTCAGCCAAATAAAAAGCCAAAATTTGAATTTTCAAACTTAATTTTGACATTGATTTTAAGATATTTTTAACGTAGTTTTTTTTTCAGCATTGGCTTTGAGTCACTGAGAACACATATATAAAAGTTTTATCTATAAATTTATTTTTATTCTCTAACAAACCGTTTTCGCTTATTACCGGAAAAATACGCGTCTAGGCTGCACTCCTGCTGTCCTGCAAAGCCGCCAAGCGCGAGGGCGTACGTGGCCGGACGACTTTCATGGGCCATGCAGGGGACGAACGGCCCAATTTAGCTTTTGCAACTCATGAAGAAATAAGTTCACTTTAAATCCTTCATCTTGACGTTGAGTTTAAATCTTATCGGTCAACCCCAATATCCGATATAACGTGTCCCTCAACTTACAATACCTAGGTACCTGAGGTCCTAGGATAATTTTGTGTCTGGTTTTGACTGATGTTAACTACGGTCAATCCAACTGAGTCAGCGTGGGATCCACATGAACTCCATTGTATCCACATGTGAGGGGCTCTTTCTTTTTCTTCTAGCCTCCCCTCTCTCCTACTAGAGATAGTGGGGAAAATATGTAGCGCACCATATATGTAAGTGAAAACATAAAAACTACAATTGGATTAAAAAAATAAACGCCTGAAATTTGTCCACGTTATTCAGAGTAAAACTTTTACTCAGAGATTCGACCATGGGTAAAAGTTTTACCGTGATTAAAATATTTTATTTTTACTTTTGGTAAAATTGATAAATCTTAGGCGTATGTTTTTAATTCAACAGTACTTTTCAGGTTTTCACTGCATATTTTGCCGAGATATAGCAGCTTGCACATTTGGGCCGCACAAAAGGCCAATTTTGCAAATAAGTTGAGTTATGGTCCAAACGATAGCTTAGATTGGATCGCTAAAGATCAATTTTCCGCCGGTCCTCGTGGCCCTTATCGAGATGGAGGCTGTGTTTAAATCCACGTCAAAATTAGAAATTTGAAGAAATTGAAACCATGTAACGGAAAAGTTAAAAATTTGTGTGTGTAGGAAAGTTCGATGTGACAAAAAATTTAGAAGTTTGAAGGAAAAAGTTAAAATCTAAACCGGCATACACCGAATTTGGGCGAGATTCCAGTTCCGCGCCGGCAAACCATGTCAGTATGTCACAGGTACTCGGTTTTCTAAACATATGTGATACGACTTTTTTTTTTTGCGAGGAAAAACGGGGAGCTTTATTAATTAAAGATTAGGAGGGATACAGTCTTTGGCTAAACTCTCCTTAACACACTCAGGCGCACACATACGCCACACCGAAGATTGCTTCGGGCGCCTAGCCAACTGGCTAAGGCAATGAGCAACTTCGTTAGCTCCCCTATTAATCCTATTAAGCTTAAAAGCAGGAAGAAGTGATACGACTTTTTTTTCTCCCAGGAAACTCGTGCACTTCTAGGTAACTAACTATGTTAGTTTGGATAATGACTCTAATTAAGGTAAGTTTTTCTTTTTCTAACTGGTTCAAAAAAAATCTACCGTTAAATTGAAACTCAAAAAGAAAAATTAAAACTTTCTATTGAAAAATTAAAAGCCATATAAAAAATTGAAACTTTCAAGTAAAAATTTGAAGAGTTTCAACTCGAAATTCGAAATTTCAAGTTAAAATTTAAAAACTTTCAAAGTAATTTAATTTCTTAAGTCAAATTTTAGTAACTTTCAACTCTTCATGTCAAATTTTAAAACTTTCAACTGAAAATTTTCAAAATTTTCAAATCAAGATTTTAAAACTTTTAACTCAAATTTAAAAACATGTGCGGCGAAGATTAAAATAGTGAAAAAAACACGTCGAGGGGGGCACCGGCTTGCACGCGCGAGATAGCAACCCCCGAATTTAGGCCTCAAAGAAGAGCCCATGTCACCCGGAATTTACAGTCCAAATTGATAGCCCGTATTGGATCACTACAAATCGTAATGATCTAATTTCGGCTGGTCCACTTCTGCCGCGCACAGGCAATGGAAAAAGTACACAGAAACAGCAAAACCAAATATTCGGCGTCACTTAACTAATCTAAACCGTTCAGAATAGATCCTTCAGTGGTTTTGACCTCGATTTTGGCCTACGTGACGGCTGAGTCAGCGTGGAACCCACATGTCAGGGTGATCCACATCATCACCCTCTCTCTTTCTCCTCTTCTTTCTTTCTGGGTGAGGCAAAGCAGCGGGTGCAGAGACCGGTAGGCGAGGCGGGAGAGAGGAGGGTGGCGGGCCGCGACGGTGGCCTGCGGCGGCTGCAGCAGGGAAACACGGCGACGCGGGCGATGGTGGTAGCACCGGGGGAGGGGGACACGGCGGCAACGACGACAGACATCGGAGAAGGGGCGACGCAGCGGCGGCGGGTGAGATGTCAAGACCGCTCTTGGCGAGATGACGCGAGTGACGGGAGGGGCTCTGCAAGGTTCACCGACGTTGGGGGACGACGACAGCTTGGGGTAGTCGTGGCGCCACGCCTGGTCGGAGGCCACCTCGGCATGCGCGAGCAGGAGGAGCGTCGGCACAAGGCGGCGCGTCGAGAGCAGCCCACCGCCACTGCCGCTCCGCCCGCGTCCGGAACCGCTGCTCACCCGCCATCGCCTCTCCACAGCCGCGCTCGCCCGCCGACGCCGCTGCACCGCCTGCTCGACAATGCCACTGTCGTCCAAGTCGAGCCCCCGTGAGCCGCCCGCCCCTCTAGCTCCAAGCGACAGCGACGGTGACACTTGGTCCTGGCGAGCCACCGTTGTCGCACTTGTCCCTGCCTCCTGCCGCTTCGGCTCCCGGCGCTGACGCCGACACGTTCCTCCCGCCTCACCGCCACCGCCAAGTTGACGCCGATGCGGGCCTCCCCGCCGTCGTGGCACCGGTCCTTGAGCGCTCTCATGGTGTCACTGTCCTCGCTGCGTTCCTCCCGCCTCAGCGCCACCGCCAAGCTGACGTCGACACCGGATTTGTACTTGGGAGGTGCTCGCCGGCCTCCCCGCGTCTCCGCCGGCCACGCCCGCCGCACCGCGCCCAGCCTCTTCGTCCCGCACACATTTTTGTCCTCTCCGTCGTGCTTCCCCACTACAGCCTCCTCTCTCGCCTCGCGCCCGGCCAGCTTGCAGATAAGTGAGATAGATAGATAGAGAGAGAGATGAGGACGGATATAAGAGGGGAAAGAGGGAGAGGAGGCTGACGTGGATAACCCTGACACGTGGGTCCCACGCTGACTTAGCCGCCACATAGGTCAAAACTGGGGTCAAAATCACTGAAGGATCTATTGTTACCGGTTTTGATTAGTTAAGTGCACCGGATACCCGATTTTGTGGTTTTGTGGATGTTTTGTAACTCGGGGCCATTTTGGTTTGCTACCAAAACTAGCCATACCAATATTTTCGTCACCGATTTTGCTATATATTTGTTGACAAATTTTTTCCCAAAAATTTGACAGATATAATTACACTACAATCGTAGTGTAATTATACTGTAACTTGCATGTAATTACACAGTAACTATAGTGTAAATTATATGTAACTTTCAAAAATCTCTCCGTAACATGTTATTTCGGTAAAATGGAGGTCGTGGGAACAAATTCTTTCATATATGTATGTGCTATGGTTTGTTTTCTTCCTCACCAAAACAAATCTTGTAATAGATCTAACGATTCAAGATTATCTAAAACTTACATATAAGTTACACTGTAGTTACATGCAAGTTACAGTGTAATTACATATAAGTTATAGTGTAATTACACTACGATTGTACTGTAATTACATCTGTCAAATTTTTAGAAGAAAATTTGTCGACAAATATATAGGTGGTCCCTTTGGTCAATAGAACAGTAAACATCAAGCATTTGGATTGTGACCTAATCAATGGTAGTACCAAGCTTTAATTGGTAGCGAGGCATTGGTAGCGCCACCAGCCGGGAGCGCCTAGATGCACGGCCATGCAAGTTTCAGTCCAAACTAGTTCCCTCTACCAGAGCAACTACAACACAAAATATTTGGTAACCCTTTGTTGGTACCGATCCAAACAATTCTAACCCACAAAATTTGGCACTTTGGGTTGGGTTGGTTTGAGGCCTAAATTAGTCTTACTAATATTTGACAATTTCAATAGTGCTTAGTGTCCATTTGGTTTGAAGCTAAATTTTGGCATGTCTAAGAAAATAGGTCATTTCAATAGTTAACTTAGGCTATTTTGGTTTTAATCCAAACACAACTTTATCTTACCAAATTTAGTCATGCCAAAATTTATCAAAATTTAACATTGACGAAAATTGGTAAGGCCAATTTAGGTCACAAACCAAACTAGCTCTTTATTGGCATCAATCCAAACACTCAAATTTACTATGTCACTCTACCAAAACTTTGGTAATGTTAAAACTTGCCTAGGTTTTGGTAAGGTACCAAACCAAATAAGCCCTCTATGCTAAATTGAGGGACCTTCGATGTACTTTTTCCCACAGGCAATTTGTCCCGCCCAGAAAGCCCATAATTGCGGAAAAGTCCAAATTGACATCCCAGATTTGATTGCTACCATCGGCTCTCCTGGCCTACCCAAGGTAAAGGCCCAATTTTTGTCGGCTCCCGGCCCACTCGGGGTCACAGGCCAACGCCCAACGCGCTCTTATCAGTCTATTCCTCCGGCCACATGGTAGACTAGCACGAAGACGCTCATCAATTGCGTCGCATGGAAACACTCCGTGGTTGAAGTATGTGGCAACAACTGCCAATCGCAAAAATTGCTCACGCCAACTGACGACTCCACGAAAGATGGGCGTAATCTCTGACCACCTATTCGCCACGTTCACTTCGTAGGACGACTAATACCCGTCGATAATCCTGCTTTATCGTCGCTACTTAACTGCAGAGTTGGTACATAAGCTGCAGTTCCGGCGCTTTGATTCTGCCTTTTTCTTTGTGATGACCTGACCGAGAGAGGTCACGCGAAAAACATTTCAGCGCCACCCGTAATTGAAGCACTGGATAGTCTGGACTCTGGATGCACTTAAATTCTGCATGCTCTTTCCTTATCAGTTCACCTTTCTCAGTTTCTCTTGATGATCATTCTCCAAACTATTTGTACAAACTAGTTAATCATCTCTCCTATATATTGATTCTTCTTTGTTGCAACTTAAGCACGCAACGAATAAGATACCACCATATATACCACATCAACAAAGTCAAAACAGCAAAATGAAAGGCGAAGCAAGAGCCGGCTTATTCAACTATACTTTTCTTGTGTTCACTCTCTCCGTTTCGAAATGTTTAACACCGTTGACTTTTTAGCACATGTTTGACCTTTCGTCTTATTTAAAAACTTTTGTGAAATATGTAAAATTATATGCCTACATAAAAATATATTTAACAATGAATTAAATGATAAGAAAAGAATTAATAATTACTTAAATTTTTTGAATAAGACGAATGGTCAAACATATGCTAAAAAGTCAACGGCGTCAAACATTTCGAAACGGAGGAAGTATTATATACAGGTGGACAACTTACACTTTCTTGTCCTCTCAAGAATTCAAGAAAGAAAGACAGAAAAAAAAAGGAGAAGAAATGAAAAGACGGAAAACTCGGAGTTCTTGCTCACCCCGTGCACTTCCATGCACGAAGCTAAATGCTGTTCTTGGTAGGGCGGAGCGCGATGACGAGGCCCGGGAAGACGTCGTCGGGGTCGTGTATGTGCGGGTTCCTCTCCACGATGAAGGGGTCCCCGCACTTGTCGCTGATGGTGTGCAGCGTCTCGCCTTCCCCGACGACGTACACCTCCTCGCACGGCCGCGCCGCCGCGCCCCCCAGCCGCGGGCCGTGGACCTCCACGGCCTCCGCGCGGAGCGCGCACAGCAGCACGAGCGCGACGAGCGCCACCGCGAAGCACCACGACGCCGCGTCCGCGGCCGACGCGGCCGCCGCGCACAGCTCCGCGCGCCGGAGGCTCGTCCTCGTCGTCGCCGTCGCTGCCGCGGAGGCCATGCACGGATGCGCGCGCGTGACGTGCACTCTCTGGGTTAACTTGCGTTCGCAGCGGAAGTTGCTTGGTTTAAGGGAGGGATTTTATAGAAAGAAAAAAAAGAGTGGAACTGCACGGGCGTGGAGGGGTTCGGCTTGGCGGACTTTTGTGGCGGTTTTGGTTAAACGTGGGAGCCCACACGGAAGGATCGTGGATTTAATGGCGGTTAGGTTCTTAAGTACGGCATGCCAATGGTGACGGAGACCAATTTTTAGTCCTGACCGACTGACCAATTTTCTAGTACGGAACATGTAACTTTCTGCTAATAACCAAACACTTTCCGGTCAATATATGCCACTGTTAACATCGAAAGACATTTCATCAAGGGTGAGTGTCTCGAGAGTTATGGTCTACTAGTAAATGAAGAAGCAGAACATTATTAGATGTCACTAAGCAAAGCACTGATCAAGAATGGTAGTTAAGTACTAGCGATCTGTGCAGTGGAAAAGAATTGCAGGACTCAGATTCTAGGTATTGCTATGATCAGGAGCACTATGAAAGACAATAATTAGCAGATTTATTTTCTTTGCTTCACTCCAAAGTATGACTGAATACCACAACATTTGTACGCCGTGGTACTTAGATTTGTAGCAGGAGCAGGGGACCGAACCCACCACCGTACCATCTGGTAGGTTCTTAGTACTTCTTAACCCTCTCCCGTGTGGCAGTTGCATGTACACGGTACCAAGTGTCCGTCTTAGTGTAATCTTGTTTCTGTTTTCCATGGCGAATTGGCGATAATCTGGTCTCAGCCCATCAAACCAACAAAGCATAACAAGAAAACACCCGTCGACCAAACCGTCTCCGACGTGTCCACGTTTGGGCCACAGCAACTGTTCACCTAAGCGATGCCGCCTAATTCTAAAGCTTTCTCTGTGATAGTTTCCAATTGTTTTCATCCCCGGCACCGGAAGCGTCCATGTATGTGTCACTTCAGCAGTTGGTGACCCGATCGCTAAGAAGGTATGGCAGAGTATGTGATATGCAGGACAGTGACTAGGGTGGAAACGGGCATGGTTGCCTTGCTCTTTCTTTCCCGGCGTTTGTTTTCACGTGGCCGCCGGTCAGCGGAGGATTCCCTGAGAGGGATGTGTGCGGTGAAGTGATTCCCAACAAATCTCTTGCTACTTACACCGTTACACGTACGCTCCAGATAGGCACCCACATCAAGTGGCAGGCGGCTAGCTAGGAGTAGATGAGTGTATCCCAGTTCATTTCTATTTATCTCCATACCTAAGTTTGAACAAACTGCAACCTTCTTGTTCAGATGATCAGATGTACAGGTTCCAGTCTGCTGACCTAATTTCTCAAAAAGAAAAAAATTAAAGCCATAGTGCTCCGTATTGTTTCTCATCATTTCTGCGTTGAAACATGTGAGGATGACAGTTCATTGTTTGCTCATTATATGAATCGATAGATAGGAGTGCACAACGAAAAAGTATGATCGGTTGCAACAGACCTTGAATTGGCCGCAAGGTCATGGCTTGATAATCATACATTTGTTGTTGGTTCAAATGCTTGTTTTTCCTCTAAAAAAAAGCTTGTTTTTCCTCCAGCTAAACCAGGCTTACATTCTTACCGAACAAACCTTCCAAGGGGACCCTGTGATTTTAAAATGGAGGAAGAGGTCAGAAAGGCCGTTTTCCTGAACTTGAGCTAATGTATGTTTTGTTCCGACAGTTTCCAGTCCACGAGATAATGATGTATCACCAACCTGACTAAAGAATACGACCGTAACTTGTTCCATCTATCTTATTTCCAGTGATGAGGAATTGTACAGAATTGCCGTGGAAATCTAATTCTGCAAACACATGAAGAGACAACCAACACCTAACAGCACTGAATAAATGGATCGAAAATCATCTCAGACGAGCATGCATTATGGCTATGGTACGCGATGATCTGAAAACCTTTCAGGATGGAAATCCATTTCCAGCCCAACAAAAACAGTATGGGCATTGGGATTACCAAGATCTCTATGTATAAATACGAGGTACAGTACCTTACCTGTTTCTTCCAAGTTCCAACATCAGCAAACAATTCTTCCAAGCCTGTGCTTGTATATTCTTCAACTACTGAATAAGGAATGCGAGAGATTGCCAGAGCAAATTGGCTGCCAAAGGTCTCTCTGTTCAGGAAAACGGCTTTTCTGACCTGTTCCTCCATTCTAAATACACAAGCCCATCAGTTTGAGACTCCAGAAGTTCGTTCAGCTGTCCATTTCCACAACTTTAGTTTGACAATTTCATCGCTAGTAAATATTAATCCACCAGGACCATTTTTCACTGCTCCAACTTCCGCTTCAAAGGATATTTTACCTCTCTCAGCAAACCTATAAAATAGATTAAAAAAGTATTAGGATAAGCATGGTGCCATACTTTATTAAATACGAGTAATTCTTAAAACTACATTATCTTGCTTACGATGGGAGCTCATAGAGGTGGACTATGTTGTAATTCGTTGACCATAGCAGAATAGGGTTTAATTGTGCATCTTGCATACCAGCAAGAGCAAGTGCACCCTACACATGAAATGAGAACCATTGTTCCATCAGCAAGAAAAAAAAACAGGAACAGGTGAACAAAATGGTAAATGTATGGTATGATGAGAGCTACAACTATGTTAAAAATGCTTATGGTCCAGTTATAGTTATCAAGAAAACAAACATTTTTCTCTGTAGACTAAGAACATTAATGGGGTAACTGCTAACTTGCTATACACCCATGAAAAGTAGAAATCAGCAAGGTTTAATTTTATTATTGCACCAAAAAAAAAATCAAAGCAACCATCACTGTTCAGTTACATTTCTAATTTTCTAGATCCCGCCTCTCTAGATTGAATCTAGTATTGTATTAAAAACACAACCTTGTAATTCTCATCCCCTCCTTCAGAAACCATAATAAACATATAGAGATAAAACACTATGTTTTTCTTCTTAAGTAACAGAATTTTCATAGAAGGTACTTGCCATGTTATTGCAATGCATTTGAAAAGATGACATCAAATGAGTCTAGCTCCACTACAAAACACAAATTATTCATGCGCCGCACAAAAATACAAAATATTCAGGGATTCAGAATCATCTCTGCCCAATAATAATAATAATAAGGACACCATAATCAGGGGAAACATACTAGCAAAATCAGAGAAATAGGTGAAAGCATCTTAAAATGTGGTTAGCTATATAGTCCCCCTGTCACCACAAATAAAGCTGCTTAAGCAATTGGCATTCAAGAATTTATTGGTGTGCATCAATGAGAGTGTGGTGCCATACATGATCTTCGTTATGTGTATATGTTACTGCCAGGCTTCCAGTTTCCAACTTTCCATAGCAGCCCAGACCTAACAAAGACATGATTTGAAGTTCACGTGCATTATGAAGACATGATTTGACAGCATAGTGATTACTGAATGTGATGATGATTAAATGAAAGACTAACCTTGATTGTTTGATCCAGAGAACAAGATAATAGAAATTGATCCCAGCAGAGCAAGGGCATTATAGCTCCTGTATGACCAGAAAGGGTGAGTCCATTGCAATTTTGCCAAGTCCCAGGCCTGTCATGTTTTCATTGCCAACAAAACAGTGAGAGCAAATACCCAACAGAAATTTAGAATTGGACATTGCATTTTTATACTAACCATCATCTAAATGTTAATAGAAGTACCACGCATATTATCTAAAAATGAATACAAATAAATAGGGCATAGGGTTACAAGGATTTTTTTTTCTCTAATAGTGTGATCCATTGAACCAGAGTAAAGCATCATTGTTCCTATAGCTAATGAAACAACAGGACCCTGATGCGGTGATGCCCCACAAGAGAAGAAGCAAGCTCAAAAGAGTCTTTTTCTGCACAATATCTCCACGCTAAAATATCTCCATCCTGCACATACAGCACAGCATTGGACTTTTATGGTGTATAAAGAATAATAGCCTCATATGGTGCATCGACATGAAGATAATTTACTTGTATAGTTGCATTGCAGCGAAGAGCATCCCATTGCCAACCGCCAGTGCATGTACTCGCCAGTTGGCTCACTTAGGCTCATCTCAGCTCCTGTATCCCAGATCTGTAAAAACCTGAACCAATCAAACACTCATACACAGTGAATCACTATAAGTGTGAAGTATAATTTTCACCTTCACAGCATCAGGAATTCCAACAAATAGCAATGGCTCCTGCACACTAACACAGAGCGTATGCACAAGACGAGATTAAAATCAGTTCCACAACTGCGACGGGCACGCATACTTGCACAGGATTCAATTTCAATCGTGCCAGAGCTGCTACCTGCTCCGTTTGATAATCCGAGACGCGCACCGTTCCGTCCTTGCTGCTAGAGAACAGCAAATGCGTTCCTGATGGCAATACAATCGCAGTCACAGCCTACAAGCACTTTAACAAACCGAATTTGAAAAAAAAAATCCGCGGATCGGGGTTGGAGGGCAAGCCGGCAAGGAGGTGGATGTACCTTCTGGTGTCCGCGGAGCGGGGTGAGCAGCGAGAACCCGTCGTTGATGGAGCCGGCGTGGAGGTAGCAGCGGCATTCGTCGCCGTACCTGCAATCACCGGAGAGGAAGAACTTGCAGGGCTTCTCGCGGGTACTGGACACCACGCAGTTGCCGCCGCCGCCGCCGCCGCAAGCGGCCGCGCTGGGTCTATGGCTTGGTCGCAGTCGCTCGGGAGGCGCCTCGGGGAGTTCGCTGTGGAGGTAGCGGCAGGGGAACCGGCTGCATGCATTGCCCGGCACGCCAGTGGATGCAGACCTCGCCGGCGGACGAAGAGGCAGGCGAGGTCGGGCCGAGGCGGTCGCGCACGCGCCTGCGGCCGTGGCGGCCGCCCTCGTCGTCCTCTAAGCCCATGCGTGGAGGCTAGCAGGATCGGTTGGTTTCGGTCGATGCGGCGCCGGCGATAGGAGACGGCGGCGTGGGGCTCGTGGGAATCGTGGGGTTATTTGGATTTTTTTTTCTAATAGAACATCTGTAAATAAAATTAGTTGGAACAATTTAATTTACACGCTTTATCTGTGAATTTCTTAAAAAACTATTTTAATTCATTTTCAACTCTGTTGTAGTGTTGTAGTTGATTTATTTGTTTGTATATTTGAATAATGATCACAAAACCATTTAGCTATTCAGCAATTTTGAAAAAACAAGTCCTTAATTTGAAACTCTATGGAGCTCTCCACATACATTTTCTTTTCCCCATCAATTGGCTAGTTATGCCACCATATGCCTACCGTTGTTCGCTAGGCTCACCAAACTCCGCCAACCCCCCGTCCCATTGAATCCATTGTCACCTTCTAGCCACTTCAAAATCTAGTTTTCTTCGTTGGCAGTGACAACTCACATGTAGGGTTCGAAAATTTCAGAACGAATTTTCTAAAATTTAGGTTATATCATAACACCCTCCCCCATACATATTCCACATACACATTATTTCAGTCAGAATTTTTATTATTTTTATTTTTTAATAAAATATTTGTTCAAATTCAATCAAATTTTGTTTAAAAAATCAAATAATTTTGGAACACAATAACTGAAATTTTGGCCATATTGGTACCCTCTGATATAAATGTTGAAAATGAAAGATTAAACCCCTGGTGACATACCCATAAAAACTGAGTTGGAGCCCAAATCCTTACTCAAATCTCAGTCTTTAGTGTATTACCCATCTGTAGCTAGGCTAGAAGATGTACTGTAATATATAGTGCAAATCATATATGTCGTGAAAAAATAAAACTATCGTATGATAAAAAAAATGGATGTTTTAAATTTATTCACATCGCGATAAGTAAAATTTTACTGCCAGATATGCGCCCATTTTTGAACAATTCTCATACGTCTATTTTTGAATCATCCTATAGTTTCTAAGGGCAACAACAATGTATATGGCAAAAGTAGTCTATATAGATGGAACCCACTTATATGAACTTTAAGGGCCCCTTTGAATCAAAGGATTTATGTAGGAATTTCATAGGATTCAAATCCTATAGGAAATTTTCCTATTTGGCCCTTTGATTCAAAGGATTGAAGCTTTCCAAATCCTATGAAATTCCTATGGAATGACACATTGCATGTAGATTTTGGAGGAAATTTAGCAAGAGCTCCAACCTCTTGGAAAATTTCCTTTGAGTCTATCTCTCTCATCCGATTCCTGCGTTTTTCCTGCGCTCCAATCAAACGACCATTCCTGTGTTTTTCCTGTGTTTTGCAATCCTCTGTTTTACACTTCAATTCCTGTCAGAATCCTATGTTTTTCCTATTCCTCCGTTTTTTCTACCCTGCGATTCAAAGGGGCCCTAACTATTGAAACATCCACAATGTATATGGATAGCAAATAGTATTAGGATGAGAGAAGAGGTAGAGACAAATAATATATTTTATTCTCTATGGGCAGTCCATATGCTTATGGGTAGCTTTTGTTATTTTTTTTTGCTATGGACTAGTTCCACATTGTTGCTAGGTAGCTGAAACAAATATTGTATTGCTTATGGACCACTTTTAGACTACATTGTGGATGCCCTAAGTTTGCACTGCATATATGGTTTACATTGCATTTTTTTTAAGATATGCGCCCACTAATCAATCTAACGAGACACCTCCAATTGATTTTTGACCTAGGTGTGTCTTTATCCACTAGCATCACTATTGCTATCTTTTACCTACGTCCCGCTAGCAACATTGGCCCACTGCCTCCAATATGCAGTACCCCACACCCACCCCTAGAACACACACCCTGAAACCTAGGAAAATATATAGTATAAACCACATATGTAGTGAAAATTCGGAAACTATTGTTGGATAAAAAATGGACATCCGAGATTCTCCACGTCATCACGAATAAAAATTTTACTCGTAGATTCAATCGAGTAAAATTTTTACTCGTGGTGACATGGACGATAGTTTTTAAGTTCCCACTACATATATATATATATATAGCTTCCACCATATATTTTTCCCCCGAAACCTAACAAGAGGCTCATCAGAGTTGGTCAGAGACGAAGAAAAGGCATGAATCTTGAAGCACATCGTAAGTCTAAAACAATACGCATGTTTTTGCAAAAAATAAAAATAAAAATATCGGGTGATATATAGCATTACTGTTTTGTTTATGTACGCCGTGTGCTACCATCGTCATCCCAGGTGATTGTCACGCCAAGTTATTGTTATCTTAGCATGACAATTGTCTAACCATGCCATCCTAATAATGAGTGAGAATGATGTGGTGAAGAGACACATTCACGAATAAATCACATTCTAGATTAAATTCAACGACCAAAATTTTGTGATTCTCATTTAGAATATGGATCATTTCCGCATACAATTGATGCAAGGATAACGACGACACCTATTGCACTTTGTGCCACTACCTCTTGTCCAAACAAACTTAAGGGTTACTATAGATGTATGTGCTACAGAAGTGAAGGCATGAAACCTACACTAAGGCTCAGGTCGGCCATCTGTAGCTCGAGTGAGTTGAGTTGAGTTGACACACATCCCTGTAGAGTGTAAGACCCTGCCATCCCCGTTAACCGAAGCAGCCAAGAAGCAACATTCGCCAATCTATCGTTATCCATGAAAATTGCTTCTGATACTTGTTCGTAAAGCATTGACGGGCTCACCCTACAACTGATGTGGCCGAACTGCTCTATTAGATCGTCTGTTCTCTATATAACTTCCAAGTTCAGGTGAGATAGAATTTGCAGCACCAAGGACACACTTGTTGTAAGAGAAGTCTGCAGTAGTATCATCATTCCTTAGTACAATGAAGCACCTTGAGCTCGGGTGACCAGGATTCACTCCGATCTGTATGTGGCACACAACATATGTTTTGATCAGAACATGCTAGAATGAAGAATAATCATAACGCGGGATGCTTTTGATATCACGTATAAAAAAAGCAATGGTTATAAAGCAGGAATTCATCAGTGCTAACAGCAAGCTCGACATAAATTGTGCAGTCAGCGTGGGGGGGAGGTATTATCTTTCTTCAACATCAAGAAGTTAACAGTGCTTGGAAATATTACAATAATAGTACCCTAATTCCGAATTATATGAGCACAACCCCCAAACCTACCACGTTAATTGGACAGTTCACTACCGGCACTTGCATGTTAAAACCGAGAATATAACATACATAAGCATGAAGAAAAATATTCTTATTCTTTGAGCCATTAGAGAAAATATTAATGCGGTTTGTGATCAATGAAAATTTCAATTGATATTTGTAGGATTATAGAAAAGACGAGGGCTATGCCATAAAGGAAAATTGCATTCTATGTACCTACCTTGATTTCTCTTATTCCCACACCAATCTTGTCATACCCTCTGGGATGAAATTTCAAGGCCTCCATTAAGCATGATTTATCTTGTTCTGTGACAACTTCATTTAATGTGTACCTTCATGAAAGTAGAAGATGACATTAAATACAAAGGATTATAAAGCTTTTTTTTTTAAAAAAGAAAATAACTATCAGTCACGATTCCATGGATAGTGGTATAACATACTCCCGAAGCATGTTTTGCAAGGAAGTGCGCATGTCAATGATGTTCTCCCATATACCAACTTTAGCATTAAGAAACTTCTGATTAAAAGATATGGCACCACCATTGATGGTAGCATTGCCTTCAGAATTGAGTGCTGATCTCCGCTTGGAAGTTTTTTCAGTCCTTTTTCTGTAGGTATCCATTACATTCTTTTCAAGAGCCTGAACTTCAGGGTTATGTAGAAAGTCATATATGTGCTCATTTTGTTTTGTCTCATGTGACTGCAAAAAAGAATAAATGTTAGCAGCCAATTTGAAATATCTGAACATCCATCTATCACAGAAGCAGGCACTGCGATTCAATTTCTGTACAAAATTAATGTAACGGAATATCATCAATCAACAGCTCAGCATAAATAATATGAACATCATAGAGATAATATAAGATCTTCACTTCATTTTATATCAATTATTCAGAACCAGAAAACAAATTATTTCAGTGAATACTTACTCAATGCAAATTTCTCTAGCTTGCAGCCCATTAGAGGCTCGTAGGCAAAGCATTAGGAAAGAAATTTAGTATTGTACCTTTATGCTATCCAAAGAGTTAAATTGTGCATGTATAATGCATCGTGAGTATTCATAGGGGGTGATTGATCAAGATCTCAATTTTCTTTTCATTTTGGGAGCACGTTAAAGTTACTCTAAAAGAGTAGTGCTTGATTCAGCAGGGAAGTTACAATACACACCTTCCCAGAATATAGAATCTTGAAAGGACCTGACGACCCTGCACAAGGTTCTTTGCCCCAGGCAATTGCATCTAGAGTACCAGAAAGATTGTCCACTGAATCTCGCTTTGCAGCATTTATAAAACTGTGTGCAGGCCTCTGCAGGAAAAGCCATAAAATCAGAAGATGTTCAGAACATTTCAAAAGGGAAATCTCATAGTTAATAATCAGTAAGAAAGCTAAGATTTCTCACAGAAAAGCATGCTTCAGAAAATGGAGAGGAGATTGATAACCAAGTCCTTTGCTGCTTTAAACCTTGACTGCTTAGCCCATGGAACTGCCCACTCACAGATAGGCAGTCTGCCACAACCAGTAAGTGCTGTCGATGGATATTCCTTCCAATAGCATCTGTTGTGGATCTTAAAGACTGAAAAAGCAAGTGAAAATGAAAATGTTATAAACCTACAGGAGAAATTTATCACAAACAATTAAACTTTGAAACCATTTTACACAGGAATGAATGAAACAGTGAAGCCAGAATGAAGGGTAGCAAGTATCATACTTCGACAAAGAATTTCCATGCTGAGTCTATGCCATATGAGCAGAAATTATCATATACTCTCTCTGGTCGGCTCCGCTCCCAATCAATCAACTCCATTATTGGGATGCAAGCATTTTGTAGGGTAGCCCAGAACTTCCCACTCTTGCAATGCTCAGACATACCGACTTTCAGAACAAGTTCATTATCCTCTTGACATTGCACCTTAACATTCTTAAATTCCAAAAATCCTGCAAACAGAGGAAATCAAGCAGCGTACATCAAAATTTATCTGCATACTAGTGCACCAGCAGCAAGTATGATGAACTATAATTTGAAAAGCATAGCCCCCATGGTGAACCCAGAGAAGCCAACTCATATATTTTGTTTTGACTACTCATTCAATATAATGTGTTTTCAGTCTAAAAAGATCACGCAATAGCTTGAGTTCTATCATGTGAGTGGATCAATGGACAATGGGTTCTGCGAGTTAGAACTAGACTTACTTTTGCTAACCAAATCAACCAAATAATCAGTCATAAAAGCCCCTTTATACATTTTATGATACCTTTTTCTCATATTTGTGAAACAATAATATAATGATATGTGAAGTTATTACAACAAGAATGGCCTTTGAAAGAGTATTAAAATAACTCAGAGCTATGCATAAACTTGGTATATCTAGCATACAACAAGTAGTACATTTGCATGAAACACTTTCTTCTGTAGTTAGATGGCTATTGACCTATTAGTGACAAACTTGGATTTTGATCCTACTGAGGAGTTCCCTAGAACATTGAGAAGATTTTTTGGGGAAAAAATCCATCAAAACATAATAACCTTTCAACAGTGTGGCCAGGATGCTTGGAATCACCCGTTCCTTGATAACGTCCAATTGCGACATGGAGTTAATTTCCACCTGTACTACCATAGTGACGCAACAGGTCTGATTCTTGACACACTCATTGCCTACAGAACATTTGCTGCAGGGTATAGAATGCCAAATGATATGTCATGGCCCATGGGAACTAGAAAGAGAATAGGATAGCTACAGGCATAACAGCATGAAACATGTATATGCACACATAATTCTAGAATCAGCTGCGATGCCTTGTGCTAAAACAAATATAGTTGTTTGAGCTTCATGGACAGGTCACATTTACTTATTGATATATTAGATGAAAGAATTTATGCGTAAATGTTACTCAGGCAGCGCAGCAATAGCTGGAGGTAAACAGATAGTGCAATTTAAATATAGACAACAATGCTATTGAAGGAATTTCAGTAAGTAAAATATTAATAACACTTGTGTATGATTGTTTGTTTGGGTTGTTACTTATGTGGGATTCCCCATCAATGTACAGAAACAGCACTGATGTATCTAGAATTATTATCCTGAACTTATTTTATTTTCTGTAAGTTACCCTAATAAATTAATGAAATAGAAAATACTAGATGGGGGAAAAAAACTCCAGAGTAAAATGCAAGTTAGTCGCTCCTTTCACAAACTGATCAGCTAGTCACACAACTTGATTAGTGTGGTCGCAACTTGCAAATCAAGTTCAAAACAATGCCATGGGGGGTTACTTTCAGCAACACCAACACCAGCCTAACCTGAGGGTGCCATGTAAGCAGCACATAATCCACAGCCTGCTTGAACAAGAAGGCAGTGTTTGATGTATAGTGCAGAGTGGCGGGAGGACAACAGACCATTCAATAGAAGAGAGGAGCACCATGTTCCTTTGACTTCTTTTTGAGTATGCAAAAATAACACCCATACCTTTGGGTCCGTGGATCACATGCTGCTGGCACTCACAGTCTCACACTACGCTAGCATCTATTGTCAGCGTAATTAGCTTATGTGGTGTGTGTTTGACTCGATTTGCACTCAGCAATCAAGTTGGGGACTTGTTTGATCAACTTGTAAGATGACCGACAAACTAGAATCCACTTCACAAATTGTGGTATCACCGGTTCGTTTTACCCTAAAGTTTAATATTTTGATTTATTCTTGCTGGGTAGATGTGTAATAACTAGCCGAGTTCCTCGCAGAATTGAAATATAGCAGTATTCAATATGTAAACACACACACACACACAGAGTAGCACACTGTACATTTGTACTCCTATGTTTAGAATAGCTTTATATTAGGTCACGGATTTTGCTTTCCACTTCCAGATATGTTTTACTATTTTTGCACTAGGATTTTACTCACACACACCACCTACCCGTGCCCAGGTTTTTCCCTAGCTTCCCAGATTTATTTTCCATCTTCAAGTGAAGAGTTTCACTACAGATAATTGAAAACATCTGCGAAAAATTACTGTAATTTAATTTGCGAAACAGGATTCAAACCCACAAGCTAACTTCACAACCCACCCTTAGCCATTCACAAAGTAACCGTTTTTTATGAGGTATAGGATAATGTTCTCAAAAGATGCCCTTGCTCCATAAATCAGTAAAAATAACATGAATCAGTGAGTAAAAGTGCTCTTTTTGGGGGGGATGCAAAAAAGCTCAGTTTTTACTCAAGTAAAAACCAAATGATCCAGTGGGTAATTTTTCTTGATCTGTATCGGGGCATGAATGGATGCCTAGGTAGGTTCAGTCAGAGAGTAGAATAATATTCTGCACTCAACACTATAATAGTACATATATACATCCAATTAATCTACGTTGTTATCATCAAGGCTGATTTATACTGTTTCAATAATATAATAATAGATACCCATATAAGCACATATCCTTTTTCCCCTTTTGAATCATGCAGGTTTATGTCTTAACAAAAGAAATGAAGCATGCACTATTATAAATTAATGCTTTTGACCAAGTAATTACTTGTCCAGATTCATAGCCAAAAGTTGTTATATTTTGGGACAGAGGTAGTACCATACAATATGCCAAATAAATATAATACACATGCCCAGAATTTTTCTCAGTGTAAGCTCAATTAGTAACTTGAGCATTTAGGAGAAGATCAGGTACTTCTGTACTTTGCTGCTTCTTTTTCAGGTAAGGAAAACAGGGAGGCAGTTGATGGACACGATAATCATGCATAGCACAAATAGTTTCTGCAGTTACCTGTTCGAAATAGAAACTGAAGGGATCGCATTGTTCAACTGTTTTCTTAAGGTGTTGTATTGGTCAATAATCTCTCTTACAATAAATTCCAGTCCTAACCTTTTTATCTTCATTGTTTCCTACACATATATACAAATTTGAACAGACATTTAGATACCAACCCAATGTCCCTATGAAATCATGACCATTTTACTTCAAAAGAACAAGACCTGGTTTAAATGAAAATGAGTGATCCAAGGATTTCCTTTTGTTTTCTGCATATCTGAGCCGCCATATCTAAATATGAAAATGAAAGAAGACATGAAATTTTTACTAAAATGAACAATATTAAAAGGTGAAGAAAGCCACAGATTAAATATACTAACAAAATAATGACCGTGTCAACCATATCAGAAAAGTCCACTCGTTCTAGATGATCCTTAACTTCTAGTGATGCATACTCAAAACCATATCTATATTTCCTTAGATGCTTTGACAGGAAAAGCAAACCAGTATGATCCAGAGAATTTGTGCCCTTGTGGCACTTCAAAACTTCCTGCACAGCAAAGTGCCAAAGTTCAAATATTGTCAAAAGGAAAGATGAATAAAAATGACAACAAAAGACCATTAAAGAGCAAACCAGAAGAATATAACCTGCAAGTTCATAAGAGGGGAATCCTCTAAACTGTTAACTGGGTGATCCAAAGCTCCATAGGCAGCTTCTGAAATGGAACAAGCAGCCCAAGAGCCAACAGGGGCCCCAGGTTCACCTTCAAGATCATGATCACTGTACATGCCATCAGCAGTATCATAAGAAAACCGCACTATTTGCTGCCCATAAGAACTTCTAACAGTCCCATCATAAGCAACGTATGTATCTCTCAAGTGATACATTAGTTTCCTTGTCAAAGTCCCAGGAACGTCAGCATTTTCGCTAAAGAAATTTGCCCTGCCAGATATGGCATGCAGTAGACATTCTAACGGATTTAGTCCATCAAGAAAAGAATTTCTAACAACAGCATACATGTCTTGGCCTCCCACACATTCACTGGTGCCGTCAGTGATTTCACAATTGAGAGATTTATGTCTATTCCAGGAAACACATGATAGTTGTGAGGGAATTCTAAAGGGAAATTTACTTGCTGGTAGTTGAAGACCAACACATGCAGTCTGTTGAACAAACTTCAGAACACTACCTTTACTTCCAGAGTTAATCATTGTCATCATTGAATTATCTTTACTCACATACTGCTGCACCATCTTCAACAGATCATTGAAGACACTCTTAAATGATGTCATTGAAGATCTGATGATTGGCAGACTGACTTGAGTAAAACCAGATTGTTCATCAGTGTTTGATCTATCATCACCTCCATCATAATACTTCAGATTTGGTATAGATACTGAATTTAGCAATATTTGCTTGATTTGAAAAGCCTCTTCCGCTTCATCCAATGCCAGATGAACTTCCTCACTCAGTTTTCTCCTTGAGTAATGGTCTGAGAACAGATAGAGATCTGAAAGGGAGACACTTAAACCCCACATGGTTAAGAATTCACATAGTACATCCTGGGTGGAAGAAAGGAACTCAAGAGCCTTACAACCATACTCTTTGAACATGACAGAGAAAAGGCTGGATGTGTTATTCTGTAACCAAAAAGATCCTGATGAGCAGGTAAGCACTTCACTGTCTTTTATGTGTAACTTCTGATCAAAACTGATATTCATACCATAAGGTAGCAGCATTCCAAACAGTTGCTTACCAGTCCAAAGAGGACCTTGAGAGTTTGTAGATTTAAAAACTGATGGCATTGGTGTCAATGAGATGGAAGAGGATAACATCTGAAGCTGTTGAAATTCAGCTTTCTCCAAGAAAACATCTGCATTTGTTAACTGATGTGCAGCAGCTAGAGAGTCATGTGTTAATGACACCAAACTTCGCCCATCTTGTTGATTCAAGAGTTGGCCACTTAAACCAACTAGTTCTTCAAGCTCAATTCTTGATTGCAGACATTGAGGAATATATCCATGCAAACAGTCCCCATCAAAGTCTCCCTTGAAAGGATCACAACATAGTGGATTAATTGACACAGCTGACTGAGTTGACAGAAGTTTTGCAGATAGGGCAATCAGAGAATGTTGATGAACTGAAGGTGGCCTATTTACCAAAACAAGATCACCATCCTGCAATAGTCTATAAGCAATATCACCAATTTCTAACTGGTTTGCCTTCCGAACAAAAATAAGATTCCCATTTCGGCGGACAAGCAGTACTTCCTTGGTAAGAAGGTGCAAGTTGCACTTCAAATTTATGGTTTCGAAATTGTAAGAACTAACTTGCTCAGAAACAACCAAGTTCAAAGCTAAACCCATAGGAATACCGATTTCATTTAAATTAATTTTTGGGTCCCCGACCATTATACTCCTAAATGCATTGTCGGATCTTTTGCTGAGGATGATATCTTTTAGCCATTTGGTTCCATATGTATCTGTAGATGCAGAAGATTCATCATCTGATTTTTTTGAGTATAACTGCAAAATGCATAAGATGTTAGAAAATAAAGTGAAATCGTGTTATGTATTTCTCACAGAGAAACCATGCAACATAAGCTGTAAGCGCAATTGTCACCTTAAATTACCCAGGTCCTGATAAAGTTGTAGACCAAATAAAAAAAGAAATATATTTGGTGAAGTAAGAGAGAAAATACATAGCTAGGTGTAGACAAAAAAAAAACTCAGTGATTTTACTTTGACTTGTATATGGATCCTTCTTGTTTCAAAGATCTGTATGCTCCTTTCAAATTAATTGAATTATATACTGGTAAAACTAGGAAAATAGCAAATACTTTTTCTAGGTTATGCTTAATAACTTTGCAGAAGATCAATCAAATGGACAATTAAACAACACTATCAATGATTGCAGAAAATTCCACACTGCTACCTCCCATCATTATTCTCAATCTGGTTAAGTGCCAATGATTTAAACGACATTACATTCGGTATATCATAGATACAGGAATTTTTCACACTTTACCCCCTAATCACCAGGCCCACCTTAATTCATACCTATTTTGCCCCTCACCCTTCTAGCCACAAGAGATCAACATCTTTGCTTATCCCAAATGTGCATCCCTCCCTTGCGCACCCCCATCACAGTTGATGGCTTGATGCTGGCAGGGAAAGCCATAGCAGGCACAACCAACCGGCACCAAACAAGGGGAGGAGCCTGCTCCAATCACCCTGGTCCGCTGCAATCATCTATGCTGGCTCTGACATCCCTCTTTTCCCTCTTGCACGAAGGAAGGCACACCATTCCCTACCTCACGGTGCCTTCCCTATCATGTGGAAAGTTCCACCTTGCACCATATCTGTCTACAGAAGGAAGGGAACCTCATGGCATCCTTGTGGTGCAGAAGGAATAATCGGCAAAGATGTTGATCTCTGGTAGATTGAAGGGTGAAGGACAAAATATGTATGAATTAAGGTGGGCATGATGATCAGGGGGTAAAGTTGAAAAAAATGGACAAAATGGCATTTTATCAAGAGCACTCGGCTATTATATGGCAAATAATTAATTTACATATGTTAAGTGACAAATTATTAAAGTCATCTATATAGAGTGGAAAATAGCTAATTTTATACATGTGAACCAAATATGTAACAATGAGATGGAGATAAATGAAGAAAATAACAGGGTACATTGTAATTTCCACTGCAATGGGTTTGTCAAGATACCACAATTTTGATGCACATATCCATGTCAGCATGTGTATAAACACAACAGACAAGATATAATTAAATAGATCATAAGTTATCCGACCAAACTTGAAGTTTCCATACTATGATTTACCAGAAACAGTAAGATAAATTATGGGTAAATTTCATGGATTTAGAAAAGTTTAGGAAAAAAAAGAATTGATTGCATTCAAGAGTACTACTCCAATGAATTGATGCCAATATGACATAAGTAGAAAAAAAAACAGGACAAAGTGCACTATGCTACATAGGTATTGCATTAGAATTAGAACAAGATATTAGCTATTTTGCCTTGGATGATTTCAAGCACTCCATAACACGACTTGTGACAACTGAACTTGCAAAAACGCCGAACTGCGGATGCTGATGGTAATCATCAATTCTCCTACTCACATCAACCATCCTCTTATAAGCTTTTGTCCGGTCATCCTACCATAGGATGAAGAAAAGTATAAGTTCATAATTGAGATGCAAACATACTCAAAATATGCACTCAAGCATGTGTATCAGACCACTATAACAAGCTAGTTCAGCAAAACCATGAGAAACAAATAAAGTGTTGCCTCCTCTTGGCACAAAGTATGGTTAGATCAGCCAGTACAATGAAGATTTAACTCTAAGCTCTTGGCACTAATCCTTTTAACAAGATGTTGAGAAGCTACTCTAAGCTCTCTCATTGATTAAATGGCTGTTTGATGACTCACTGGAAGATTTAACTCTATCCAGTATACGGATGGATAGAGTATATTAATAGGACTAAGTTTAATGAGAAGAATTCTTGCAACGATGGAACAAAAAATATACTAAAAGAGAATTAGCACTAACAAAAGCTAATCGGGGGCCATCTAAATGTCCATATGGCATCTCCGCAACACGATGACAGTTAGGAGTCACTGGCAAACATGACAGGAACAATAGCTCCCGCCTTCGAGTAACCTGATTGATAAGTTCAGGATCAAGCTTTTTTAGCATGTGAAAGACCTGCAAAGATGGCAAAAGTGAGTTATAAGAACATTTTATTAATTATGATAATCAGAGTGCTTTTTCCTACGAAGGAATGTGATGAATCGGTGGAGTAAATCATACCAGTTCATTACCCAACTAGAATTGCATACCTACTTCAGAAAGAAGCTTTAAAAAATACTCCCACCAATCACAAGTAATTTCATTTTAGACATTGATATGGCCCCAGAGTTATAAGTTTGATGACAAATTCTAATGTAGAATGTAGTATGTTTATATAAAGCATACTTTCACTTTTCACTTATAAAAAGCAAACCAGAAGGCATATTGTGATTTCACTTTAAAATGATTGAACTAAATTTTATTCAGTCATGTTACTAGGAAATTATGGGTCCATCTTCACCCCTTTTGCATCAAGCTGGTGGTGCATACCAGAATATCAGCGCAGTCTTATTACTAGGTGAGAATCATAATATATCATATTTTAAGGATATCAAAATAGTATTCCCTCCATTCTATAAAAAAAAACACTTCTAGGGGTGGGTTTTAGCAAAGATAAAGGTTGAGTAGAAAAGACTATGATGCCCCTCATTAAATGAGGGATGGTTGGGTGTTTAAAGATGGTTGGGGGGTAAGATGGGGAGAAAATGGAATGAGGGGAGATCGATGGGATCATGGGACAATTACACTCTAGAATTGCTTATATTTTGGTAAAAAAATTCAAATGCTAGAAATGCTTATATTTTGGGAAGGAGGGAGTATGTCTTTTATATGTTTTAAATATTTGAATCAAAGCAACCAATAAGAGCGATATACTTGCATTTGAGCCAAAACAAATAGTAGTAATCAAATTGGCAGATTTCAGCAAATAAAAAAGAATAATTTTCTCAAAAGTAAACAGACACAAAATGCAGTACTATCAAAGACTATCCTGCAAGGCAATACAGGAGCATTTGTTGAATTGGATAGCTGAAAGATACATTACTTGATATGGCGACAATATTTTCTTAGTCACATTGAATATAGGTGGCTGGTTATCATCAGGTATGAAATCCCAGAAATCTTGGGGAAGGGTTTCATGGGGAGCCTTGTTCTTGGACTTATGTGCCACCCCGCCAGCAACTTCTGCAATAATTGACATTTTGTCCATCACGCTAGTGTTACGGTGAAGTTTACTCCTGGATAGTGTTACTCTTGGACTTGTTAGCATCTTAAAGATTATACTAGGGTAAAGTTTTGATCCATCCTTCTGTCCAGGAAAAGACAAGGTTTAATACAAGAGAGAAAAATAGGCACCAAATATCTGAACATGCACTTACTGAGCAATACTTGCAAGTTCCTTGAATTGTTGTCCCATCAGCCTTCTTTAATTAAGAAAAAATAAAGAAAAACCAGTGTGTTAAAGAAAGAAATGTCATGGTTTTCACCAACTTATCATTGATACACAAAGAAAATAAAAAATAAAGGAGGGGGGGGGTTACTGCCTAAACAAGGGCAACAGGGGGTAGCTCTGTGCTCAAGTTAAGCCAGTTGATGTAATACTCAGGATTTTTAACCCAATTGTTACATATGGCTCACCAAGGTTTATATGCAACTGTTGTATTACTGTAGCATTAAACCAGCCCAAAAATGGAACAAGTTGGGTCTTGGTGTGGGGGTTGATACAGTTGACCACAACTAAAACTTAACTAAACTTCTTAGGTGAAATCACTAGTAAGAAGTTGGGACACTGGTGAAACAAACCCATAACTGGCATCATGTAAACCCATACCCTCTCATTGACTGAAGGTGCCTTGTCACCACAGAGTTTGACATTTGATGTTTATGGGTTTTGTGAAAAAAGAATAAATTGGTTATTCAGGATGAAATACATCAATCTGGTGATTACAAACCTTTGTGTCCCCATTTTGCTTCAGAGTGAGACAGCCAGGACATATCTGATTTAGCAACTGGACAACTTCCTCGATAAAATATGAATTGTGCACAGTTGCTGCTAGCTTAATAACACCAAAATGACCTAACAGTTTACCAGTTAGTTTCTTCTGCATTAAGTGGAGAAAACAAGCCACAGTATGTGATACTACTGATTATTATTACTTTACCATCACAGTCACGTATGCTTCGCGATCCACAGGTTGCACACTGTGGTGCACCATTTGGTAATCCCAACTTGGCGTTAGTCACATCACACATTTCAATAATAGTCGCACTACTTAACTTTTCCTGAAATGACCAAAAAATAGCTACGGATGATTATTTCCAGTGACATTAAGTTAAAATTACAGCCAGTATGAAAGATTACCATATCTGAACTGGTCATGAGGCTGAATTTGATGGCATTCAGCTCAGCCACAGGATTATTCACCTCAAGACTTGGCTCCTCCATCCTGAACAACAAACACATGAAAAAAGTTAATATGAATAATAGTACCCTGTTGCAGTCTCACATTCCACCTGTTTTTGCAACAAGTAATCAAGTATGCATGCACTGGAATAACACATGCCATAAGAAAATTGCGGGTCCAATTATAGCAGTCCATAAAAAAATGACCATACCTTCGGCTAGGCAAGATGATGAAAACCAGTATTCAGTGGCATGCAGCAGCTGCTGCTCCAGCCCACGAAATGTCGAAATGTTTCACCCTGCATGGAAAGGAAAACAAGTTCAACTTGAATCCTAAAACAAAGACAAACCATATAGACCACACCGGCGAATCTAGGATGAAAATAGGGGATATATGACGCGCTAGTACTGGCCGTTGAATGACTGAACTGCCCGGCCAGCCAGCCTAGGCAGTGAATAGTGCAGCGCCGCCCGCGATTGCCGGCACAATCGACCAGCACGCAGCCCGCCGGCCGCTCAACGCGCGCGGGTGGGGACGCCGCGAGCGCGCCGCCGCCGCCGCCTGCGATCGCCCTATCGCCCAACCACCCTTCCCCCCTGGTTCGCGTGCCTAAACTGCCCGGCGAAAGCTCTGGCTCCAGCAACATCGTTGCTGGCTGTGCAACATTTGCACTCTGCCTCCCTCTCAAATAAAATCGGCCGGCGTCTCTTCGCCGGCGGGGCTCGCTCCTCGCTTTGCTCTCCTTGCCTACAACCTCGACTTGAACGGCTAGCGCCTACGAACAGGGGGTTTACCTGGGGAGTTCCAATGCCCGGAGGTGGGGGTGGAGATTGGCGGCGCCGTTGGGAAGAGGCTCAGCGTCAGCGGCGGGGTGGGGGCCTTGCACGGCGGCGACGTGACCAGAGGCGTGGCGGCGGGCGGGGCCTCCGGTGGGGGAACGGAGGAAGGAGAGAGGGGAGCGCGTTTATTTCTCGGCCACGGTTGTCAGCCCGTCAGGCGGAACGGAGTCGAGGGCGCGCCTACTGGTGTTGCCCTTTTCGCCCCCCACGGAATCTGGGAATCTGTGAAAAGGGCGGCCGCACATCCGACGGCCGAGAATCGTTCGGCCTCACTGTACATATTAACAAACGAAAAATAATTTAGAAATAGAACTTTTATATACGTGTTCTTAACAATCTAAAATCAAAGACTAAAAGTTAAACTTCGATAAAAAAAATCTCAAAATCAACTTTAAATTTAAGATTGAAAATTTAAATTTTGGCTGATAAGCATAAGCGAAAAGATGAGGCTGGTTGGAGACGTAGCCTTGCGAATGCGTCCAGAAAACTGCAGGGAAACGTCGGTGGGTTTGGGCACTGGTAACACGTAACGACTCACAGTTACAGGATAACTCCAACTCTACGACTAATAAATTTAAGGGGGCTGCTATATAACGGAATCCCGTTTTCAAACGGGATGATCCTGAGTAGGTATCAGGTGTGATACCTATCAGGTATCAGACGATTCTACACACGTTTCAGGTGATACTTGCAAGTATCATGTGATACTTATCAGGTATCATGCGATTTCTACCACGTATCGTGTGATACTCGTGAGGTATCATGTGAAACCTGTCAGGTATCAGACGATTTCAACCACGTATCGCGTGATACTCATGAGGTATCAGGCGATACCTGCCATGTATCAGACGATTTCTACCACGTATCACGTGATACTTGCGAGGTATCATGTGATACCTGTCAGGTATCAGACGATTTCTACCACGTATCGCGTGATACTTGCGAGGTATCGGATGATACCTACCAGGTATCAGGTGATTCCTACTAGATATAGCTGGGCATCCCGTTGGGGAGGAGCACCCCGACACGCACAGTCGGCCCACTGCAGCCGTCCCTTGTAGACAAGGACGGTGACGGCGGCGGCAGGGGACAAGCACGGCGGCAGTGGTGGGGAACGGGCGCGGCGACGGCGGGGGACAGCGACGGTGGCGGTGGGGGATGGGCGCGGCGTCAGCGGCGGCATCGACGGGGGACGGGCGCAGCGGCAGGGGGGGGACAACGATGGCGGCGGTAGGGGATGGGCGTGGCGGCGGCAGTAGCGGCGGCGGCGGAGGCGACGGGGGACGGGCACGGCAGTGGCGGGGGACGGTCGCGGCAGCGGCGGGGGACGGCGACGGCGGCGAGTGAGCAGACCTGGTGCGTGTATGGATAAGAATCACGTTGTGGAGAAGGAGCTATCCCGTTGAGGGACGGTATCTCGTCCCCTAATATTCCCGTAAAATTAATTGGGAGTAGGTAACAACACATGACAGCCATATAGCATTTTAGAAGTAAGTATATGTACATATACGGTAGAAAATATCACACAGCTAGACTCATTTCATCAACAGGCTGGTTTATGTTTTTCACGTGTAAAACAACACAATATATTTCACTGTCTGTTGGTTAGAGAATCAAAACAGTGATACTAAAAAAACACAAAAAATTTTTAATGGAACACAACACATCCGTCATGGTTATGGATACCACATACCTAATAGTAGTTGACCAAGCTTGGCAGGACCCACCACATACCATGCTTTATACGGAATCATACCTCGTATATAGAAAGAGTTCCGGATAAGGAAGAACGAATAGAGTTATATATGAAACTATAAGTACTATTCGAATTGTATCCATATTGGTCTCTCTAGTACTATTTGAACAAGGGAATATCTATAGGTATAAAAACAAGACCTTCTAGGGGGAGAGGAGAACAGATCAACATGTTAGCTCCACTTTGAGCAAGTTTAATAGTATAGCTAAATGTTAGCTCCAAATCATCTATAGCTCATCTAATAGCACATTTATACAATAGTTACCTATAAAAATATACTTACACCATTAATATATGGTCCCACCTCTCATATATACATAGTGTCTGGTTACAAATCTATACCACGTTTTCTTCTCTCTCTTTTCTTTTCTTCTTGATATGTAGTTATAGTTGGCTTATAGCCTGCTATTGTACATGCTCTTCGGAGCAAGTGAGTTTTAGATGTAGCGGCAATGGTGGTTAGGACTTCCACGTTTTCTCCAAGAGCCGTGGTATTTCTGCTTTCATGTAGTGTCAATGTTGTTATATAAGTTCAACATGCAAGTTCCTTTTTTTTTACGATAAATATGCAGAGTTTTTAAGCAGCTCTTGAATACCATTGATCATGTGCCATTATTTAGGACAATCTATGAAGTACACAGAGATGGTAAGATGGCATGCATTTTTAGCACGCTTTAATACTGTTGATTTACTATGGTATGTGTTGAATATGGAATAATTTTCTACTACCTACACTCTACTGGTGTAATAGGTAGTAATGCTAATTCTCATGCAAAATAATTGTACAATGAAATTACACCCCTTTTGTTAGTTAGTACATGAAAAGGAACTGCACAGGCCGCCTTGTAACAGCTTATCCCTACACATGATCCAAAACTAGTAAATTGAAGAGTAAACAGCAAACATGTGAGATAATAGTTATTACATCCGTCCTAAAATATAGCAACTTTTAGCTATGATTCATAGCTTAAAAATGCTTATATTTTGAGACGGAGGAAGTATATTTTATGACGAAGCAAGTAGAAAAAAAATTGACCGCAAGTATTGGTCGTGAATGATATTATATCTGTCATAAAAGTGGAAAAAATAAGAACCACATATTTTCATAAATTTATATTATCAAATCATTTATTTTTTTTTCAAATTTGTAAGGTAAATTTTGGCGGCATACAACAGGATGTGAGTTTCAAAAAGAAAAAGAAAAACAGGATGTGTCAAAGCCTTTGCTTTCCAATGGACCAATGTCCAATGAGGTAACACATGTACAGTTCCAACTTCCAAGGATAAGCTTATAAAAGCTAGTACTACTGTATATTGCAGAATCGCCCTATCGGCCAAACTTGATCTATGATCATCTAGCAATTCTAAGATTAATTACCCATGAACTTCTGCCTTGATGTCATCAGCCATACTATATATCGATCAGAGTTGCAGGTCAAAGATTTTCTTTCCATCTCGTGCTGCTTGCATATTTCAGCTTTCAACCTCGTCCAAAGAAGTATTTTTCTCTTTTTTTTAGAGGAAAAAATTCCATTATATTACTGATGACTGATGAGGCCAAATCGCTAGCAACCAGGTCCTCCGAACTAGGAGGTAGACAATCCCAGGATAGACTAGAAAGAGGACTATTACATCCCAAAACACCAATTTCATGGCCCAGTTTGTTACGATCATGTGGGTAGTGAGTGACACACACCGAGAGAAGCAAAATGGAGATCGATGAACATTTTGATTTCGTTGAGGAGACCTCCCATTGGCGTAAGCGTCTAGTTGGATCCTCTTAGAGCTTGGACTAGCATCATAGAATCCGAGTCCTGCTCAACATGGATAATTCCCTCTAACGTATTTTCTCATTGCCAGCAGTACGAGCAATCAACCCAACTCTCCAACCATTTCAGCAACCAAAGACCAGAAGATTTCGCCCTCCAAATCAACGGCCAGCAGCTCCTGTCCGACCTCCTTGAAGCATCTCCACCGCCCGATCCGCTCAATCTCCTCCACCTCCGCCTTTCCATCAAACCTCGACGAGAAATCCTGATCATCCAACCATGCCTTGGCAATCTCCAGCAGCAACTTCGCTCTATCTGGACCGTCCAATCTTTCTCCCTGCCAAGGTGGCAACCCGTCGTAGAAGAAATCTATTAGAAGCTTCTGGAAGCAGCGGGTGGACCCAGGAGAGTTTGCTTCTAGAAGGTCGACCAGGTCCTGCACAAACGCTTCTTCGGTGTCATCTTCCATGGAGTCGGAATCCGCCACGTGGCAGACAACATCCTCCTTGGCCAAGGTGGCGTCATCCACATCGGATGCGTCAAGCTCAGCTAGCTGCTCGAATTGTCGAATTTTCTGCAGTAGCTGCTGACCTACTCCTGTACAGCAAAGTTTTTAGCCGTCAACTAATGGCAGTCGATGCAAATGGTGAATCAATTATATATGAGATGCTTAAACAGGCCAAGCTTTTGCTTATCTTCCCATTAGTGACATAAACTAGCTAGTACTCTATCATGGAAAAAAATATTTTCGCTTTTATTTTCGAAAGTATACTTATCTAAGCACGTAACCATGAAAGATTATAATTTAGATTTTTTTATATGAATATTTTAGCTTTTTAATATTACGGTCAAGATTATTCTTCTACTTCTTTAAATATGAATTCAATCTAACTTTTGAATTAAAAATTAATACTTTTGCGTCGAAGCTAAAGCAGAAATTTTAGCACCGAATGGATGGTACACCTCACATCCACTGACCACACAGATTATTGTTTAATTGTTAACGCCATTATTCGGTCCTATCCTTTTCCGTTTACGCTTTTGCAAATTGCACTAGAATACGACATGCTCTGTACTTTGTGCTTCTGGTGGTACTACAGTATATATACTGGTACTCCGAAGCCTCTGAGAGTCAACTTGCCCAAGATATTACTTATTTAATGCGCTAATTGTACAATTTTCTCACGCAATCATGTATTTCTCTGCGCATTATACGCACCGTTCGGCTATCAACGTCGCGTTTTCCTACTTCATTTCGTAGGCCACTAATACACTACCACCCCAAAGGTTAGTAGCTCATGCGCAAGGCCCAATGCGTAGATAAGGAAGTTTGATAGCAATGTGTCACCAACATTTTATCACCCTGTGGCTAATACGCCAACGAATCGTGTGCAGCTTTGCGCCTGACGCCTGACAAGGTGCATGGCTTAGATCGCTCGATCAAAAGCAGTAGTATTACTATTGCACAATACAGAGAGACACTCGTACGGGGTGAAGCAAGTATATGCGTATTTTTCTTTTTCTTTTTTTTTAAAAAAAAGAAGTAGAGATTGCTTCGCAAATTGCATGGTGTATGGGTCAACGGAAATCACTTCAGATTGAAGACAAATGGAATGCCGCAGTAAAAAAGGCTTACTTCGAATGTTGGATAGACTTTGCTGGAACGTTGGCGACGCGATCGAGTCGTCTACGTCGTCGTACTCGCTGTTGCCGTTGCCGTCTTCGACCTCACCGTCGTCGTCTTCTTCATCCTGGCTGAGGAAGTCCATGACAGAAACTGGGCTCCGCCGCTGCCCCTGTTCGAGCTCTTCGTCCAAGTGGCACGTCGCCTCGCAATCCATTTTACTCGCAACCTGTTTCTATCAATCACAAAAATGGAGTTTGCGATCAATCAAGAAGTAGCTAAAAGCCTAAAACCGAGTAAGATCAAGAGCACAAAAAGAAAAGGCGCAATCCTTTATGAAGCAATCGATTGCCAAGAGAGCAGAGAGCGCACCTGAGTTTCATGGCTCTGACGGCCGGCGACGCCACCTGCGTGGCGACCCTCCCAGCTCCTCCTCCTAGGCGACATTGCCGGCGACGAGCCATCATCCCTTCCGCTAACGGCAGCCGCAGAGCAGCTATCCACCCTACTGTTCACCTCATCCCCCTCCCCTCTCCGCTTCCTCCAGAACCCGCGCCCCAGCCTCCTCGAGAAGCTCTTGGACAGCGCGGCCTCTCCTCCCTCCCGCGCTGACGACGACGGCCGGATCAACAGAGCGGCCCTCACCGCGGCCGACACCCTCTCGATCACGGCGCCGTTCCTCCGCCTGCCGCTCCCTCCTCCTCCTCCCCGGAGCTCCGCGGCGAGCTGCCGCCGCGGGTAGCACCCGAAGCCGTCGCGGGAGAGCTCCGCGCTGGACTCCAGCTCCAGCCACTCCTTGAGCATCAGCAGCGGCCTTGCCCTCCCCTCCAGCTCCATGGACGCAGCTGCGGTCTTGCACTCTCTTGTGCGCCGGGGAAGCAGAGGAGGAGACGCGAGCCGCGCGTGCACAGCTAGTGTAAGGGATTGGCTTGGGGTGGTACGTGCGTTTTTAGTCTGGAAGCTGCAACTCTGAGTCGAGTCAGAGGCGCAGAGGGTGAGAGGGATGTCTGGACATTGCAGGCCGCGGTTAATTAAGCATGGGAAAGGGCGAGGATTTGGGAGGGTTTGCAGATCAAACAGCGCCCACATCGGATGCTTTGTAGTAATCGTTTTCACGTCCTATTTCAATTTGTCGTGTTTGACTGGGTTTAAAAGCTCACGTATGCAATGGATGACAATGACCGTCCAAATTAAGCAGGCTAGTATACCTGAATGCATCTGACTGTCGGTCATGGTATAATACTGCCATTTCTTATTGTCGGTAGTAGTCTAAGTTTGTTTTGAACATTCTCAAATTTTAGAAACCAAATTTGAGTACTGGAGCATATAAATGCATAACAAGAGAAAACATGTAGTAATAGCTTGCGTGAAACGATGGGAACAAAAGGCAACTGGCCAAGGCCTACTTCTTTTTTTCCCAAATGCAATTTTCGAAGTTTTGTATGGAGAGATTAAGGGTTTGTTCATTAAAAAAACTTACCGTAATACCAAATTTTAGTGAGGTAATGTAAAAGTTGGGTGGTATATGGTTTAATATATTTCCAATATTAATAGAAATTTCGTGAGTGGAAAGTTTCACTAAATTTTTACTCACAAAATTTTGGTACGATTGTTTTGGTAATAGTATGTTTAGCTTGTTACGTTGCCAAATGTCGGTGATATCAAATTTAAGAAGGGTTGAAAATAACAAGAGTAAGCCCTTAAAAAGATAGGTTGGTTGAACAAGAAATGATTGTAATTGGCTGAGACGAGAAAATAGGTAACGAAATTAAATGGATGATGAGTAGGAAAAGAAGTTATTTTTCTTGACAAATTTTAAATACTAATTTGGATAGTGAGGAGGGGAGGGAGTAGCAAACAAAGGACCTGCTATACTAATATGAGATGTCCAAGAAAACATAAGAAGTTTTACATGGCATAACTATAAAAAAACATAAGAAAATAAATGGAAGATTATTGTAATTCGTTGAGATGAGAAAGCATGTGGAGAAATTAAATTATTGTTATTATCATTAATTGAAAAGTGGGAGGATATCCATATATTTTAGGACAAAATTAAATGGTTAAAGTGCTATATTTTAGAACAAATAGTAGAAATTACCATGTTGATAAAAAAATAGATAGTTAAAAAATATAACTGTATAAAAAACATAAGTAAAAAAGTTGTATATGTTTTTCCCATCATGCTTTTTGAAGTCCATTGTACACTGTCGTGTATTTGGGGACAAAACACAAAATGCAAGTAAAGAACATAAAATAGTATTTACATATCAAATTCAATTATACTTTAGAATCTATTTTATATGAAATGCAATTACATCTATGAAACACATGAGCTAAGAACTGTATGTCAAATTCAATTATTCTTAAATCTAATTTTGTGCAAAATTGCGCGAAAAATCCAATAGTTAGTTTATGTCGTACAACGAATCATCAGTTTGCTCGGAGTAATCATCCCCTTGGAAGCCGGATTTGAATTCGCGGTGGCAAAGCTCAACCATCTCCTTATCGGACGCAAAGGCGCCGTGCGCGCGAGTGGAGCTGCATGCCGGGGGCAGAGCCGATTCATGTGCCGGCCAAATAGTTTTAGCGCGCGTCGCGGCGATCGGGGGGCACCGCCTTGTTCAAAACCGGTGGACTCGCCCTGCGCCGTGGCCGGCCACGCTTGGGCGCGCCGCGCGCGGGGTGGTCGCGTCGCGTCGCGTGCGAGTGAAGCCGCGCGCGGCCGCGCGGGCATGGAGATCCGCGATCTCGCCAAGGAGGGGACCGAAGCGAAACGTACGAAGCGGTGGTGCGTGCGTGCGCGGAGTCCTCCAGCCTGCAGGCCGGGGTTTGCGGGCGTGCGGATGCATCACCGCGCACGCTGTGGGGGTGTAGGGTGTTGGCCACACGCACACGGCGACGAGGCGCCGTTTTGGCTCGGTTCGGTGCGCTGCTGGATCGCGAGAATTACATAATTGGGCAGGCGGCCGTAGTGCTTTATTGGATTCCCGGGGGCAATCAGGGTTTAGGCGTTTAGTATGGGTTGCTTGCTGTGGTTAGCGTGCTTGGGCTTTTGTACAGCTTGTATCATTATTCTACGTACCGAATACGGGACGGCGACAAGGTCCGTTGCAAAGATTTGGTAGCAGGTGGTGTACAATAGCATGTTACATTATCTTGCGAATTTGCGATCGATTGGTTGCCCTTTCGAACGTATTTGTTGATAACAGAATACAGGCGGCGTAGCCTTAGTTTTCAATTGTTTGTTTGTTGGCTTACAACCCACAGTTAAAGTTCAAATATTTAAACTTAAATTTTAAGTTGAATTATGAGATTTTTTTATCGTAATTTATATTCTAGTCATGCATTAACTTATATACTATTAATGATATTTTTTTCTTCGACTTATGAATATTAGCCCACCAATCTTTTATCTTTATATTTAATGAATATCGGCACTTAGGCGCGCCCATTTTATTGAATGGAGCATAAGAAAAAAAAACTATATGAGAGCAATTTATGGGGAAAAGAAAAAGGAAACTAAGGTATGATCTATGCAAGATGTTTCGTTCTTGCCAGTGCCTATGTTTTGGTCTCCTCTTTTATTTTCTTTTATTTTCACCGTAAGAGATAGAGTCGTAAGTTATGTGTGTTCGAACGTTAATTTCTCTCCTTTCATATCTCCCAGACCTCCCATGTTGATATTAGCCCACATCGATCGTGTCCTTATTTTCAGTCAAGAAAAAAAATGACAGGGGTCTAATTTTGGCAAAATATCCAAGGGGCTGAGAATGGCATGTTCTGTTATTATTCTATTTTTTTCATCGAAAAGGAGGAGCAACTGGCCAAATCTACATGGTTGGATTCGTTCATTAGCAATTCAGTGGTGCTAGTCAGTTAAGTAAATGTTGAATATATAAACATATATTGATTTAATTTAGTCTAAATAAAACATAGCATTGCACATATCTATACCTAATTAAAAATAAGGCTTCCGGTATTATTTTAGTCTATCCGTCTTTTTTTATTGTCACCGTTTTTCATTTTTTTTCCATTCCACTTTTTTTACGTCACGGTTTTTTCGCACGCGGTAAGAATTCAGTTTTTTTATCCACCTGTTTTTTCGTCACCAGGCTGAACCCTAGCGCCACCGCCACGTTTATGCACGCTGGCGAGCGGGACGAAATAGACTATTAGCGACGACGCAGTACATAGAAAGAGGCAAACCCTAAATTGATTTCGTGTGTATTGCGAGAAGGAGGCTGCTCGATTTATATAGAGATATTAGTACATGTGATCAGGATGCCTGCACGATCTTCATGTCGCGTAACCGAACCGGATAAGTCATGCATAACTTATCCGGACTCCACGCCGCTCCACGCACGATCTCCACACTGCGTAACCGAACCAGATAAGTCGCACGGAACTTATCCAGACTCCACGCACAGATTATTCGGTGTGTTTCCAAAAACAAAGCCGAATTTTGCAACAAAATAAAACTGCAAAAAGAAGCCACATCTGCGCAAGGGTGGGGAACCAATTTTGGCAGAATATTCACGCGCATGTCGCATACGCGTCGCTTGGCCTGGCGGAACGAGCGAGCACATGCGTGTTTCTCTTGTTTTCTCCACCACACATATCTCAAGTGGTTAAGAAAGTATCATTTCTTATAGGGGTCTCCCTCTCTTAAGAGATTTTATGATTTTAAAAAATTAAACTTCAAATAGGTTAAGATCCATCTATCCAACAGTAAAAATACTCTAGAACGGGTGGTGAATGGACAGATCACGCATGGGCAAATGCATGTAGCCATTTACTTTTGGGTAATTTGAAACCATGCCATTATAATTTTGTAAAGTTTAAGATATACCATCGGTATCTCAATGACATGTAGGACCCACATGAGTCAATGACATGTGGGTCAGGATGCCATATCTTAAATTTTGCAAAATTATAATGGCATGGTTTCAATTTTCCCTCCATCATTATTTTCTCAAGTTTAAAGTGACATGGAGAGTCGACACGCTGAAGTCCTTTTCTGCTGTGGTTGCTCTGCATCTGATCTCTGAGATTTGGGGTCTGTTCACTTTGATATTATTTTCAACCTTACCAAATTTTGGTAAAGTTGCCAAAAAAAATGACTACATTTAGTTTGCTGTCAAAATTTGGTAACTATATAAGAAATCCTGCTAAAATTTTAGCAAGCTGCCAAAATTTTGGCAACTATACTAAAATTTTGGTAATGCCAAAATTTGATAAGGTTTTTTTTGGCATAAAAGTAAACAGGCCCTTGGACTGGGATGCCGTCCAGAAACTTCCCCAACAGTTCAAGAGCTCGTCACTATGATAGCTTGATTTTGATTGTGATCAATCAAATTCAAATCAGGAAGAGTATATTGTAGTACGAGCGTAGAGTGGCGGAGGATGGAAAAAAAATAAGGTGTGGCAGCAACAACACAGTACAAACAATGTCATACTACTAATCAAAACTGTATAGATTTGCAATGCGCTGATCTAGGGTATTGTGCACATTAGTTGAATGCTACTCCTACATTGTAATTCCATCATTTAGTTGCTGAAATATAGAGTATCTACGTGACAATAAATAGACACGGGCCAGGATGTCTAATAAGAGCACCCGCAATAGTAAAGTAAGGTGCTCTCTATAAAACATATACAACTCAGCAATAGACTAGATTAATAGTAAACCACCTCAATAGTATGTCTACAGGGGTATCTATAGCTCTCTAATACATTGCCTCGTTTTTCTCTATAGACTATCTCCAGGTTAGTAGATAGCTTTGCTCTCTCTCTTCATTTAATATCTTCGAAGTAGAAAAATATACTGACATAGATCTCTTGTAGAGAGTCTATAGATAACCATTGTGGGTGTCCTAAAAGATACTATTTAATAGTAGGTGCATCGGTAAAAACACAGTGATTAGTATATTCATTAGTGATTAGACGTTAATTGTACATATGCTCACTGACAAAATCTAACCATACCGGAAGCTCCGCCGCTTAGTAGAATTCTGAAATTGTCCAGTAAAAGGTACCAGTCCTGGGTCCAATAACGATAAGTCGATACAATACGACGATGCCTAGTGCTCCCGAAATCATAATTAGATGCAACCTGGTAGCTTTGCTTTTTAAAATTCAACAATTAGCTCAAAACAAATTCCAGGACCATCGGACAAACAACAAAATCCACCATAGGTCCATAGTCGTACTAGTAAAGATTCTGGAGCAGTGACATCACAACCAAATGCTGGGATAGCGATCTTTTCCTCTCCCCTTCCTGCTTCCGCGTTTATCTGGAAATGAGACCATTTGTAGCCTGTACCGTGACAATTCCAGATGGAATTAGCTGATCGACCATATATCCACTTCATTAGCTCCCTCGAGGGTCATAACCACGTACAAGGTCAAATATGCAGCAAACTTAGCTGCTTATTAGACAAGCCTGGGAGGTGAGGCTTGTTACTACAGAAACTAAAGGGATCATCCGCAGCAAGTGCTATTTCTGGCGCCAATAAAATTTTTGGCCCCCATTGCCAGTGTCGCACGAGCATGGAGCCCCCCCTACCAACCTAAAGGACACTCCTCTGCTCCTTCTGATCGCATTCCATTTTCGTCAGAATAGCAGGGAAACGGCACACCATAAGTACGGTTCGTACTTGATTATATACCATAATAAGCTGTACATTGAGTCCTCCTGCTCATCAGGGCTGGTTCGGTTCAGGTGCACGGGCGATCATCAGTAGCTCCATAGATTGACCTCGCAGTCGTAGTCCTCCTCGGCCCACGTCGATTGCCCTGCCAATGGCGGCGGCTCGATGAGCATTCCCTGTGCCATGTCGAGGTACCCCTGCATTTCGAATTCCAGTCCGTCCATCGGGTAGCAAGGGAAGTCGGCAAAGAGCTCCGCGCTCGCCGCGGTTGCCTGCGCAGCGACAGCGGCCGCCGCCTCGGCAGCCGCATTGTGCTGCCCGGGCGCCGGGCGGAACAGCTCGGCGGCCTCGACCGCGGCGCGGCGTATCTCCTCGTGCCCGGCCCCCAGCGGCGGCACGCGGAGCCTGCGCGGCGAGTCGGCGAAGTTGAGGCAGGCGGCGCGGCCGCGCAGCGCCATCGCCGCGACGTCGTGCGCGCGCGCCGCCATCTCGGCGGTCTCGAAGGTGCCGAGCCAGATCCTCTGCTTGCCGTGCGGCTCGCGCACCTCGCAGACCCACCTCCCGGGGTTCCTGCTGCGCACGCCCTTGTACACCGGGTGCCTCGTCTCCTTGAACTTGGTCCTCCCCGCCCGCCGCTTGGGCGGCGCCGACGACACCGTCATGTACGAGTCCTCGTCCCCGTCGCCGCCCACCGGCGACGGCGTCCCCGACGAGGAGTACCCACTGCCGTAGTACGCCCACTCCATCGATGGATCAGTTCACTCGACAAGGATTTGAAATTATCCGATTTGGTCTTGATTTGGGAGGAAAGGAAAACGGACCGGGGCGGCGGCTTTATATAGTTATGCACTTGACGGGTGGGGGATGCTGCGAGCGCGAGAGCGTGCGCGTCCACTGCTGCTACGCGGGGTGGCACAGTAGGTGCCAGCCAGATTGAAGGGCGATGGGCGGGAGCCGGGTCCGCGCGCGGGAGGGGGGGTTTGGGCTCTCGCTCTGCGGTTGGTTGGGTGAGTGGGTTCGGTTGGCTGTCGGACCAGCTGGAGGTTGCTCGGACGCGATGGGGACGCGCGCGACGCGCAGGCATGGGGCGCTCTTTCCCTCTCCTGCGGGGAGCGGACTCTGCACGGTGGGCTTGGGCTCGTGCTTCTCTGATGCGGAGTTTACTGGGGGTTGTTACTCTGGTTTTGGCCGTTTGGGGCTTTGTGGTGACGGGGACGTAAGCTGAAAGAAGCCGGATCGAGAGGGATCGTGATTCATTGCTCGGTTGATGCGGACGCGTGTGAGTTGGAGAGCGCGTGATTCGTTGTCGGAGCCGTGGTTTATGGATGGATGGGGTTGCACTTGTGGGGTTGATGACGATGCTGATGCCTTCCATCGTTCCCTTTAATGCACAGGGAAACATACATACGAGCTTCATGTGCACACTCCGTACACACCAATTAGTAAATGTCACAAAAAATCTATAAAAATTAGACATTTACTCGTAATAGTATTACATATATATGAAAAGTCTCGTATTCAAATTTATTGTATTTTAACCGTAAAAAAAATCAGACAGTTTTAAGGGTAAAAATTTGTCAAAAAATTGTCTTTTTTATTACAGCTAAAATATATTGAAGATAAGATTTCACACGTATGTGTAATACTATTAAAAATATGTCTCTAATTTTTTCTAAAATTTTCTGTGATATTTGCTAGCTGGTATATACGGGAAACTTATGTGTATAGAATATATTCCCAATGCACATATGCTCATCTGAACGTGGTAAGCTTATGTTTATTTTCACGCACAAGTTCATCCTAATACAACACAGGAAACCCCATGTAGGCGTAAATGACTTGCACATAAAGAAAGACAACTCTCACAGTTTGGCGAACTAGCATATACTACTAATCGGTAGAATTAAAGTTTAAATGCACATATCATATAATAATATTTTTTTTGCTAATATGAAATTTTAACAATTATTAAAGACAAATAAAAATGCACCGTGACGTTTAGCACGCGCATACTACTAGTACTACTAATCGTTAGAATTCTGATGCATGTTTCATCACTCCACAGTTTCAAAGGACGCTTTGATACAGAAAAGGTACAAAGAGCAGCATGCACTAATCGAATTCTGATGCAATGTTTCATCGCTCCACTGTTTCAAGGACGCTTGATACAGAGAGGGTACAAAGAGCGTCATGCGCTTTGTTGCTCGAGCCGTATAACAACGGGCCCCACTTTAGTACTCCTACTATGGTGGACTTGGTCAGCTGGTCTGATGCGCCACCTGCCAATCGACGGATACCGACTGGGATACGGCTGCATTATCTAGCAGCCAGTCCTTTTTGCCGCTAAGGGGAATAGACCGTTGGTTTGGCAGTTAGTACTTCGCATCTCGCAAGCTGGTTTCTCGCGGTATTCTGGATGGGCTCTTGCCGTATTCTGGACGGGCTCGCGGTATTCTGGTCTGGATGGGTTGCGCGCATGCGCGCTGCGTCGCTGCCAATGGATGGGACCCGTCCGTATAAAACGCAGCGTTTGCCACCATTGTTGCTGGCATATCTTCGATTTGGACTTTTTAAGTCCAAGAGGATTTTCTCCACGAGAACTGAAGGCTGACCAGCTGAAAAACAGAGAATACTCCTACTTGGCTACTACACTCCTATAGGTCAAAACTACCCGTGCTTGAAATTCTAGAAGCCCTTTGTAGAATTCTAAGCTTCTACTAACTTCTAGTAGATGATTGACATAGAAATGTTTCCAGTACTAGATGATTGACATAGAAATGTCAAGCTCTCACTTTCTAACAGTGTCCTGACTCTGCAGCTGCTTCAATGCTGTCATTTAGCTATAACAACAAATGTTACTGGTACTCTTATAGCATTTAGTACCACTTATATGCATGTCAGTACGCTACATCAGGATGTTCTTCTTGATGGGTCATATTTTTTTACCGGTTTTTTATACATGAAAAGGAAACTTTGCATGGACAATCTTTTTTGGTTGGAACATTTTTTTTATACATGAAAAGGAAACTTCTTAAGGGATTGGAAGGGGAGGAAGAAGAACAGCCATGATTCTATAGTAGTCTGAGGATCAACAAAATTATACTCATATCCTCTACGTTTTGCAGTTCATAGAAGTTCCTAAGTACTCTATTCGTATGAGGAAGCATCAATACGTAGGATCTGGAGAATGTGTTATCCCCTCCGATTTTTAATATATGGCACCTTTACCTTTTTATATATATATTTGACTATTTATCTTATTAAAAACAACATGATTGTCATTTATTTTGTTGTGCAATTAGATAGATAAGAGATGGGGAATTTTCGAACTGTGTTGAACCTTATCTTCTTGCCAACAACTCATAAATGGAGCCAGTAACGCCATTGAATCTGCATGGCAAATGATATTTCTCGTTCATCACTAATACTAATTTCACAAATATTTTCACTAATCAACAATGGGTATGAAACTGGTGGAGCTAGGGCGGCCGCCTTACCAGGCCGGAATCTAGTTTCGCCGCTGACTCATCTCCCACGGCTAGGCCTAGACCCTTGCCTCCTGCCCTTCTCCAAAAAAAAAAGTTATCTCATGCACATGAGTATATTATATTAAGAGGTATTTTTAAAAGTTTGTAAAGAAAAAAATATAAGGTCAATTTTTTAATGGAAAACTCATTGAACGAAGAGGGAGAAAAATATTATCCAACAAAAAACAAGTGAGCTATATCAACATATTGATATTTGGATGTTGGGTTATGTATAACCATATAAAGTGTGAGGCTCTAGCTAACTTTGTCCTATAAATATATGTGGAGATCTGATAGAATAATAATAACTAAGGGATTTTACTCTATGCACTCCAGAAAAAGAAAACAAAAGCTCCCATACACGAACTCGTGGATTGTATACGTGACAAAGCTTGTATATGGTGTGAGGCACTAGGTCGACCCATTGTATGGTGGGCCACATCAGAGGTTACATGGTAATCTCAGTGTGTAAATACTTTTCATGTACCTTTAGTCTCAGGTTTGTTGGGGTCATGAATCCGCTAGTGATTGTACACAGCATAACAAAGGTATGCACAATTATGTCTACAAGGAACTAATACAAATACTACATCTACATGCTTTTTTTCTTTAAAACAATAGTTGACATAGAATTCATTGTACAAATAGTACTAGAATGTCATAGGGCTCATCCTTAGTATTTTGTAAGATCTAGTGCATGTCATCGGATGGAATCTACTGACAGTGCGTGGACCAAGAGACAACATCAAAAGAAACTTGGTTGGAATATATTACATAAAGCAGTTCAATTATTATAGGAGTTTTTTTTTTCTTTCCGATAAGGACATACACGAACACATGCACAACACTGCTACACATACAACACTATATTGAAGCACCCACAAATACACTCTTAACCGTAGTAAAAAGACAAAAATAAGTGGCACATCTATGATTTCACTATTTACGAGTTTTGGGAGCCCTCACAATAGTGCTAATTTTCGCTTGGCCGGCCAAATTGCAGGATTACACGCTCTCCAACAATCCCAAAAGAGAACGATTGCCGGGTTGGTCAGGGACTAATTGTCGATCTTAACCCTTAAACCTTGGGAGCTAACATAGAGGGCAACATATCCTATGCACACAGGCCCTTACGTGTACACACGTGCACACCAACTAAAAAATATCACCAAAAAATCTAGAAAAAATCATACACATACTTTCAATTGTATTACACCTAGGGTTAAAATCTTAACGTCAAATTCATTATATTTTAGCCGTAACAAAAAAAAACTGATAGTTTTAAGGTTGCAATTTTGTCAGAATTTTATTTTTTTTGTTATTCTCTATGTAGAATGAATTTAAAGATGCGACTTTGCACGTAGATGTAATACTATTGAAAGTACATGTATGAATTTTTCTAGAATTTTTTGTGATAATTTTTAGTTGGTGTACATGGTGTGTATACGCGAGGGCCTGTGTGCATAGGATACGCTCCCAACGTAGAGATGCCCAGATTCAAGTTAGCGTGGCGACAAACTCACGGCGGGGCACGAACCGTACGGCGGCCCATACGTCCGTGACGGCATGATTCCCATCCCTATCCCCACCTCGCTCGCGGCGCGGCCCACCAGCGCCGTCGTGCCCCTCGTCCGCGTCGCGGTGCGGCGGTGCAGGCGAGATCCGCTTCGCTCAGCTCCCTGCCCGACCGCGCCACGGCCCGTAGGCCCCCCGCGCGCGCACCGCGCCCAAATCGATCGATCCCCGCGTCGTATGCTGTTGCTCTGCTCCGCTCAGGTTGGGACGTTGGGTAGGGGGGATGGCGTCGTGGACCACTCGTCCTGTCATCCATGCGCGCCCAGGCTGCGGCTGTACCGCCTGTGTACCCGCCGAGCCCCGTATGCAGACACCGGGCTGCAAAAGGTGTGGGTGTGCTTTGTCCTTTTGTCAGCCACTCAGCCTTGCACTCGTGTTTTATCGTTCTCCCCTCCGGCTGTGTACGGATCGCGTGGACACGTGTTGCTCCAGGAGAGCTATGCACACTGTTCAGCTATTGGCCCTGGTTGTGGGCGTAATTTTGTACTTTTTCACCCCTTTTTTGACTTAAAAAAACCCTAACGGAATGGTATTTGTTTTGCCCTTTCATATATATATATATATTGGGTGTGGGTAAAATCTGTGAGACTCAACTTACCCGTATTATATATACATCTTCTGCTGATGATTTGTGAACCTAAAGCTGTTGGTGATTTGATGCGGCTGCTGCCGCCACCGTCACAACCACCAAAATACTCAATAGTAAGAATAGACTTGGGCTGTGTTTAGTTCAGCGCAAAGTTTAGATTTTGGTTGAAATTGGAGATGATGTGACTGAAAAATTGTGTGTGAATGACAGGTTGATGTGATGGAAAAGGACTGAAGTTTGGGTCCAAACTTTAGATCTAAACATGGCCTTGGTAAAACACACAGGTACACAGTGAGGGGTTATAGATTTTCAACTGCTACTGATCTGATAGGATACCAGAAATATTGACAAGTTCAGGTATCTTTCCTTTTTCACATCTCAACACATACACATACCAGGACTGAAAAATAAACTCATTTACTAAAGTATTTAATATGGCAAACCGACGAAGCCATCCATGTGTTGGAAGCAAGTACTATCATATGTTTTTAATGAAAGTAATCATCTGGTTAATCATTTGCAAAAGATCGAATCTTGTTAGATCAGGTAGTATCGAGCTAATTAACCACCCCAAGTCGTTGGTCTTTTCATTTTTTTCAACGACCAAGATCACTTACCCAAAGGCCAGAGTCCACACATCGGTCATATCTACACACACTACTTCACTTTTTTTTTAGAATTACTACTTCACTTCATTTCACTATAAGCAATGAGCCTATGAGTGTTTAGAAAAGGGTAAGGTGTGGAGCGATGCACTGCGCGCACATCTTACAGTTAATCCACCCCCAAATTCTTATTTCACACATGCAGTACAAGCATACACAACCACAATATATACAGTACTCCTCATGGTTACTCGGCATTTCAGGAAATTAAAGTATTATTTTTCCTTTTGCAGTACTGTTTATATATGTACTGCACTGGCCGATGTGAATTGATTAATATTTCAGCTAGTGAGTCCCCAGCCAGGTGAAACGGGAGACCTATAACTTCCCTTTAAGCCGGCTTCATCAAGCCAAAACACCACAGAGAGAAGCCAAGAGCCCGGGAAAAAAAGAGAGGAGAAACAAGCTAGAACAGATAGGTAGACATGCATTAGCAGCAGATTAGGCAATCAGCTGCTGAGCTAACACCACATCCAGCATGCATGACTGGAGAGCAAAAAAGGGACTCCATACCAGTTTCAGTTTGTAGTTTGTACCTCCTCGTCTCTCCACATCATTCCAGCATCATATGCAAGCTTATCATATCAAATACTTAGTGGTACTGTAGCTATAACGAGCGGCAGTGTTTTGGTTTCATCTCCATGCATGCATCAAGAGTAGTAGTTAATTAATTATTACCGTCATCGATCTCAGTTCATCGCCAGCCGTTACCATGCATGGAGGGATTGTTATCTATGGGTCACGGTAGCTCCAGAGGCTGCCCCCGGCCTCCGACGGGTCCGGCGAATCGTCGGAGGAGCTGGGGCTGAGCCTCGGGGGGCTCATCATCATCCCGGCGGCCATGTTCCGCAGGAACTGCGGCGTCTCGAAGAGGGCCTCCTCGTCCAAGAAATACTGGTGGCTCCCGGCGCCGGCGCCGCTGCTGCCTTCCTGCTGCGCGCCGCCGCTGCCCGCCGTGGTGCGCGCGGCGGCACTGCTCCCGCCGCGCTGCTGGTGCGCTGATCCAGAGGCGGCAGGGGCAATGCCGCCGCCGGCACGGTCGTGCTGCAGCGAGGCGGCCGCGGCGGCAGCCGCTGCGCGGATGTCGTCCGCTGAGCTGGACGCGGGTGGCGCGGTGCGCGAGGCGGCCAGATCGGGGAAGTTGAGCGCCGCGTCGGGCCCACGCAGCGCGCGCGCCGCCACGTCGTAGGCGACGGCGGCCATCTCGGCCGTCGGGAACGTGCCGAGCCAGATGCGGCGAGCCTTCCGCGGCTCCCGGATCTCCGACACCCACTTGCCGCTCCGGCTCCTGATCCCTCGGTAGAAGGGGTGCTTCCCCGACGACCGCGGCGGCGGCGGCCCGTGGTCAGACATTTGATCGATCGGCTTCAGCTAGGGCAGCAGCTAGCAAGCTAGGCGCACCTATATAGTTGACGACGACATGCCTATCTAGCTATAGCTAGCTAGCTAGCTAGCTAGTATCATCAGCTCGATCTGAGCGCACGTGTGTTCGATCGTGGCAGCTGTGGGTTGAGCGCGTGCCGAGAAACACACGAGCAACGCGGCTATATAAGGAGGCGGCGGCGGCGGCGAGATCAGAGCGCGGGAGAGAAGCGTGAGGAAAGCCATGGCGGTCGCTTGCGATGAGCTGGTGCTCCCGAAGCGAACAAGCAAATAACACCACAGCCACAGCCCCGCGCGCGTTATTTTCAGGCGGGTGTGTGGGGATTAGAAAAGTCGCGTTGCCTTCGACCTTACTAATCACCCAAGAAGGGGGCTGTGGCCTTTCCGCGGTTGAACATGGATTTAAACTGTTCCATTTCAGGCTCCATAAATTAATTGATGGCCCCAATATATTTACCCCTGACCTAAAATTGCACATGCAAAGTGTCGTGAGTAATTTGGTTATTGATAAAGTCCTACTGCCTCCATCCCAAAATATAGCAACTTTTGATTATGAATCTGGGCACATAGTTGTCCAGATTTATAGCTAAAAATGGGAACGGAGGAAGTAAATTGGTCCACAAATTAATTTGGCTTGCTTGTGCTGCTGTGCAGGTGCATAATTTTTTTTATTTCAAGAGACGTTTTTTCCCCTGAAAAGAAATGTGTCTATCTCTATTGTATGAATTATGGTCCTAGGTTGAGATGGGGGGTGAGAGGAGCGAGGACAGAGGGGAAAGAAAGGGGAGATTGTTGGGCTTAGAAGGATGGTTGTGGGAGGCGGTGACCCTACGGTTGACGGTGAGGCGCCGACAGCGGCGCCAGAGCCACAGGGATGGAGGAGGGCGGTGAGCAGGCGGGGTAAAGCAAGGTTATGGTTTAGACGCCGTGGCGGATTCTTCGACCAGTGGCAGAGCCAAGGCCCGGCCAGTACAAGCATGCGCCCGAGCTTAGTCATACAGCAAGACATAAGCACATGCTTAATTACTCGATCTATTGGTTCCAATGCAAGCCAAAACATCCAACTAGGCACTAGCAAGCAAGGCACACATTACTTGGTTGTGGCACGAGGAAAAGCTACTGAGACAACCAACAATCATCTTCTTTTTTCAAATATAATACTACTACTCATAAATCTTGTTTGCAATTGTGGTATATAATGTCACACCCCAATCCGGCACCGCCGTACAACGGCATCTGATATGAGCGTGTCGTAGGAAAAACAGCGCGAGCCGCTTCCTACGAAACCGCGATCTCAGTACCAGTCCCAGGATGTAGCGCTGGTACCCGCGGTGATAAATATGAATCATTGCAATCCTTAAAATAAATAGAGGACTTATTTACCTTAACTTAGGTTGCAGCTCAGACAGCCCGAGAATGCAACCGACGACACGGACGAGGCAAACACCAACAACAGCGGCAGCAGCGGAACCAACGGTCTAACACCCAACACCATAGGCAACAACAGGGAACTAGGACGAAATCCTAATCTTTACTTCACTTCAACTTCATCTTCAGAGCTGGCAGAACTATATATTTATATAGAGCAAGGGTGAGTACAGGAGTACTCAGCAAGCCATGGGAACTTAGGTGGTTAATGCAAGCTTCAAAGATAAGGCTGTTATTTTGCAATCGGTTTTGTTTGCAAGCATTTTAATAATCTAAGTGTGTGCTCTCCGCGACCAGAGCGAGACAAGTCTCAGCTCGGTCGGGAGGTGACTAGTGACCAAAATTTTATCAAGATTTACACAACTCCCAGAGTTGGTTCCAAGGCTGGTTTCCCAAACCAAACCAATTTTTTTTTCCAAACATCCCGATAATAGTGGTCCCCAAACGACCATTCACTTCTAGGGACTCCCAGTCCCGCTGTCACCCGGACAGCCAAATGCTTTCCAAGCATCAGGTTTCCTGAACCTTAACACATTTTCACAAAGCTGGGTAAAACAAAAACTACGCTAAGGAATCACCTCACATCCGCCCATGACCGTGGGCACGGCTGTTCGAACAGTTTGTTAACCTCTGCAGAGGGGGTACACTTTACCCACACGACATTACTAACCCGGATCACTCAGCCCGTGCAGAACGGCCACATCTGGAGACCTTAAGGCTTTCATGACAAGGCATTTCGAAGGCCGACACAAGGTTGCCATATGCCGACGAGAGGGGTCCCAGACCAACAACAGGTTAGATCCCAGACCATACTGTGCCAGGAAGCCCGGGGGTTCTCCCCAACACCACCCTGTTGAATCCACATGTCTCTCGGCATCAAGGCTCCCCCGCTTAGCAATTTACTCAGCCAGGGGTGTCCCATTCCACCCGTGTGGTCGCACTATTGTATGCTCGGATGTAATTCCGAAGGAATCGGTCCTTAAATGCTACCACACAAGCATTCCGCCTAGGAATGGCCTTGTGTCGCGAGTTTTATTTTTAAAACTCATTTTCTTTCACAAGGCACTGACTCAGGCGTCGGGTTTTCCAATCCTTTTGTAAACCAAGTTTTACCCAAGAAGTTACTCAAATTTTAAGTTTGAAGGCGACCGTCGATACTCGCACAGAGTGCACGAATATCGAGGCGCAACTAGATGGTTACAAGGGAACATGATATAACAATTACAATGGAAGGATCAAATGCAACAAGTTAGGTAGACTTGCCAATCTGCCTCGCAGACGGGGCAAGCAGATTAAGTGCAATCCTATCAATGCATAATATTTTTCAAGCAATATAATTAAGTTCAAATATAGGCTCAAGATGTTCAAAGGTGGCTTGCCTTGCTCAGGGTCTTCACGAAGCTTCACAAATCTTCGAGAATTCCACTTGAAGAAAAATATCCGGTAACCGCAACTAGGCGCAAACAATCAAAAACCTAAACAAAGACCAAATAAAATATCCTATTTAGGCTAATTAATAGTGCCATTAAATAGATCTCAATTTTACGGAATTACTGGAAGTGGAACGAAGGCGATCGGAGCTACGGATCGAGGGATATGAATTTTGGAGGTCTAAATGGATTTTCTGGACAAGGAAATGTTTTATCGGAATTTATGGAAATAATATTCTCAAGAATATTATTGACAGTCAGTGACCAAGGAAAATGATTCAAGGAATTTTGGAATAAGGAATTGATTTCTGAAAGAAGGAAAAAGGATTTATTGAATTTATAGAAAAGAGAAATATTTGTGGAATATTGGAAAAGATATTCTCAAGAATATCTTTGACTCATTGACAAGTGGGGCCAACAAGAAGTGAGAGAGAGAGAGAGCATAGATGGGCTGCGGTCCATGGTGGCGGATGTGGTAGGAGGGAGGACGAGGGAGCAAGGTTAGACTTCGTTCCACGACAGCTGGTTTGGAAGAGGGAGGCAATATAGACTTTGTTCCAAGGATCGAGGAGAGAGGTGAGGCCCATCGGCTGGCGAGAGAGAGCGAGAGAGTAGATGGGCCGGCTCGGGTTGGGCGGCCCATGGCCGGGCGGGCGAGGCCGAGCCGAGCCAGGCCTGCGCACGCGGGCGGCGCTGACTGGTCGCTACTTGACCTGGTCAAGCGGGGCCGGCGGGCCAGGGTAGCGGCCACGTTGGCACAGGAGAGAGAGAGAGAGAGAGGGGAGGAGCCGGGCCGGAGATCAGACGGCTCACGGCGCGCGGCGGAATCCGGCGAGCGGCGGCAAACCGAAGTGGGGGGACGGCGCCGGGGGTAAGAGGAGGAGGAGTGGATCCTTTCCACCGGCGCGGATTAGGGCGCCGGGGTCGGAGGAGGGCCGGCGACGGCGTCCGGCGGCGGCTGTGAGAGCGGCACGGCGCGGGCGAGGAGGGCGAAGCTAGCGGCAGCGGCGGCGCTTCAGGGAGGTCCGAGGGGGGGCACAGGGATGGCGGCGGCGCCGGGAATCAAGGAGAGGAGGAAGGCCGATGGCCGGGGAGGCACGGTGGAAGTGGCCGGTCACGGCGCACGGCCGAGCGCGGCGAAACAGAGGAATGGAACGCGGCGGGCTATGTCGAGCAGCGGCGGGCGCGATGCGGCGAGAGGGGGAGAAGAAGGGCGGTGTCTTCAGTGCTATTTCGGGCAAGGACGGGGAAGAAGCAGACGGGAAGCTCACCGACGGGAGGGAACGACGTCGGCGGCGATGGTTCGATGATGAGAAGGACGGGAAGCCGGCGGGAAGGGCGGCCGGGCTCCGCGGAGGATGGTGTTCGCGACGGCGAACGCGACTCGACGGGGCAGCACTGCGTCAGCCGAGTGGTGGCGCCTGGCGGCGAACTTTACGCCGAGGCGAGCGCGCCGGGGAGGAGATGGAGGCATGCGGGGATGGAAGGACTGGGTGGCGGCGTGGCGTTCTTGGTCGTGGCGGGGCAGCCGGCGACGAGGAGGCGACGACACTTCATTTCCAGGAGCACGGGACCAAATGGATAGATAGGGGGGCGCGGGGGTTGGGCTTTTATAGGAAGATGGTGCTCGGCTGGCGCTCAAAGGCGGTGCGGCGGTTTCGTGGGCGGCGTGAAATGGCGGATGGCGCGGATGCATTGGGCGGTGGATCGGGCGGTGCGAATTGAACGCGGGGCGCGGGAGCAACTGCGTGGCGTGGTCAAGGTGGGGCAGCAAGGTGCAGATGCGGCGTCAGCGGCTCTGCCTCCGAGCACAAGCGGCCAAGGAGTGGAGGCGGGGCGCCGTTGCCCGGAAGGGAAAAAGAGAAGGGAGCGGTGGAAAGGAGGGCTCGCCCCTTCCGTTTTTGGGAGGAGAGGGGGCGGGAGCACGAGCTGTGCCTCGCGGCTTTGGACGCACGCGGCGTGGGGCGCAGGGCCCGAGAGGATGATGCCGGCGACGACTGCAAAAAGGACGGGGACTGTTTGGAGGCGAGCACGGACACGCGGTGGTTGTCGGAGCAGGCGACGACCGAGGGTGGCGATGTGTCACACCCAGAAATTCCCGAATAGAATTCCAAGCAGAATGTGCATTAAAATCCCCGTCCAGGACCGGCCGGGGTACACAAACGACAATGTTGACATTCAGATCCACGTCTTACAAATATCATAAAAGTCTTACATAAATGCAGCGGAAAAACGAAAGACAACAGGAGCTAAGCCTTGACTAGAACTGCAGCGGGAACACCACTCCACAGACATCCTCGACGGCACGGACGAAGCCTACTCCTCGGAGAAACCTCCATCTAACACACACTCGTACTCTGGGGTTGGGAAAAATAGAGCAAGACTGAGTATTACCCACTGTACTCAGCAAGTCATACCGGAATAGGGGTATGATGCAGGGAATTATCAAAGGAGAGTTAGAGTGGTTCATTTGCATAAAGCGGGCATTTATAAACAGAAGTTGAAAGAATTAAACAGTTGCAATAATTAATTAATATTGATCATCCGCTGTCCAACGCTATCCCACGTTGCAACAGGCCCAACCATCCACCTATACTATCCAATTTCATTAGACTAAACTAGGGTAAGACTAATCACGGTGAATCTGGTTGACCGCCCATAACCGCGGGCACGGCTATTCGAATAGTTTTACTCTGATTAGAGGTGTACAACTGTACCCACAAGACACAGCCCCACGACACGTTTCCGTGCGCCGACATGCCACCACGACATACCGGAAAGAGGCTGTGACAGGACCCTTCGCATAACCCCCTCTAACCAAGCACACCACACCTCATATTTCACCCCCACTCCTCGCAAGGCAACGGGCAGTCCCCTCTCGTGCCTAGGTGAATCCGGAAGCGACAGAGGCCGTCGCAGGGCCCGCCCCGCTCCATCACGCCCACCCTTGCCTGGATGCGTCAGCTAGAGGAAAGCTACACTACAAGCCCAGCCGTTGCCCACGCTGGCTTGTGGTAAGTACGATAAGTTCTTCCAGGGCATCCCGCGAACCGGTCCTTAAATGCCATGGGTGCGACCAGCAAAACCATGCACCCACAGCCCACCATGTGATTCATTTTAATTAACCAACACCAAAACGGTGGTACTAAACCAACCTTACCAATTGAACCTAAAGGCTATATTTTAGTGAGCTTTCCCCAATGTGTGCTAGTGGAACTAAGCATGGCTAAGCAATTCCTAGTCCAAAATCTATTCATGTTATAACCCAAGCTAACAAAGGAGCATGGCATCAAAAATGGCATGGCTGTAACAATAGGTAAACACCCCATAGTAACATTATAAAACAATGCAATATTTGAAGAAAACAATAGAGCATTTTCAATATAGGATCAACATGTTCAAGTGACAAGCATGACTTGCCTTGCTCTGCTGCTGGAGAAACCTCGGCGACTATCTCGAAGTACACCGGAGCGTCGGAAGAACCGGAATCTAGCGACATACAAGGCAAACATTGCAAAACAGGCTACAAGACTACTGAAACAGGGAACAAAACCAGTTTTAATGGATTCTACACATTTTTCATGATTTACTGACTTGAATGGGCTTAAACGGAGCTCGGATGAATTAGTTATGAATTTTAGAAGATTCACTGTGTTTATTACTATAAAAGAAAAACCTTAATGAATTATTGCGCAATAAAGCCTTCTAGGGCTGACGTCAGCACGGGATGGGGCGGCGCCGACACGCGGGCCCCACTGGCCAGCGGCTCGGGAGAGGGAGGAAAGGGGCGCCGGCACGCGGGCCCACTCGGCAGTGGCTCGGTGGGGGGGGGAGGGCGTGGACCAGGACCACGCGGGTGGTCCACCGCCGATCCACGGGACCGACGAACCAGATCGCCCTCGGGGCCGATCGGACGGGCGGCGGCGACCTGGCTCGGCTCAAGACCAGCCAAGCGGCCACGGCGACGGCGACGGCGCGCGCACACGCGTTGCCGGCGAAGGCAACCGGTGGCGGAGGCGGCGGCGCAAAGGCGGCGCCGACGGGCGGTGGTGCTAAAGCGACGGCTAACGGGCGGCGGCGCTAAAGCGGCGGCAAGGAGGGAGAGGGAGGGGAATAGAGGGGAGAGGGCGCCTCACCGAGGGTGGCCGGCGCGGAGGAAGACGACGGTGAACGGCGACGGTGAGCCACGGGAGGACGACGGCAACCAGCGGACGGGATTCGGGGTGCCCTAAGGAAGAAGAAGAGAGAGATTAGAGGGAGGGAGATGAAACATGGCGACCGGCATTCATGGCCGAAGGCGGCGGTAGAGGTTGAGCTCACTGGAGCGCGAGGGGATGCGAATTCCGGCGATGAATCCCGACGGGGAAGGGGCGGACGAGATGGAGTTTGGCCTCGCGAACCCTACGGCGTCGGCGGCGCGGTGCGGCGGCGACCCTAGCGGCGGCCGGAGTAGCGGGGGCGGCGGCGGCGAGTGGTTGCACGGCGCGGGGACGATGGAGAGCTCGGGAGAGAGAGGCGGCAAAAGGAAAAACGAGGAGGAGAGCTCGAGGATGGATTTTATAGGGGTGGGAAGGTCGGGAACGACCCGAGCGCGTCCGATTTCGCCGGCGACGTGGGGAAGGAGAGAGAGAAGGTGGGGGAGGATTCAAAATCGAATCCCGCCCCTCTCGTGCGCGGGCGCGGCCGGGAGACGCGGGGAGAGGGGGCGGCGACGTGGCGTGGGCGCGGGCGACGCGGCGCGGGCGCGGGGAAAGCGGGGGAGGTGGGGCGCAGCGGCGGCGGTTTCGGGGGTGGTGACCGGCGCGGGCGGCGGGAGGTTGGGGGAGGACCCGACAGGTGGGCCCCACCTGTCGGCGACCCCGGGAGAGGAGGGAGGCGGGGCGGCCTGGCTGGGCCTCGGCCTGCGGTCGGCCCAGCGGGGAGGAGGGGGAGAAAAAGGAGAGAATGGGCCGGCGGCCCATTCGGAAAAGGAAGGGAAAAAGAAAAAGAAAAAGGAGAAAAGGATTTTCCCTAGAATTAAAATATTGCATGCTCAATTTTAATTGGTTAAAATTATTTCTAGGGCTCTGAAAATTCCACTAAAAATCCTGTTAGTGAATTTCGACATGTAGAACTCAAAAAAAATTCCACATGTCAGATTCGATTATTATTTGTATTACTTTCTTAGGGTTTTCTCTTGATTTGCACCGGTATTTTCTTAGGGTCATTTATGAATTAAATTTTAGGCTTGAGAGGAGAACTTCGGGGTGTGACACGATGACGTCTCCCAGACGGTCGGCCACGCGCGCGAGCGCGCGGGAAACGGCGGGCGGATTCAAACGGCGGCGAGCGGTTTGGGCGCGGCGAGGGAGAGCGAGAGAGAACGTCCGAGAGAGGGAAGGGAGAGAGACAGCGCTCTCTCTCTCGGTGGTCACGTGCGGCGCACGTGGAGATGGAGGGAGCTGAGGAGAGATGGGCCAGCGGCAGGTTTCGGCCCAAATCATCACGAGGGAGATAAAATAGACTTTTTCAGGAACTTCCTTTTAAGGAATTTGAGGGGCATTTGAGTTGGGATTCGAATTCAAATTGAACATTTGAACTCAACATAAAATGAAGGAGCCAAGGTGGGGCTTTAAAGCGGGAATTTTGGTATTTTTGGGATAGATTTATATTTGGCGGCACGAAGGATTATTTCAGAGGATTTCAAAAAGGGAAGATCATTATTCAAAAATGGAACAAGGGAGATAGCGGTAGAATGCCATGGATAGATAGATAGACAGAAAGGTAAGTTGATAGGTAGAGGGACGGATAGACAGATGGATTGACAGATGGATAGATAAACAGATAGATAGGTATAGTAGATAGATAGATGGATCGATCGATAGATAGATAGATCGAGACTCAGAGAGAGATGGGATGGAAGAGAAGGAAGAGGTGGACCAGAAAAAGGAAGAAGGAATCCAACCTATGAGGGAGGTTAAATAGACTTTCACAGAGAGATTTAATTGGGAGGTTTTAGGGTTGGAATCTGGATTCGAATTTCGAGGTTGATACTCGGTCTCAGGAGAATAGGAAGGAGTCAAGGAAGGGAACAATATTCGGAGACGAGTCAAAGGGAGATGGATAATTTAGAGAGAAAGAGAGTGTAACTTGGGAGCTTGAGTTTGACTACTCAACGAGATATGTGGGTAAGGATTTTGGAGAGAAGTCTGAATAGAAGGGTTCGGACTTCGAGATTATTTCAGAACGGAAATCATTTTGGGGAGAACTCAAGGCGAAAGGGATTGAATCTTGGGGTTTAGAGTTCAAGGGTGGAAGTGATCTCGATTTGCATATTCAGACTTGGGTCAGAAGTTCGAGAAATAAAACAAGGGTAGATTGACGAACCGATAAAGAGAGAAAGATAGATGAATCAAAACCTGAGAGGTTGAATTCGAATTTGAGAATCGGTTTGAAGGAACCAAGGAGAGAGTTTATGACGCGAAGGTGAATCCCTGGACGGAGTTAGGGTTCGGGCATTCGACAAAGTTCACGGATGGGGTTCTAGGAGGGGATTCCGAATAGAAGGAATCGAGCTTCGGGACTATATTGGGATGGAAATTTTGAGGAGACGATCTTTGATAACAGGGTATCGAGACAAGGGAGGGATTAAAATTGAGATCTTTGGCACAACTTAGACTCAACACTCAAAGAACGAAATTTTCGCAATTAGGATTTTCAATAAATTAGCGTTACATATAGTTTATGGGTTTGTGCATATTTATCATCTGTTATTAGGTTTGCCCAGGCTCACGAGAATTTTTTAGATCTACCACTGTCATCGACCCCTGCCGCTGAAGACAGAAAAACAACAGGGTAGGGGCACCTCGCCATTGTCGCCTTAAGGAGGAAGAGGGGGGAAGGGGGAGGGGGGAGGGAGGGAGGAGAGGTTGCCCCGTTGGTGCCTTTTGGCTAGCCAGCAAGGCTGGGCAGTGGCGTGGTGTCGGTGTCGGTGGTGGCGACGATGGCGGGAAGAGTCGAGCGCATTGTGCTCTTGCGGTGGCTGGGAAGAAGAAAAGAAAAGTCGAAGGATATTAAGGTTTAGGGGTTTGCACGAATTTCAAAACGATCCAATGGTCCAAAATTTACAAGATGTTATAGGATGTTTTTATTAAATGTAGAGTAGATAGTCTCAACTATTTTGGCACGGAAGTAGTATTGATTTATGGATTGGATGGGGAGGGTGGCCATACCAATATCAGAATGTTGCGCTTCTTATTATTTCTTCTTTCTTTTTTTTTTACTGTGTGCAACTTTTGTATGTCCCGAAGGTGAGGTGTCGGCATTATATTCACATCTCTTTATATAGTAGTGCACATTTATGCATTACAGATCGAATCTATCCATGGGATGTAAAGGTTCAATCTTATTTCCTTTTGAAAATGCATATTGGTTTTGACTACTCTATATATACTTTATGGATTCATGAAAACATCAACAACACTGAGTGTAAGCCTAGATAAGAGCTACTCCCTCATTTTATATATTATAAGTCATTTTTTTATTTGGGAGAATTGCATATTCGCCACTCCTTTCACCCTCTAACTCGAAATAACCATTATAAAATCATGAATTGCAAATTTGCCACGAAAATAGTGTGTGCAGATTCTATATGCCATCGTCGTTCCAATTTGTTCAAGTAAAAGGGCAAAAATAATTCATGAAACTTAATTAAAAAACAAGGCAATGCGATAAGACCATGTTGCCTTTACAAAATTCGACCCTATCCGCTTCTTCCCCAACCTCTACCGCACCAGAAACAATCCGCTCAAACACATCCTCTCCTCTCCCACGACGAACCCTAGAACCCTAAATCCTCTCATCCCTTCTACAAATCAGGAGCAAATCAACCAAAAATCGGTCGTTTTGGAGTAATAGATGGCAATGGAAGAGGTGTAGATTGATTTCTGCGAGTAGGGCAGCAAGGCAAGCGGAGGCTGTGGTGGGTGGCTCCGTTGGGCTGCGTGTAAAGCTGCGGTGGGCGGCGGCGTCGATTGCCGCGGGCTGCGGCGTCGGCTAGTTCAGGCGGCGTGGCAACTATGATGGGCAGTTGCAGTAGGACCACCATGGAAAGATACAAGCTCTATAATGAAATGCTTGTGGCCTGCTAGCTCTGTCTATCGTGTAGGCATTTAGATTTTGGTTTTCATTTGCTCCTCATTGAGCTGCTAGAACATTTTTTTTTCCATTTTTTTCGTTGTTAGTTGAGTTTGTAGTTGTCTACTTGTCTTTTGGATGTGAGGATGAATCATATGATGTGAACCTCCAACTGTTATCAGTTAGTTTGTATGCTACCGTATTCATGCCAAAATGATGCTAGTTGACTATGTTCTTGTTTGTTGCCTCAAATGTTGTTTTGTTCATGAAAAAAAATGTTAATTTTACAATTTGATGGGCAGGGGCATACTTGTCCTAATTTTCAGGAAAACCAGCCATCTAACGGTGTTAGTAGCTGTGAGTCTAGTGGCAGTTATGTTGGGTTCAAGCTATTTTTGATGGAAAATTTTCAATTATAGTTTTTCTAGTGGCACATTCACAATAAATGTTCAATCCAGTGGCAAATATGCAATTGACCCTTTTTTTCTAGTTAATTTTTTTAAAGTTTGATGAAATTTATAAAAAAATTAGTAATATCTAAAATATCCATTTAGTTTCATTAAATCTAACATTAAATAATATATTTTGATAATATATTTGTTTTTAAAATACTAATATTTTTTTTCATAATCTTGGTCAAAATTAAAATTTTTGAATAGGAAAAGAACCAAAACGATTTATACTATGAAATGGTAGGAGTAACTAGCCATAGTACACGTACTATAAATATAAGAGAAACTAACGAACTCGGCGGGTGGATTTAACTAAAAGGAACAAGAGCCATCCAAATCTCGGCGCCTAGATCGATTTAACAAAGCGGAATTAATCATCCAAATAGAGGTCCTTCTCTAAAAAAAAATCATCCAAATTGAGGTGGTTCATACTTAAGGGAGATGCATGCACCCACGTTTCTAAATCCTGTCCTGTCATGCGTCTGTGTTCCTCTCATGAAGGAGGTCCATCGTCAAAGCCGTAATGCTAGATAAAAATATTAACATGTATAGATTTATAGTACTAGGATGTGACGGATTAACTTATTTAGGACCGACTTAAAAACCAATATCGAAAAAATAAATGGCAACAAAAAAGACATCAAAGTCAACTACAAAAACCAAAAATTAGGACTCAAATTTTAGCTGTGGGGGATAACCTAAAGAACAAACGGTGCAGTTGAATATATTGGTCAAGCGTAACAAAGCCCCTAAAATGTCAATATAAATTACTACGGTAAGAGGTGAAGTTAGCATAGCTATCTGGTGAGGCTCTTGTGGTGGAACCTATATTCGCCTAGGTGCAAATTTTATATTTGATACAAATGCTTGTAGTTATGGTTAATTTTCAGTGGTAAACGTGTATAACCGTCAACAGCAAGAGGCATACGTTGAATTCATCAATCTCAAAAATATACCAAACTTGCTACCTTGTGGCGCCGATGAGTTTTAGCGTCGGGTAGGCAGCCTCATTGTCGCTTGTAGCTGCAGCCTGTAACCTTTGAAACTTGTAACTCTCTTCTCAAATCTTAATAAACTTTGGCTGTCATTCGCAAGCCCGACAAGAAAAGACAAATAAACTATATATAATGTGTATATGTCGCCTACATTATATATATTATGTTTGAAAAACATATATAAACAAATACGTGCGCGTCTCTCTCTATATATATATATATAGAGCTAAGATTACGTGATTATAAGTGCTTATATAGGTCATGAATTCTCAAGCCAGCCGCCAGCCGGGCAGCGCAAGTGCAGCTGCAAGACATAGATCCCATAAGCGTGCCGGCTGCAAGACAGAAGTGCACTTGCGCTATCCTTTTTTTTTTTCCTTTTTTTTTGCTAGCCCGGCTCTCCCATCCGAGCCCTAACTCACAGAATCTCACAGTGGACCGAGACAGGGTCCGATTTATTGGACGTGTGGGTCCTCCTCCCCGTGGCGTACCACGGGACCAGGCTGTGGTTTGGCTGGGGATGGTTTCGGCCGGGGCAGTGTCGCGGTCGCGTTCGTACGACGCGTGGGGGAGGCGGCCGTCGCTCTCGAATGCTCGATGATCGGGTATCTATTGCTGCGCTACAAATGCTCCACTTATTTAGTGCGGCGTACGATTGGATACGATGCGATACGAGTACCGTTTGGCGTTTGTTGCTCCCGGCGTTTTCTTGTTAAAAAAGTACCGTCTGTAAGCTCCGGCCCCCTCGTATTAAATATGTTGGGCGTAATTTTTGTTTCTTGTTTTCAAATAATAAACTTGACAGTAGTTGTTGATTTAAGTACTATACGAGCGGGGGTGTGACATGTACCATGATACGACAATGTATCGGCATAGCAATGATACTAAGGAGATGATATTTTACGCTTTGCTAGGGATATAATTTTTGTTTCTTGTTTCCAAATACTAAACTTGACAGTAGTTGTTGATGTAAGTACTATACGAGCGGGGGTGTGACATGTACCATGATACGACAATGTATCGGCATAGCAATGATACTGAGGAGATGATATTCTGCGCTTTGCTAGGGATATATGTTATTTTATTTGTCCCAAATTCTCAATATGCTGGTCTTTCTAGGATTAATGAGCTACTTCTCTCATGCAAAAAAGCCAACCTAGTATTGGTGTCCAGATTCGTTGGATTAGGAAACATCCTATCCAATACTAGATTGGCTTTTTTTTGGGACGAAGTGAGTAAATTAGTTGGAGGTGAAAATTACTAAATTGCTCCAAGTTATTACTCATACTAGTTGCATGTGATCATTTTTGCATGTGATCATTTCAACTAGGGAATTAGCACAAATGGCACCGTCACCACGCAAGCCACACAAGAAATATTTTAAGCATAAAATAAAATGTCAAGCAATCTGGGACGGAGGGAGTAATTGTGTTGCAGAAATGATCGCTGGATAGGTTTGGATTGAAATATCATGAAAATAAGGATAATGATTTAGCATATGTATATTGAGTTATAGAATTAAGTAAATAGTATATGTAACTACTATAATTGCATCTTCAGTTTTAGATATTAATCTAGCATGTTTGTATATTACACTTTAGGAGTACTACTAAAATACTATTCTTGCATCTCGTCGAGCTGTTCTCTGACAGTTTCTAGTCTGACAGTTTCTCGTCGGTGGATTAGACTAGTCGTCCTATTACCTATTGTATCTTTATGATATCCTATCCATAAATCCATATAAACTGAACTAGAGTTATTACTCTCCTTGAGGATCTAGATCAGTACACATCTTTATCCTTATTTTCTTAATCCAATCTCGTGCATACCCTGATTTCAACAATTCTCATACTCTACAAATATCATCACGGGTATAGCCCATCAATAGTACTAAATTAAACTCTAGCTAGCTAGTAGTATATACTCCCTCCGTCCCAAAATAAGTGCAACCATGAGATTCCATGTCCAACTTTGATAGTCCGTCTTATTAAAATTTTTTTTTGAAAAAAAAGAACGTAAGTCACACATAAAGTACTATTCATGTTTTATAATCTTATAACAATAAAAATACTAATTATAAAAAAATTAAAATAAGACAGACGATCAAAATTGGACACAGAAACTCATGGTTGCACTTATTTTGGGATGAATAAAGTATATATTTGTAGTACTTTTTTGGCAGCTTATCGAAGTAGAATCTAAACACGTATGATTATGTACGATCGTATATCACATAATCTATCTTATTATTTTTTTAAAAAAATAATTATCTAGATAATATATATAAGAAACAACGAGTTGTCGATGTAAAATCAAAGGTGTTTTTATTATTATTCTGTGATGAACAATTGGGCATTGGAGATTATTGGTTTTGATATTTGGAATTTATTTACGAAGTGGTTTTGGAGATGATTGGATTCACAGGTGATCGCAGGATTCTGTCATTTTATGTGACCGGTCAGACCGGGCTGTGGTAGCCGGTAAGACCGGCGTGTAATGCGCGGTCAGACTGGCCGACGCTGTGTCGGTTTCGGTTTCGGGTTGTTTGTTTGGATATCCGTGATTATTTCATGATTATGGCTTCTAGATGGATACTATACGTATGTAATACTATTGTTTGCTACTAATGAGTCAAGTTGGAGATAGCTTGGTCTCGGAATATGGTTTCTTTGTTTATTTCATGTGTAGGTGACTCGATGCCTCGGGAGAGTATTTGCGGTGATGGACCGGGAGTCGGCTTGGGGATAAGACGACGTCCGTGGTGGTTAGAGATCATGCGGGATACTCAGGCTAGAGTTGATGCACGTGGTTGATGGAGATTCCATATGGCATACGATGGAGGTATTTTGTGCGTATGGGATGCGGAGTTGAATTTGGAAGGAGTCCAAATTTGGTACGATTGGTTATGTAAAGTTTCTTTCTTGTACTAGAGAGTTTCCTAAGGTGTTTAGGACTCTTAGTATGAGTTTGGTTTGTGGCTTTAGGCTGCCTACCTCATGTATAAATAGAAGGGGAGCATGAGGCTTCCCGGTATCGCTTTTCATAGCAATAGAGTTGAGTTTTGAGTTAGCGTTTCGAGTTTAGTCGAAATTTTTGTAAGGAGTGCTGTTGGTGCACTTTGTAAACACAGAGAGAATCAATAAAGTCGTCATCTACTTTAAGAGTTCTTCGATTTGTGTTTCACCGGGTTTCGGCGGTCTAACCGGTAACTCACCGGCGGTCAGACCGGCAGCAAGGCGGCGGTCAGACCGGCGGCGGCGATAGCGAATGGCAGCTGATCTCGGCGGTCAGACCGGAGATCTAATCTCGGTCAGACCGACGGCAACCAGGCGGTCAGACCGGCAGGACAACTTCGGTCAGACCGCGATCTATCGATTTCGAGGGTAACTTTTATTTCCGCTAAACGTTTTCGGTTTTTGGGTATACCAACCATTCACCCCTCTCTGGTTGGTTTAGTTCTTGTGATTCGATCCTATAGTCGAAAGAGTTTTCCAACAAATTTGGCAAGTTTACTTGGTTTCTATCCTTCTGAAAAAAAATTTAGAAAGGTCACCAGGGGAATCTAAAGGTCACCCGGGGGGGATTCCTCGCCTGAATATCATTAACTAGATTAAGAGGAAGGTTACAGTTACACACAGTTTAAGGTTACACACGTATCCTTCTGAAAATGACTCTAAAGTTTGCTATTGATTGGGGTGACCCTGACTGAAGATGACACTACAAATAGTATTTGTTCTATTGTAGCGGTTGACTGTAAAGGAGTATATAGATTTTTGGTTAGAATACTCTGACTAGTCAAAAGTCTCTTTACACGATCCTTTATGGTTGATTCACTGCCATGGAAGATAAAGTTTATACACGAGTATACCACTGAATGTGGTGTGCTCTAAACTCATAATGGATGATGGAGAAGGTAAGTTTATGATAATTATTTCAAGCGTAGACTAAGTATTATTAAAAGTAGATTTGATCGAAAAGGTCTGCTTAGAAATACGAACAAAGAATTCTTTTTATAAAATCGTATGGCCATTTTCAAAGTGAGCTCTAGTGATATAATCTGGTTACTGGGTTCAAATATATATATGTGCTAATATTTACGGCTAGTTAATCTTTTCATTTCAATAAAAAGGGGTTCCATCGACAGTGAGGTACAACTTTTTTTTTAATTTGTATGTACGAATCCCATCAAACTTTATGTACACGCTATGACTTCACAAATCGATGTTAGACACACGGATACATATCATATTCGGCTAATGTATTTTTTAGTTTGCGAAAAAAAAATTTTAGGGTGTCACATCAGACATTTGACCGGATGTTGGATCAAGAGGTTTTCGGACACGAATGAAAAAACTAATTTCATAACTCACTTGGAAACCGCGAGACAAATTTATTAAGCCTAATTAATCTATCATTACCACGTGTGAGTTACTGTAACACTTATAGCTAATCATGAACTAATTAGGCTCAAAAGATTCGTCTCGCGATTTCCATGCAAACTGTGTAATTAGTTTTTTATTTTATCTATATTTAATGCTCCATGTATGTGTTCAAAAATTCGATGTGATATTTTTGGAAAAAACTTTTTGGAACTAAACAAGGCCTAAATCAATCTTTACAAATATTTTATCACCTAGTGTTCGATCTATAAGTAATCCCACTGATTCACTAACTTAAAAAACCAGAAGTTTGGATACAATGGTGTTAGTGTACTCATGACTGAAGTTTTTGTTTTTCCTATGTGAATCGACTTTGGATATAGGATTTTACAAGATGGTAGACTTCCTGTTTATCAGTGTTATCAACGTTTTTCTTTTATACTAGAAAAAATACACGTGTGTTGCAACGGGTGAAGGTTATTTTAATATTATTATTGTTATATGGTTTACCTAAGGTGAAATTCACTGTGTCAATTCGTTTGGATGTATTTTTTTAAAAAAAAATCATGAGCTGCGCCTGGGAGTCTGATCGTCTCAAATTAGCATGAGGGTTTTTTTTAAAAGAGATTCCTTATAAGATTTCTTCTTTATTTTAAAAAACGAACGAACTTAAAAACCGACTTAAATATGCACATGTATTTTAAAAAACGAACGTACTTAAAATCCGACTCATAAACGGATAATGTACCAAAGTACCGGCAAACATATTTAATTTTTATAATAGTAGAGATAGGGCCTATTAAGATTGATGTTATTTTAAACCATACTTTATCATTGTTTGGTAAAATCGATAAATATATAGCTGCATTTAGTTTGTTACCAAATATTAGTAATGCATAGAAAATTTTGGCATAACATATTTATTTCATTCTACCAAAATTTGGTAATTCTGTCCACTTACCAAAAATTTGGTATTGCTAAATTTTGGAAATGTTGATTTAATTTGGCAGTAATCCCCATAAAAGTATATAACTATTTGATTGATAATTGACCGGAGAATCAAACAAGAGAGTCGTGAAAAATCATACTATACTTTACTGTATATATTCTTCTTGTCGTACTCCCGTTTCAGCAGCTCAGCCCCATGCAAGCAAAACGGAAGCAACCAGCAACCAGTCTTTGATTCGTGTCAAATCCGATAGGTGCTTCGAGAGCGACGACCGCGTGCGGATCAGGCGGCCTCTGGCATCTGCCATGTGAAGCCCCCACCCCCTCCTCCACCATCAGGGGCGCCCCCGGATGCCTTACGGTGAAAAAGCGGCGAAAGCGACGGACCGCGTTGTTGGGTTTATCTGCCGTCGTCGCCGTTCATCAGCGACGTCCGGCTAAAGCGTGATTCCCCTAGCGTTGTCAGCGGCGCGGCGGTTGGTTACACGGTTACAACTGGCTTTGAGCCGTCGCCAAGTGTAATAGGCAGGGCAGATTATTAGTGATGGCATGTGACGGAGCGTGGGGCTCCTCACCAGGAGACCGCGCAAGCCCCCTTTTGCCGGTTCGGCCGGGGGCCCTGGGTGAGATTCTAAGCTCCTAGTCTGTGGAAAGTTCGCGAGAATGGAAAAAGCACAAGACACGGGCGATGTATACAGGTTCGGGCCGCTGAGAAGCGTAATACCCTACTCCTGTGTTCTGGTGGATCTGTGTATGAAGAAGCTACAAAGAGCTGGAGAGCCAGAGAGCTCTTATTCTAAAAACCCTCTTCTCCTTTTTTTTTTCTCGTGGGATCTCCTCTCCAGATCATCCCCCCTTCCAGTCTCCTCTCTTAAGTGGGCAAGGTCCTCCTTTTATATCTCAAGGGGATACCACATGCACCACTTCTCCCTCTCTCTCTTTTTGGGTGGAGGCCCATCCTATCTATAGTAAAACTTGGCTTGCCTTCTCTTGGAAGCTGAAACACTGCCTGTTTTTGAGTGTGGCCACGCGTCCTCGTTCGTCTGACCTCGGGGATCACCCTGTCATCTCTTCATAAATGGGCGGAGATTTGCAACGGCTGCTGCCCGAGTGACCCTTCTGATGGGACGGCCCATACCTACCTCCACTCCGCCGGAAGCAGGTGCAACGTGGGAACACGGTTGTCTTCTGGCGACATAACCAGTGTCAGACCAGTCACAGACCGGTCACCTTTGTCCACCACGTGTCAGTTTAGCAATCTGCATGTTCGCCCTTCTTCATACAACGTCTTGTTTATAATGGTTGGGATAAAGCCTGGCATATATCTGACCAGGACCAACGTGCCATCTCCAGGAGCTAGCACGCTGGCTCTGGCTCCGGCTAGGGACGAGTGCCTAGAGACTCTCATCCTGACGGGACGGGGCGAGGCGTGTGTCAGATCGCCTGTTGCCTCCTAACCCGCAATCTGACCGATCTGTGACCGGTCACAGACCGGATAAACGAGCGTGCCATACTGCGCTACATGTGGCGTGACGCGCTCGTCCAAACCGCAATAAATGTGGTTAGGTGAGCCCCGCTATGCTCACCTACCCCATATACGCGGCGCAAAACCCACAAGGGGTCGGGGCGCCTCGGCCCTCGGGGCCGAGACGGGAGCGGTCCGACCCCTCGGGGAGACAAAGAGAAGGGCGGCCGTATCACCCTCGGGTCCGACCCCCCCCCCCCCCCGAGGGGGTTAGGCCACGTGGGTGATCGTGTCTGCCTCAAGTCTCTAAGTCATGATACTTCCGGTCCCATGTCACCGACAGCATGCGAGGCTGCATGTACGTCCACAAAGCGAGGGAGAAAGACTGGACGGATGGCTGATCGTGGACTGACCATTTCCGTTGTGGATTGTGTCTGAATTCTGATGCATGTGTGGCAGCCCTTTTCTATTTGAGTCGGGAAAAAGACAGTGCACTGTGTGCAACAAGACAACAAGAAAAAAAGAAAGAAAGAAAAACCACACACACCACACACAAATTGAGGTTTGGATCCCAAAAAAAAAGGTTGGAAGATTTGGATACAGTTTATTTTCAAGTAAATCCGTCCTTTATTAATGAAGTATCGTTTAGTTTATCTTCGTTACACTTTACATCACCTTGATTTTAAAGCCCCGTTTGTTTCAACTTAAAATTATTATAATCTAAATTATTAAATCAGATTACTATAATCTGGATTATAATAAGCCGATATATAATAAGCTGTTAGCTATTTGATTCTCTGGATTATTAGCTGTTACACCCAATAATCTACTCCCTCCGTCTCATAATATAAGGGATTTTGAGTTTTTGCTTGCACTCTTTGACCACTCGTCTTATTTAAAAAATTTATGCAAATATAAAAAACGACAAGTTGTGTTAAAGTACTTTGAATAATAAAGTAAGTCAAAAAAATAAATAATAATTCTAAAATTTTTTGAATAAGACGAGTGGTCAAACAGTGCAAACAAAAACTCAGAATCCCTTATATTATGGGATGGAGGGAGTAGAAAAAGCACTTTTAGAGTGGATTACCAGATTATAGTAATCTGGCTTATAGATTATAATAATCTATCATAATACGCTATCTATTTGTTTCAGCTTACTCCTAATAATCCAGATTATCATAATCCTAAGCTGAATCAAACAGGGCCTAACTCGGTAATTTCAATTACATCGGCTTTTGCACGACAATAAACTCCTAAGGGTCCTTTGAATAGTAGGAATGAAAACAAAAATGGAGGAATAAGAAAAACACATGATTTTGACAGTAATGTAAGTGTGAAACAGATGATTGCAAAACACAGGAAAAACATAGAAATAATCGTTTGACTGAGTCGCAGGAAAAACACAGGAATCAGATGAGAGAGATATACTCAAAGGATTTTTTTTTTCCAATAGGTTGGACCTCTTGCTAAATTTCCTCCAAAACTTACATGCAATGAGTCATTTCATAGGAATTGTATAGAATTTGGAAAATTCAATTCTTTAAATCAAAGAGCCAAATAGAAAAATTCCCTATAGGATTTCAACCCTATGAAATTCCTCTCTAAATGTTTTGATTCAAAGGGGCCCTAAAACTGTCTATAGTTCATATCTTGATAGAAAATGAGCTAGATGTGGATGGATAAGAAAGTTGAGGTGGTTCAAAGTGATACAATATAAAATTAGCTACTCCCTCCGTTCCAAAATAAGTGTAGTTTTACATTATTCATGTTTAACGTTTGACCGTTCGTCTTATTTAGAATTTTTTATTATTAGTATTTTTGTTGTTATTAGATGATAAAACATGAATAGTACTTTTCTGTATGACTAATTTTTTTAATAAAATTTTCAAATAAGACGAATGGTCAAATGTTGGACACGAATATCCACGGCTACACTTATTTTGGGCCGGAGGTAGTAGTTTAGAATAAAAAGGGTGAATAAATGATGCCTAAACTGAAACTTTGGTAATAAAAGTTGGTTCAAAGTTGGATGCACCCTTTCTTTTCAAAGTTGTTCTGATACCTGATAAGGAGAAATACGGATATAGATGCACCGGTGGAGACAGGATCACAGGAGGAGCACTTTATGCTTGACCTTTTTAGTTTTGTTTGGATACATTTTACTACTACTTTAACACCGCTGCTATATCCAGGTAGATATGGCAACGGGGAATTCACCGTTAGGGGTCACATCCGCGTCCCCGTCCTCATAGTGATAAAATTTCACCGTCCCCGCCCCCGTCAACCACAACAGGGCTACATTTTCTCCAGCCCCGATCACCACTCGGTGAATTTATCCCCGTGGTTACCCCGTCCCCGGTTAAACAAAACAAATCAACTCAACACAAATCATCACTTCAGTAGTTGATTTCTTCAGCGACGGAGGCCGTTGGCGGCGGACGGCGTGCTAGCGAGTGGCGACAGAGGGCGGCATGGCGCTGGCAGCGGACGGAGGACGGCAAGCGTCGCGCCCGCGTCGACGGCTGCAGGCACCGGGCGGCGCAACTACCGTGGCTCCCGGCGGCACGTCAACAACTGGGACGCGACGACGACAGCTGGGGCGGCGCGTCCACGGCTTGGCCGTCTAGAGCGGCGGCGCACCTGGTGGCTGGCCGCTGGCGGAGTAGCGTTGCACACGTGCAACGGAGCCGCCGCTGCCGAGTGCTCGATCTGAAGGAGTGGAGGATTTGGAGTTTTGACTGGTTGACTAGGGTTAGTTTTTATATATACATGTTATTTGGGCTTCAATATTATGGGCCAGAACGTCTAAAAAGTTTAGAATTGGTCCTCTCTACAACAAAGTCAGGTCACCACGGGGGACGGGGACGGGGGAATGGTGCGTCGTCCCGTCCCCGTCATCCCCGATGGTGATAAGTATGAAACCATTTCATTCCCTATGAAGGATAAATATTAACCATCCCCGCCACCTAATAGATGAATTCACCGTGGGGAAACGGTGAACGGAGACCCATTGCCATCTCTGTATCCAGGTAGCTAGAGGATATATATGCATTGGCGGAAATATGAGGAGTATAACCTGGATGTAGATCGTAAGTGGCAGAGCAATAAATTTTTTCTATAAGATCAAATACCATTATCCATATTTTAGTGGGTCATTTTCATAATTTTTAATAAATTTACATTTAAAAATGGAGACTCGCAAACATGTTTGCGAAAAAGCTATCTGGTCAGCTGATCCCACAGCCTAAAAACATTGAAATTTTAGAGGATTTTAATCCTATAGAAATATTTCCCATAAAGCCCTTTAAAACAAAGGATTGAATCATATCCAATCTTTTGAAATTCCTATGGAATGGACATCCTTTAGAGATTTTGAAGGAAATTTAACAAGAGTTTCAATCTCTTGGTAACTTTCCTTTGAGTCTATTTCTCTCATCCAATTCCTGCATTTTTTCTGCGGTTCAATCAAACGGTCATTCCTGTGTTTTTCCTACGTTTTGCAATCCTCTGTTTTACACTTACATTCCTATCAAAATCCTACTTTTTTCCTATTCCTACTTTTCTCAATCCGGCGATTCAAAGTGACCCTAAATAGTCGAAAGTAAAACTTTGGTAAGAGGTGTCCCTGCTGAAATTCACTCATAAAAAAATTAGGGACTCAACAGTAAATAAGCTCTACTCCTATATCAGTAGATCTTATCGGTATTTTTACTTAGCTTGCAATATACAACATATATTAAAAAGAACATATGATAATGTGGATTGTATGACTGACTTCTCTAGTCTACAACTTGCAAAGGGACCACATATAATTTTGACTTCAAACATTTTGAAACTGCGACAAACAATGCAATGAAGGGCGTACAAAGAATTTAAACTGCAAATTCTTGTCTTGCACTATTCCGCCGTAGTCACTGTCGGATTTCAATAACCACCTCTACAGATTCTGGCATATCTGGGCCATCCTGGTGGCTTCTGTGTTCTTGATGAACTGGGAGGAAATGAGATGTTGGATTAACAGAACTCTCAGGGAGGGTGGGGGGTTGAGACATGGTAGGAGCAGAGGATACGGTCGATTTTCCATCAGGCAGTTCTTTCAATGAGATCCGGCATATTGGGCAAGTAGTCTGCTTCAGCAACCATGCATCTAAGCAGTAAAGGTGAAAGTTATGATGACAAATAGGTACAATTCTTAGAATGTCCTTCTCCTTGTATTCACTTAAACATATGGAGCACCTGTTACAACAAAACATCCTATATATTACAAAAAAAAAAAATTATGGATGCATCATAAATTTAAGAGGTATGGCTGCAAGCAGAGATGATAATGATAGAAAGTTTACTTGAAGTAAGACTAAACTGAACCCAGGTTGACAACGTAATGAGATAAGACTCAACTCTGCCAAATTGGTTCCTATTAAATCTGGACTGGTGGCGAAGGCCCAAGGTACTGCAAAAAAACTGATAAAAGCTACAGGTGTGTTGTCCTATGTTATCTCATCAACAAGAAGTATGATTGATAATCTATAATATCTCTACCCATTGTACATATTGATTAAATATGCTTCGATTAAGCACATCTAAATTCCAACATTTCCACAAGGATATGAATTCCACAAAGTCTAACAAACCTTTTAACTCATTGTGCTAATATTTTTCAATAACCATAGTTTTTCTAACAATAGCATGTTAGAAGCAGATTATATGCATTGAACCACACTATAAAGAAGTTCAATAATATTTACTTCAGATGGTGACGATTGTACTTACTGGGTGTCATCTTCCGAATGGAAAGCTTCACAGTTATACTTCATTGTAGGAATTGCAGCAACAGCCAATGGTTCCAACCCACTGCGGGAATGCTCTATCTGAACAATAAAAAAAAATCTTGCATTTACTTTCAAGTCCAAAATGAATTTATAGGGCGTGTTGACTATTGATTCAGTTGATCTATTCACTAATAATTTCCATATGAGCTCAAACGCTCAACATAGTACTATAGATTCAATGCACTGTTTTATATGTAGTAGTACTAGCTAAGAGGAACTACTACAAGACCACTAACTCTGAAAGAAAGATGCTTTGTGCAGTTGGCGCTATACGAACTTCAGTGAAAATACATTATACTATTATTATTGAATTGATATTTTTCAGCTTATTTTGTATATATAGGAAATGATCCAAAAGACTAACACATTTTTCATTTTAAAAGAGAGAATAACCCAATTTAAACCAACAAAGAAGAGAAATTCAGAAACAAGTCTAGCATACATGTGTTGATGTGCCTTCCTCCTTTAGTCGCTTAAATAAAATTGTTATTTGTACAGGGAACATAAAACCATAAACAATATTAAAATGATTAAAAAGATTAGACGGTAACATCTCAAATTCTTAATGAATCTCTTAAGGAACCCCAGTAAGCAATCCAAAGCCACTTTAACAACATTGCACGCCCAAGGTAAAGCAGGCTAGTGTACTACTAGTGCCTGTACTTATTCCCCATTTGATTTACTACACAGTAAGGCCATCATAAATTGAGCATGACACATGACAAGTATTTCTGCTTGAAAGTAGAAAAGTACTGTCCATGAACACAGAAAATGAAAACAGATATACTCCAGTCGTTTTGTGCACGTGCCATGCCACTGCAGGTAGCAGTGATACCGTTAACACGAGCAAATTACTACTCCAGTTTGTGGACTAAAATCGCAGCGGAAGACTATTATTGAGGGAGAACAAGGTGCCACATACCGGGCGATCGAAATCCGAGGGGAAGTCCGCGTCGAAGTCCACCGGCGAGGGGTGTGGCCGTGACGCGCTAGCGTCCGCGCGGCGGGCGCGGCAGCAGACGAACCGCGCGCAGACGAACGCGACAAAGGCGGCGGTCATGCCGAAGCCGAGCGCCGCGCTGACGAGATTCAGGCCCGACCCCAGCATCCTCCCTCCCTGCCCCCAGCCTCTCTGGCTCCTCCCACCCCCGCTACCACGAGTCCACGACAAGGAGAGGCGGGGAGACGAGTCCCTCCCTACCGCTCGAACAGGCGGCCGCCGCTGCGGCGAATCGCGAGAGCGGCGAGCTCCGGCCCGGGGGTGCCCATCGGGCGGAGCGTGCGGTGTCTCCGAGCCCGGAACCTGGCGTGGCGCGCCTGCCGGCGATAGGGTTGGGGAGGCGGATCGGCCGGCGTGGTGGAAAGCGGAGGTAGCTGCCGGGACGGAGTGGGGAAGGGGAACGGGAGGCGGTCGGCGCTAGAGGCGGCGGGCGTGCACTTTGGTCGCCATTTTTTCACCGCTACTGCCGCCTTTTTTCACTTAGGTCCCTCCCTTATCCCTTAAATCATTCCGCTGCCTGTACGGTGTAGTTAGTAGTAGACTTTTGCCGATGGCCGCGGCCCTGCCCAAGCGGGAGCACTCAGAGCACAGCAGCCCAAGCGAATCGAGCGACGGCGCGACGCACGGCACATTACGCGGACACCCCGCGCCCACGTGAACCTACGACATCAGCCCACCTGCTACCTCCACAGAAGCACAGACGCCTCGGTCAAAACCATCGTCTCCACGGGAATTTTTTTCGGTTTTAGATTTTATTAAAAAAATATTTACAGAAATAATCTATCGGCCAAAAAAATTACAAAAATAGACCCTGTCGCCCACCTCTGGAGCGGCAAGCTGACGTGGCAAACAGGGGAGGAACGGGCGGTGACGGAGGGAGAGTTTTTTGCAGGAAAACCCTTGCCGCCCTCTGGTGGGGCGGCAAGGGGCCCGAATGCAAAAAAGCCAGTCGGGGCCGGCTATTTTGCAGGCGGCCCCTTGCCGCCCTCTGGCCGGGCGGCAGGCCTCGCTGCCTATAAAAGGCCTGCTGCCCAGCCCCCAGCCCTCATTCTTCTCTCCTCAATTCCAGTGAAAAAAAAAAGAAGAGAGGGGAGGAGAAGAGAAGAAGGGGCGAAGCCCTGCCGGATTCAGACGCCAATTTCAGGTAATATTCATAGATCCTATATGTGACCGCTATTTGGCGCATACGACCAATGTAACTTTCGGCGCCGATCATGCATGTATCTTTCGGCGCCAATCAGGCGTACCCACCATACCCCACCACGTTCACATGTCAGGGGTATCACTCGATTTTTTGCGCCTATATAAGTCGCCTTAACGAGTGAGGCCTCACAATATTTCAGAACTCAGTCATATTCAGTACTCTCTTCCCCACTTGCTTCATTACAAATCCGACCGGCTTTCGTCAATGGCTAGACGCCGGGGTGTTGAGGATCCAAACTGGCGTAGCGATCCTTGTGTATACCTACTACCACCTTGGTGCCAGCGTCCTCTCTACCTATGCGGTGATCGATGCCAACTAATGGCTTCGAGGAATCCTAATATTCGAGGAAGGCGCTTTTTTAGGTGCTATGACCGTGAGGTATTTTATTATCTGCATATGCTTATTCATTCCGTATGGGCAATCGCTTTATTCTTCGTAACACTACTCTATTCGGCAGACCCGCACTACGGCTTGCGCATACATCGAGTGGGTCGATACAGAAAATCCCGTTCTCGACCTAACCACTTGTTTACAAGAAGGTCGCTGGTATTTCGCATCCGAAAGTACTGAGCAATACTTACAGAGAAAAGCGGCTTATGAACGACAATGTCGTGAACAACAGAGCGACTGGCGGGTGCTAACTACGGCACTCCCTCCATGGGAAGCCCGTCCAAGATGCAGGTGTGGTGATCGTTGTCAGGTTCTTCGTTCCATAAATCCTACAACATTAGGTCGAAGGTTCTTTGTTTATCCAAATATTCTTGACGACGATTTCATGGTAAGAATATTTTGATTACATGAATCCTTATTTTCTCACAACATTTACTAACTTTGCTTGCTTTACATCTATTCTTTCCTCCCAGGAACCACCAAGGAGATGTCAATACAGAGAATGGATAGACACCAGAAGGGTTCTAACTCCACCTAGCCGTGTTGTGCAGCTTGAACTACCAGAGCAATACAGGGTTACTAAAGCGCGGTTTGAGAGAGGAGAGGGATCCTCACGTAGGGGTTAGCTATTATCGGACAACTTGGCATATTGAAATTTCTACTGTCATGCTTCCTTGTCCCATTACTACATCGTCGTTGTGTTCAACTATTGCACTACCTCCCTCCTAATTCGAATCTAATATCATCTATGTAACCGCAATGCAAATAGTCGTATCATGTTCAAATTGTACTACTATTTCTTCATGTTACATAATTCTCCTTGTTTAAGTCCATATAATGTTTCTACGACCCAGACTGCGATAGGCCTATATAAATTATCCGAGTACTAATACGTCGAATAAGGTACAAAATAATACCTCACTTAACATATGAAATTGCGCAACAACCAACTTCAATACATTTTTATAACAATATTAACAAGTTTTACCAATAAATACTTCTTTATTTATTATTAACATAACATAGAAAAATCTTTTGGCCGCAAGCTCTTTATGGGCGGCTAAAATTGCAATTAGCCCCTTGCCACCCTCTGTATGGGCGGCAAGGGCCTAATCGCAATTTTGGCCGACGGCGGCAGACGGCGCGGTCGACCCACCGTCTGCCACGTCAGCTTGCCGCCCACCATTAGGGCGGCAGGGGCTATTTCTGTAATTTTTTTGGTCGATAGATTATTTCTGTAAATATTAAAAAAAAATCTAAAAACGAAAAAAATTCGTCCCCACGGTGGGCTAATCAAGCCCAACTCGATAACCACCTAGACCCCGGCCGGCTAATCCGTCCCAACTCGAAAGTGTCTCTACACTTTCATGCCTACGGCCCAACTTGATTCGGCCGAAGTGTGGCCGACGAGCGGATCACCCACGATTGCATGACACAGTAGTACTTCCGATCTCGGGGGAAAAACCCCTTTTGTGAACACGAGCTGCTTCCGGGACGAAGGGTTCAGAACCGATCACGAAGTTTCAAAGGTTCATGTGCCCTATTCTGATCTGAATCAACGCAGTTCGCTTGATGTTCACTAGCCCGAAGGTTCGTGTCCCCGTTCTGATCTGAATTAATGTAGTTCACTTCATATAGATTTCATTGGCGTGCATCTGAATGCAATCGCAAGACTGAAAGTCCGTTGTTTCTGGCTTCAGAACCACGAGGCTACGGTTTCTATAACTATTCTGTGTTTTGGTTTCTGCATCCAGACTGAAGCGATCCACTTACTATTCTGTGTTTTGGTTTCTGCATCCAGACTGAAGCGATCCGAAGTGGATTCGTTTTAGATTCAGGCTTGTGTTACGCAAGTAATGCGAGATAAAAGTTTTCATCCACTCCAATTTATGCATGCAGAGTACTGTTAATCTCAATAAACAATCATGTTGCTTTCCCTTGCTGCCGCCGCACACTGCCGCACACTTAGCCAGCTAGCTTAGCAGGTGTTATACTAAGTAGAGGGAGAAATATTTAGATGTTCACTTGTACTTAATTCGCTAGTGTCTACCTGAGTGAAACTGGATTTAACACCTGTATAACTTAGTTGTCACTTTGCACAGAATAGACATATTTTAACAGCACAATTTCACTTGCATTATTATCTATCCCGGAACATGAATTGCAATGTTCATTCAGTTTTCAGTAGCTTACCAAGTAGTGGATGGAAAGGGGTGAAAAGGCCTGGGCAATCATGTTCATACAAATCTTGTCACATTGCACAGAACAGAAATATTTTAACAGCACAATTTCACTTACATTATTATCTATCTCAGAACATGATTTGCCATGTTCATTCAGTTTTCAGTAGCTTAACAAGTAGTAGATGAAGAGGGGCGAAAAGCCATGGGCAATCACGTTCTTACAAATCTGGATGGAATAAGTCCACTTTGACTCCCTGAAGTGACCCGAATCTAATCCATAACCCTAAATCGCAAAAACAGATATCTCGAACCCGAACTATTGAAACTGGTGCAATATGACTCCCTTGACTGTTTTGGAGGGCGGTTTCATTGACGTAGCAGTGTTGATCTAGTATGTGGGGTTCACATGGCGCTTAGATTGCATTTGAATTAAAAAACATATATGTGGGACCCGTTTGTCATTCACAACATAAAAAATTGTGCGGCCCACTGACATGTGGGCCCCACATGTCATCTTCTCTCTTTCTTCTTCCTCCCCTCTTCCTCCCTTCTCTCTTTCTCTCTCTCTCTCTCTCTCTCTCTCCCCTTCGGCCGGCGGCGAGCGTGGGCTGGAGCGGCGGCGGCGGCGGCAGCAGTGGGCTGGAGCTGATGCGGGAGAGGATGGCAGCACCGACGCCGATGCCTGGACTACGAGGTCGCAGCTCCTCGCGGCGGCGATGCGGATGGAGGACAGCTCTCCCCCGGCACCGTCGGCGCCTCCACCCTCCCGCCTGCCGCCGCCACTCTGTCTTCGCCACCGAAGAGGGAGAGAGAGAGAGGGACGCCGACGGCTCCCTCGAGCTCTTGTTCCTCTCCCCAAGCGCCGTCGGCACCTCCACCCTCCCGTCTACCGTCGCCACTCCGCCCCCGGCGCCAAAGAGGAAGAGAGAGAGAGAGAGAGACGCCGATGGCTCCCTCGAGCTCTTGTTCCTCTCCCCTAGCACCGTCGGCGCCTCCACCCTCCCGTTCGCCGTCACCACTCTGCCTCCACTGCCGAAGAGAGAGAGAGAGAGAGAGAGTGAGAGAGAAGGGGGGCGTCGATGGCTCCCTCGAGCTCTTGTTCCTCTCACCCGGCGCCGTCGGCGCCTCCACCCTCACGTCCGCCACCGCCACTCCGCCTCTGCCGCCGAAGTGGGAGAGAGAAAGAGTGGTAAAGGGGAGAGAGAGGGACACCAACGACTCCCTCGAGCTCTGGCTCCTTTCCCACGGCGTCGCCGGCGCCTTTGCCCGTCCACCACCACCACTCCACCTATTGCCGCCACTCCGCCTCTGCCGCCGCCAACACTGGCCCTGGCTCAATGATGAGGGAGAGAGAGAGCGGGGGAGGAGGAAGGGATAGACCCCCAGTGGGCCCCACAAAATTTTATTTTGTGGGAATGACGAATGGGTCCACAACTCCACATGCCACCTAAGCACCACGTCAACGGCGGACCAGGTCAACAATGCCACGTAGACACCACGTCAGCAAAACCGCTATCCAAAACTACCGAGGGAGTCAAATTGCACTGGTTTTAACAGTTTAGAGGTTAAGATATCTGGTTTTGCGGTTTAAGGTCACGGATTAGATTCGGGTCACTTTTAATAGAGTCAAAGTGAACTTATTCCAATCTGGACCATGGATAAATTTAAGTTTGTACTAAGTTGGTATGTGCTGGGCTGTATACTCATGTGGGCTGGAATGTCATAGTGGGCTAGTTTAGAGTGTTGACCTTCTTTTGTTTTAATATAGACAGATTCTCGGACTGGTGTCTACCTATTTCAACACTGCAAAATTCTGAAAATTAGCATTACTCATGTCAACTATTACAAATTTTGGTTTTCTAACAAACCGGCCAGCAAAGTTTTACATGAATGACAGTCTTTGAAGTGGTGGCAGAACACCTAGAGGTTTTAACAGCGAAAAAAGAAACAACTATGCCATTTGCCACACGATTGCATTTTATAATTCATACAATTAGTCAACCAAAACTAACTAATAAGAAATTGGAGTTGTCAACTTTCAGGAATCAGACCACAGAACTATTTCTAATTTACTATTTGACTTACTTGCAGTTTATATGTTTCTCAATCGGACATTATATATGTAAATGGTCAACGGCGTGAAGTACACGCTGGATTTTCCTATAATAATGTGGATGTATATTGACTTTTCTTAGATAATATGAATGGACATTGACTGGTTATGGGTATTTATTATTGGTCAATAAACATTGGCAAAGTAGATCAGCTCATAATAAAATACCTTGTAGAGAAGTCAGCATCTAAAGAATTCAAGAATGAACTCAGCAAGACATCAGGTGGCTCTATGTCACTGGCTAGCTATCCGGTACACAATTGATCTCCTGAGCAGACAAAGGAACATCGCTGCTCATTTTGGAAATTCATTATAGACTTCTTTTTTTTACATGTGAGCTGACGATCAGTTGTTTTAAAATTTCTAAACATGTTTCTTTTCTTCTGTCCAAATGGAACTTATTTTCATTATCTGTTGTAGTAGCTTATTGCAAATTTTGCAACGTAAAAAAAAAAAAAGAAGACCTTCATCTTTCTTCAGCTGTGTTTAGTTCATGCCAAAATTAGAAGTTTGGTTAAAATTGGAACGATCGATGTGACGAAAAAGTTGAAAGTTTATGTGTGTATGAAAGTTTTGATGTGATGAAAAAATTGAAAGTTTAAAGAAAAACTTTGAAACTAAACACGGCCTTCGTCCACCAGTTTGGCTTGTTTGGTTTGCATGTTTTGTTTGAGTACTAATTAGTAGTATACCTTTTACCACTTACTACTATGAAAGTGCTACCTCTTTCCTAATATAAGTGTAATTGTGAGTTTTCGTGTCCAACGTGTGACATTCCGTCTTATTTGATAAATATTTATGATTAGTATTTTTATTGTTATTATATGATAAAACATGAATAGTGTTTTGTGTGACTAATTTTTTTTAATTTTTTTATAATTTTTTCAAATAAGACGGACAGTCATACGTTGGACACGAAAACCACAATTGCACTTATATTAGGACGGATGTAGTACCAAATAAATATTTTTAGCATCTAGACTAGAGCAAGGGCTACATGTACGGTTTATAAGTGAAGTGATTTATCTTAATATATCTCTGTTTCTGCTGGTAGTGATGGTTTCTTATAAAGAGAAATGGGTATGTTGTGAGATTATTTAAAGTAATCGGCAGTCCTTGGAAAACGGCCCCTTTACCGAACAACTTTGGATATGTTTCAATACTCTGCAAGTGCATCAGTGGTACTTTGATTCCAAGCTCTCAACAATTAATGTGAGTATTGGTGATAGTATCTCTTTACCTTTGTCCAAGCTCCACCTCAATGGATGACAGTAGAGTACCATATACTCCAGTAAACAATATCACTGTGTATTACCAAGACCATATCTATCTGCTATAGCACTCTCCACCATCAACATGAACTGCCAGTGAAGAAAACCGATCAGGATGGAAATTGGTGCGGGCTCCAGTCATCTAAAATCTGCACTTATAAACTGTTGGGGCGCATAAGCAATAGTCAACACATCTATCATCTTCTTGAGCATGGCTTTTTGTTGCTTTACTCTCTTTCATCAAGATTCTGATTCCGCGATTGCAGTAATAATGGAGGCCTCAGTTCTAATCTACTACTAGGATGAAGGTGCCGATGTAGTTTTACTAGCTTATCCGAACTACTATACTAAAAAACCATTATCCAAATAATTCCTCACAAAGATAAGCTTATCCGTCGTAATACATTACAAATTTAGGCGGCTAATTGGCGTATTGTAGAGTGGCTAGATACATTGTTATATGTATATAAAATATCTTATCTTTGCAGGTCTAACTTCTGTTGTACTTTTTGTCCTAGGGATTGATATTCTGCAGCCCGGCAAACGTGCGCCCTGCAGATGGATGAGGAATCAGGGAACAGAAAACGCTATCTCCCCACCTCCTTTTTCGCGCTGTAGTCCTGTACCCGTCGCCAGTTGACGAGGCGTGGCAAATGAGGTAAACAAAACCTGGGTTCAAACCTTAAATTATGGCATAAATCCGGTTATGCGACGCCAGCAATTCTTTTGATATATTGTAGTACAAAGTCAGCCACGTACGTACAACGGGTAGACAATTGGGGAACGAAAAATTAAACGACCCATCATACGACATACCAATCAGAAAGATATTAGTGACAAACGCTAACTTTGTCAGAGATAAACGGATGGCAACATGACAAGTCTTACGTTAGGATCAGGCTCAAGTCCGGAGTTAGATATCTGCGAGATTTGAGTGCTGACTGGTTCATACGGTGAAAATCATGTGGTTCGGCATTTTGCAAGGTGGAGATGGTTCCAGCTATTCTTCCAACTCCGCTCGAAATCGAAGCTACTACGAGCGGGCGAGGCGGCGCTGAATGTTTCCTCGGAAGGGACCAATTTACCAGTCCAGCTTTGCCGCGGAATACGACCGCCACGCGCTGCGGCGCCCGCGGCTCGGCCGCTGATGACCGCGCGCCCCCACCCGCACCTGCCGCCCCCGCCGCCCGCGCGGACGCGTCCCTCCCGTGCACCGCACCAACCACGACCACGCGCTGCGCCCCGTCTCCCTCGCGCGCGCGCGCGTGCGGTCGCCGTCACGACTTTCTTTTCCACCGGTGCGACGCGCGCGCGGGGCTCGCTGAGGAGGCTCAGCGAGCCCAAAGCCAACCAGCCATCCGATCCCTCTATCGACTCCACTAGCTACTGGCGGGGCAGCGACCGCTGGACCCACGGCGCCGCGGGCGCCTAGCCTAGCCGTGTCACCGTGTGCACCCGGGATGGATGCGATGGGATTGGGCTGGATTGCCCCGTGCTCCCCTGCCACTAGACACGCTCCCTCCCAGGCGCAAAAGACCACATGAGCCGTCACTCTCAGCCCGCAGGTGCAGGCGACGTGCTTGATTTCCCTTCCCCGCTGCTTTGCCCTGTTCAAAGGGGAAACCAACGCGACGATGACGGCCGCGGCAAGGTAGGCACGTAACTGGAATCGGCGTTCGCTCACTCTATCGATCGGTCGCCAGCCGGCCCAGATTGCCGTGGCCGAATTGACCACAATAAATAACAGTTCGTGTTTTAGGCATCAGTGTATCTGCCTTACTTAGCTTGTTCCAGTCTGCCACGCACATGGCATGCGTGCCTCATCTTCCGTCGCAGACTCGCGGCGTCGTATTCGGAGGATACGTCCCGGAAGCTGAAGCCGGTCGCCGGAAGCGAGTGATCCTACTGGCCGGGGACGCTCACGGTGTCTTGACATTCCACCAGGAAGCTGTTTCTTCAAGTGTTCTTCGGTTGAAATTATGTGAGACGAGCAGCTGAAACTAGCTATGACTGCTCCTGCTTGGTCTCTGCCGCCTATGCATGCATCCTACCGTGCAGTGGATCTACGGAAGATGGTCAATTGCGATCGGCGTCGCTTTACAAGTCGGTGGATGGAGCTCCATGATATTGACAGAAATTACGAGGCCGGCCGTGGCGCCGGACATTCGACCGCCCGTTCATGTACATGAAAAGTCACGCAATCCAAGTACGAGAGAAATAAATTGAAATCGCGCAACAGGGACGTAACCCGGCGGCAGAGGAGGGGGTCGTAATTCGTATAATTAAGTTCATGTGCTCCATAGTGCCATATATCACACGCTGACCTGCATTTGATGAGGAAAATCGGACCTACCATTCCGTCAGGATTCATGCACTAACGGTGCTGAGTTATCTCGAGGACGCATAGTCAGCTCCTATATGATTAGCGGCGGAGGCATGTGTTTTCTATTTGTATTTCCCTTTAAATGATTCGGAAGAGATGTCGACATGCATGTCTCCACCTGCGAATGGATGGATATACATGGACGCAGCAACTCGTCGGAGGTTGCGGTGAACTAGAAGCAAAAAACTAATTTCCTAAGAGATAGACACGAGGTGTGAAAAGCAACGATCGCGAGTTTCGTCCATGTCTGTAAGTCGCTTATACAGTAATAAACCAACAAATCATGATGACTATAATATGGTTGTTAAAGAAGGTTCATAAGCTAGCATATAGATTGGGTCAAGACATGAAATAGTACATATGGAGAAAATTTTAGCAAGACAGGAATGACGACCAACACACAGTTAGAGACTAGCTAGTATCTTTTTCAACAGTTACAACGGTAAAGAATATAATAATTAATGTATCAGATAATTTTTATTACTTTTTTTTCCTTTTCATATTCCCATGGAGTAATATTTTTTTATAAACGCTAAGATATGATAATGTTAAGCCATTGGTAAACTTAACATCGATATTTCTCTTTCCGTTCCCCTCTCTTTTGTGTCAGCAAATTGACAACCCTAAGACGAACCTGCTATTAATTGCTATTATACGTGCCTTAATTGAGGAAACATGTCATCTCTCTTTTAGAAACATGTCATCTCGATTTCAAAAGGAAAAGTTCACATGTAGCTTTCATTAAAAAAAACAATAAGTTCATTTACAACAACGTCTATTGATATAGAAATGTATTCCATCTTTTTTTTTCTTAAATTCGTTTATATAGAGTCAAATTGTGGAACATATTAGCAGAAACTACAAGTTTGGTGTGGTGGGAATCCAATTGTGGTTGCATAAGCCTGGAGTGTCGATTGCCATTACAACTTTTCATGCATTTATTTATAACTTTATTATAGTTTTATCTAGCTTTTATTTGTAAACTCCTTGAGGCCCTAGTGGCGGCAGATTTTTTGTAGTTTATACAAATTGACGTGAATATAGTTTTCTAATATTATGGAGCGATCCAGTATTTGGTTAAAACAAGTGAATACTTAATGTTCGAATAAGAAAACACATGATGCTAACATATTTGATAAAACTATATTTTTTATGACATATTATGATATATTTTCTTTTATCCATCGCAAAACATGGCAATTTGCTTATTATTAGGAGAAGCATAAAAGGAACCAGTGTTTGCTCTAGGACTAGAAAAATTCCCATGTTAAACCAAGGAAAAGAGAAATAGATGTATTTTTTAATTGGGTATTGATTTAAAACAATGTAGTTTGATTAATATAGTGTGTACGAAACATATTTATGTTTATAGAAAATTAGAAACTAGAGTTTATATAACCTATAATTATATTTTTTAAAAAGTAAACTTCAATCCAGCATTGTGTAGATAATTTGGAGAAATTAGTGTTCTTTAAAGACCATAATGATGGCCAAACATGTACATACTAGATTATGCCCCCGCGCATTGCGAACATTTTCACTAAAAAAATAAGAATCATTAGTGAAGGTGTAAAATAGGGAGGTTGAATAGAACGATGACAATTGTTTCTTTTATTACTATGATCATTGTTCTCTTTGAGAATGGCTAGTTTGAAAATTTCAAAGAAAATAATGCATACTCCCTCCGGCCCAAAAAAAACGAATCTAATACTGGATGTGACATATTCTAGCACAATGAATCTGGATAAAGGTATGTTTAGATTCGTAAGACTAGGATATGTCACATCTAGTACTAGATTAATTTTTTATGGGATGAAAGGAGTATGTCACAAAGTGTTTGGCTTTTACATGTGTATGTAGCTAGACATAAACATTTATGTGCGGGAAAATTAAAAAAAATCCAATGTGCAGAAGTTTTCTCAGTTTAACTTAAAAGTTACATGAATATAGAACGACTTCAAATAATCAAAATTTGAACATACTTTCACATAAGCATATCCCTAACCGAAAAGTCATTGATATAATTAACCTTGCAAATATCAGGTATAGTGGATATGTACAATGAGTTGCTGTCAAGTGTTGTTCATGAAAGCAAATATATGCTATAGATAATCGGCAAAACTAAAGTACTCTAGGAAATGAACGATGACTACCATGTAATTAGCATCGATTAAGAAGGGATGATGGCATACATCAGCTCTCGAGAAGGAGGATGCCGTTGTGTGTGAGGATTATCCTAATTGTAGGATAGTTATGAGAGAATTAATGGGATTAGGGCCAATTTGGCGAAAAAGAGCTTTGATGGTAGTTTTTAGGCCATCCTCAGCCCTCCATATCATCTGGTATCTATAGCATTAAATAAATTGTCACATGAGCAAAAATCTAACGTGGCAAGAGAGTTAATGAGGAGAGATGTAAAATGATGAATAAATTATTTCTCATGGAAGAAATCATCTCTACACAAGAACCAAGAATGAAAACAATGGCATATGTGGATAAAAGAAGAGAGGATAGATGATTGGATGAGAATTTAATTTGAAGACACTGTCCATTGATATATAGTTTTTATACATAGTCTCTATATGACATGGCAACTATAGAAACTAGTTGATAGTTTCTAAGTTAGGGATGTTCTTATTACTTACCGTTTCAAACAGATGCAAACATGCAGTGACATAGGACAAGAGGAAAAGGGGATCTAACATTTTTTATTGGATTTTGATAGTGATCTAATGGCTGAAATAAATAAGATGATATGGCTAGCTAGAATAACAGCTAATGGAGATAATTATATAGGAATAGTATATATGATCAAAGGGCACAATCTCTTGAAAATTTCTATGAGTCTCTCTCTCATCCGCTTCATGTGATTTTTTTCTTCGGTCAACTCAAACAATCATTCTTGTACTTTTTGCATGTTTTGTAATTATTTGTTTGACACTTATATTCATGTCAAAATCCTACTTTATTTTAATTCCTCCTTTTTTTCAATCTCGTATTTCAAAAGAACCCTCATTTGTAAGGGAAAAAACATAGGAAATTTGAATGATTTCAATCATATAGGAAAAATTCTACAAAACCCTTTAAAACAAATGATTGAATCATATCATTTCCTTTAAAAATCCTATGGAATGGATAATTCTATAGATATTTTATAGGAAAGTAAGCAAGAGTTTTAATCTCTTGGAAAATTTGTTTTGAATCTTTTTTTTAGAAGAATATTTTTTTACCCGGCCTCTATATCCATTTGGATATATGTAGCTTTTTTTAATAGGAACTTAGCCTTTAATAGGTACATGCCCTTTCAAACGGTTTGCCATGCGACCTATACTATCGGTCACAGTTTAAAGGGGGCCTAATTAAAATGCGATCTCAGCCCAATGGGACGTGTGCATCATGCATGTATTGCGATCACTGATGAGCCGTGAGCTGATCGCGTAGGAAAGTAAACGCGATTTCTACTTCGGTGGAGACACCTCTCGAGCTCGCCCAAGAACCAGGGAACATAACTTGTTTAAATTGGAATGATCCAATCCAAGCGACCGGGAACAATCATTGACTCTCAAAGGATCAAGCATTCAAGCGTGTATACAGTCCCATTGGTCGATTGAGCAAGCCAGGCTGCCACTCCACCTCAGATTCTTCGATCGGTGGAGGTAAACAACGGTTTTGACTCCAAATGAGTACGATTCCCTTCCACGTCAGCAGCAGGTGTGATTGGGCGGGGAGCACATACAACAGACACATAACCATGTTATCCGTTGGCACAACAGGTGCTCATCTAGTCATCGGTCGGTCTCCGATCTATGCAGCGCATTGTGCAGCTCGGGCATTCGATCCGAACTCCAACATCTTTGTGAAGATGAGCTGTACTTTATCCAAACGTTCGGTATTACGAGTACTAGTTTATAGTACTCCGTACTAGCAGTGCATATATAAGCAGGCCTGACAGCTTGACGATGCCTTTTGGTGCCTCCAAACAGTGCCATCTTCTAGGAACTCCAAGGAGTGGCAGGTTTCCAAAAAAAAAAAAAGGAGTGGCCGAGTTGGGGCTGAGCGAGCGAGAGCGGAGGAGCGGGTCGTTTTTTAACGCGCGGTGCGGCGATGCCGGTGCCAAACGCCATCCGTCGCGCGCACGCGCGTGGGTGCTGAGCTGAGCCAGAACACAGGGATCCAGGCCTGTGCGCGAGCCGCGCGCACGGGAAGCTCGCTCAAGCCCAACCACGCCTCAACGTGGGGCTCGCTTGCCCGCGATGCCGGCCGGAGCAGGGCTCTTCGAGACATGGGTTTTGCATTTTGTAGTTTATAGGATGGACTATTTCACGCTTATCCTACAGCTCTTTGAGACATGGGTTTGCATTTTGTAATTTATAGGATGGACTATTCCACGCTTATCCTACAGAATTTTCTCAATACACAAGCATGCGGGTCCTAACCCCAAAAGCAAAGAAAACCAGAGCTAATCATGGTCTAGAATTCTAATCGATAGCAATTAGGTGTGCTTTACAAGTCAGCCGGCCCTTTGTTACAAGAACGTGCGATAGTCCGATTTCCATAGCACAGTTGTATCCGAAAAGGTACCGGCTACCAGAAGTTAAAGCCGCGAGTGTCAACTTGACGGCCCGACGGCTACGAGGCTAAAAAATGGCGGGTCCCGACGGTTTGTCCAAAGCCACGCGCCACGCGACTTTAGAGCTGAGACCCGGTGCTACCACTGGTTGGCCCGTGCCGCTGACCGAGTCGTCACGCGGCCGGCCTCCCTGGACCAGACACCGACCCGGAGCAAGAGAAAGCGAAGCCGTGAACAGTTTGCTCCTCCATTGTGAAAAGAGTCAAAATTAATCTTTTTCCTTGGTATCTCATATTCTCCAACTCTATGCTACTAATAAACAATCAGCATAATCTTTACATTGCTAATTAGCATCCGAGAACAAAATTGTCGCTCTGTCAGCATCTGATTCCTCCCCCGCCGAAATTTGGAAAGAGGGAGGAAATAAAAATGGTAAAAAAGAAAAAGAAAAAAAGAGAGGCTAGATTACTACAATACGCATGCGGCTCGCGCTGTTGCTGTCAGCAGTTCAACACCGATCAGTGTGATCGCTCGATCGCTCCACGTCCGTATCGACGGGTAAGCGCGACTTCTCGTCCGCGGCAACTCTGTCGTCACTCTCCATGTTGGCGGCGCCCGCTCCGGTGAGCTGCTTGGACCGCTTGGCCTCGGCCGCCCAATCCGTCCGGCCGATGACCAGCAGCATGCGCACCGTGCAGGTGGCCTGCGCAGCGAGCAGACCGAACCAGAGGCCCCTGAAGTCCAAGTGGAACCAGAATGCCATGACGAGCGCCACGGGCGTCCCGACGAGGTAGAAGGAGCGGAGGTTGATGCTCGCGGCGTCCTTGGGCCGCGCGCTGCCGCGCAGCACCCCGCACCCCGTCGTCTGCGGGCAGTTGCCGAGCTCGCACAAGCCCAGGATGGGCAGCACGGACGCGGTGAGCGCGACGATGGCCGGGTCGGCCGTGAACATGCTCGCCCACACGTTGCGCACGAGGAACGCGAACGCGGAGGCGAAGGCGCCGAACCCGAAGCCGAGCACGAGCCCCACCGTGGCTGCGCGGCTCGCCTCCTCGGGCTGCCCCGCGCCTAGCTCGTTGCTCACGCGGGTGGACACGCCGAAGCTGAGCGACGAAGGGAAGATGTATATGAGCGACGTGGTCTGGATCAGTATGCCCATGGACGCCACCGTCGCCTGCGGGTTCAGCAGCAGGCCGCACAGCAGGATCATGATCTCGTACCACCACCACTCGAGGCAGACGCTCACGCAGCTCGGCAGCGCGAGGCTGATGAGCTCGCCCCAGCCACGGAAGCTCTCGGCGGACAGAAGGAAACCGCCGGTGCGCTTGTGGACGCCTTTCAAGAAGATGTAGGCGAGGAGGAAGAGCACGAGGTTCAAGTTGGCCAGCACGGACGCCAATGCGACCGCCTTTACGCCGAGGCCGAGGACGACTACGAGAACGTAGTTGATGGGGAGGTGGATGGCAATGGCCAGGCCGGCGCACACGGTGAGGGGCAGGTTGATGGATTGCGTCCTGAGGTATATCCTCACCGGGTGGAGGAATGCCTGGAGCACGAGGTCAGGGAGAGACGCGAAAATGTAGGTCTCGGCGACCGCCGCGATGGCGGCGTCCTGGCCACAGAAGAGGAGGAGAGGCCGCATCTGCACCCACAGGCCACCTATGGGGATGGCGGCCGCGATGAGGAGGAGCACCGTCCGCTGCATGGTGACGCCCAGGAGCGCGTAATTGCCCGCGCCGAAGGCCTGACCGCATATCGGCTCCATGCCCATGGCGAGGCCGGAGAGGACAGAGTAGCCGGTAATATTGGCGAATCCGATGGCGAGGGACCCGCCGGCGAGGGCCAGCCCGCCGAGGTGACCAAGGAATAGCATCGAGATCATCGACCGGAGATAGAGCAGCAAACCCGTCAGTATCATCGGGAATGCGAGGCCAAGAATGGACCGCGCCTCGCCCCGTGCCGAGCAGGTGAACATGGACGGCGTCACCGGGAACGCGACGCCCAAAGAAACGGACCAGGCTTCGTTCACCGCCTTGGCGAGCCGACCCGGCGGCTTGCTCGTCAGCACCGGCGCCGGCTGCTGCTCCTCCGCCTCATCGCCGGCCACCAAGATGACGACCTCCGCCCCCTTGGAGGACAGCAAGGGGGCGAAGAAGGCGCAGCCCGTCTGGTCATCCGCGCAGGTCGTCATAGCTGAAACAGAAGAACACTCTGGTCTTCTCCCGCCCGCCGGCGCGCGTGTGCGTGCCTGCGTACGTGCGTGGGGTTTCGCTCGAAGCTTTTACGGCGCTGTGTGGAGGTAACTCCCACGCAGACAGGCAATTAACCGAGAGAGAGAGAGAAGCGTTAGCTTTCTCTCCTGTCTCCCCTTTGGAGGCTGAGGCCTGAGGCCGTGTGAGGTTGGTGGAGCTGTGTGCTCTGAGCCGCGCGAGGGGATGGGAAGCCTGAGCCTCTCTTTATATAGGCGAGGAGTGCTCTGCTCCCGGCCTTTTTTCCTCTCATAGCGCGCATAGGCGCAGCACTTTGCTTTTGACACTTCTTGAATTGGTTTCTTGTCCTTGCTGCTGTATCTATCTGCCAGAGCCGCCCATGCGTATTATCTCCATTTCCTTTTCGCTAATTCGTGTACCTGCGCGTTCAACAACAGCTCTTATTTAGATTTACTATATAAAACATACACGATGTACTTATACCTTTAATATTGTTTTGTTTTATTCTTTTCGAAGGACATATTTTAGTTTATCCAAGACAAACATGTTGGCACAAGTACCTTTTGGCTTCAGAGCACCCGCAATGGTAAAGTAAGTTGCTATCTATAAAACATTTACATCTCAGTAATAGACTAGATTAATAGTAAACCACTTCAATGGTATGTCTACATGGGTATCTATAGCTCTCTAATCCATTGCCTCGTTTTTCTCTATAGACTTTCTCCAGGTTAGTAGATAGCTTTGCTCTCTCTCTTCATTTAATCTCTTCCAAGTAGGAAAATATGTTGACATGGATCTATTGTAAAGAGCCTATAGATAACTATTGTGGGTGCACTCAGTTACATACCTTCTCCTTTATAGCTACAGTAAGTGGCATTGATTATCTTATTTAGTACCACTGGTCAGAGTTAGTAGTAAATCTTATTGCTAAGGTATTGATTTCAGTTTTACGAGAACTCGTCCAGATTCTGTACTGATAAAACATTTTTCTGAAGTCTATGACAAAATTCCAAATCAAGATATGCCATGAGGGAAAAAAAAACAGGAATCACATGGTCGTACAGATATGTTTTTTTCTTTCGTTTCTTATTAAGCTATGCATGATAATGCCGCCCTGCGTGATATTTTTTTCGCTATGGCCGGCAATAGTAGTGCCTGCGCGAGATTTCGTTAGCCCATTTTATTTGTGTTTGACTCTCATTCTTTACGCTTAAATTTTAAAAACTTGTCAGGGAAATAGGTATATTCTATGGTTCTGATTTTCTTCTCCGATTTGAACATTGAGCTCTAGGACACCTTAAATAGAGGAATTGATTTTAATCTCTCAAGGATATCCCTTTTTTCAATCAAATTCAACATAAATGATCACAAAATGTTTTAGGGAAAAATCCAGTGACATTTATCACTGCACCAAAAATCTAAATCTATTACTTCCTCCGTTTTATATTATAAGACTTTCTAGCATTACTCACATTCATATAGATGTTAATTAATCTAGACACATATCCAGTATGTGTCTAGATTAATTAACATCTATATGAATATGGACAATACTAGAAAGTCTTATAATATGAAACACAGTAAGTTAAAACTTGATCCACACTTTGAGAAATAATTAAAACAAAGACAAATCCAATGTATAATTAAAAAATTGACAAATCCCTATGTGAATATATGAGTTGAGTTTAGATAAGATTTTGTGAAATTGTATATGAATGTTGTATAAATCTTGTCATTTTTTAACTATTTGAATAGTGTATGAACAAACGAGATGATATTCTCTCGAGATGTTAATCTTATATTATTCCCCCTTCAAAGTTCAATCGCCTATCCCACATAGTACTTCTGGACCCTCTGGTCAACTCACACTCAAGTTTCTTTTATGCGTTGACAACGTATATATATATACAAACAAATGAAGTCTACCCTCCATACTGTTTGTATAACAAATGTGTCTAACAAGCTACTACTTCCGTTCAAAATATAGTTATTTCTAAAACAGTATCTTGTCCCAAAATAAAGCTATTTCTTCACCTACTTCATCCTCTCAACTAATCACAACCATTCTTTTTTACGCACTTTCTCTGTTCAGCCAACCACATACTTTCTCCAATCATTCTCATATACTTTATTAATATCCGTGTCAATCTTAAAAATGTCTATATTTTTTGACGGAAGAAGTACTGTGCAAAGTCAACTGGTTTTATTAGCAGCGTTCCTTATCTCATTGCTTCACAGCTATTTAATAAACATGATAAAAAATAATTTGATAAATTAGCAATGTCAATGTCTTCGCTTCCTGCATACTCTCATCCTTAGGCTGTGTTTGATAGTTGGGGTTGGGAACCCAACTCCACCGCACGGAAAACGGAGCGGTCCATTAGCGTGTGATTAATTAAGTATTAGTTAATTTTTTTTTCAAAAATAGATTAATTTGTTTTTTTAAAGCAACTTTCGTATAGAAACTTTTTGCAAAAAAACACACCATTTAGCAGTTTGAAAAGCGTGCACGTGGAAAACGAGGAAAAGGGGTTGGGAAACTTGCGGAAAGAACGCAGCCTTAATTTGTTTGCCATGTCATCTGTACTTTTGTGAACATAGAAAACAACCTTTTGCGAAATCAAAATGATGAATTTGCTGACTCGACAGATAAATACAAGGTTTTGCTTAAACCTGTTTATACTAGAAAAAAATATCCGTACGTTGTAACGGGTGGAGTCTATTTTAATTTTATTATTGTTATATGGTTTAGTTAAGATGAAATTCACTGTGTGAGTTCGCTTAGATATATATATTTTTAAGAAAATCATGAGCTACAGTTAGGAATCCAATCATCTAAGTTAGCATGCGAGTTTTTTTAAACATATCCAAAAGTAAACGATCTTAAAAACCGACTCAAATATGGATATGTATTTTCAAAAGCAAACGAACTTAAAAACCGACTCATACACGGATGACGTACCAAAATACCGGCAAAAATATCTTTAATTTTTATAATAGTAAAGATAGAAGTAAGATCTGTCAAATAAAGAAATAGTGGACTTAATTGTACACTGCAAAACGATCTGTCAAACAATAATCCATATACTGGGGATTGAGTTTTGGTCGGCAAAGGCCATTAGTCATATTCGTTTTGCCCACTTTAAAAAGCTATTTTAGACACACCTAGCTAGTAGTAAAATTATAATAGTTCTTGGGATCTTTTCAAAATAAGCAAAGGTAAACTCTTCGAGCTAGGTTACTCTGCATCTGCCGCCCCAGCTAAATGCAGGACAATTAAAAACTGCCACACACTTGCGAAGTTGTGTGATCAAGTTGTGAGAAATCTCCAGAGAAGCATGTACGACTAGTACGCTTTAAAACCAGGTGTTTGGAAAACTGGGGACTCCCTCGCTGGTCACCAGATGCGTGGTTTCGCTTCTAGACTTACTCGATGAGGCAACGATCTAATCATTTCTGCTTCGATGCTCTCCAAATCAAGTAGCCTCACCCAACCTACTAGCTGCTTTTGGGGTCAGATACACACCATCAATAGTAATGGATCTGCGTATATGTGGATGCCTCACCCGGGGATATAGGTGCAAAGCGACACGCCATGTTCGGAGTGAGGAAATCTAGGCCTTTTTTCTTTGCAAGTTGGGTTTAGTAGCCAAGAACGCATGCAGTATGTGCGCCATGCATCGGCTAGCTAAGCCATAGGCGTACATGGAAAATGCACCTTGGCGAACAAGTGGTGGCATATATTTTATATAACCGATTGAGAAGCACCGAGTGTTTCTTTTCTCTATTTTGGGCGAGGGGTCCATGCATGATCAGTACCAGCGGCAACAAGCTAGAATGCAAGATTGCAAGTAACAGTATGTTTGTCTTGACCGGTGGTGACCAACGGGCATGGAGAGCATGGTGGCCTAGCCAACGGCCGAGATTGGTCCAGGCAGCCATGCATGCATTTGATTTTGGAGTGGTGCTACTGAAGTACTGCTGGAAGGCTGGACAAGTTTTGGCATTGTTGCCTGCCTCGGTGAGGCGGTGGTGGTTGCGTTTTTTCTTTTGTTGCATGCGTGTGCGTCGAGATGGACCATGCATGCCTATGCTGCCACGAGGCCTTGTTGTATTTGTAGCCAGCCAGCCAGCCCGCCCGGCCGGCGGGAAGCTGTTATTGGCCCACCGATTCGGCGTAAATAAAAACAAGTAACCTCCGCTTCCCACCGTTTTTGTCGCGAGACGCTGTACTTTTTCCTTGTTGCCTTGCTCCTGGCCCCCGTGGCCGAGGCAAATGTCCATGGAGAGCAACGCGGTCGAGGCCACGAGTTTGCTTTTCCGGAGCAAAACGACGCTAGTTAACCACTAATCAGCTCAGCGCCTTGTTGGTTTCTAGAAATAATCTCGTAGTAGCGCGAGAGGACGAAGGAGGGCGGGGGACGAAACCCGTGGTCGCTCGCGCGCGAAGCGGACGCAGGGGCGGTGTGTTATTTTCGCATATGTTTCGTCGACGCCCACGCGGCAGAGTAAAAGCTGTCTTTAGCCTGGTGCGACGGGGACGCAGAGGGGCGTCGTGTACCGCGCGCAAAAATAACGCCTCTTTTTTGGCGCGTATGCCGGCTGCGAGCCAGCCACCACTCGTTGTCGCCATGTAACGATCCGCGAAGATGTGGGCGTCGCTGGCTGGGCTGGATGGCTTTGATCAGATTTTGCCTTTCCGAGCTCGTCCCGGGCGTACGTGCCCAGATCTTTGTATTCAGCGCTGCGCGGCTGCGCCGTCCACATGGGGTACTTCACCGAGGAAATTCTGGTCGAGAGGGTGGGGTCCCACCTGTGGTACCTGATATGTGTTGGTACTTGGTACTAGTTTCGGCTAGCAAAATAATATGTAGTTTAAATTTTATATTTATATTGGAAAGCTGAAAACTACTGTTAGATAAAAAATAAACGCTTGAGTTTTACCCATGTCTTAAAGAGTAAAATTTTCACTCTCAGATTTAGCCAAGGCTAAAAATTTTACTAGAAATTTTACTAGCAGGATATATTTTAGAAGACTCCATCCTTTTGCCCTCGGCTTACAAGTCTATATCAGAAATTAATTTTTGAAACTTAAAATTAGAGTTGATTTTTTTTATTTTAGTTATATTCTAGTGGTTTAATTTTCAGTATTTACTATAAATCGCTAAGAAAGCAAATATAAAAGTTTACGTACAAATTTATTTATTTATTTGAAAATGTCTTTATCAACTTTAGACCAAATGATACAGTTGCTTTTCTTTAGACGAATACTAGGTTGCAACTCCGGTTATCCAAACCAAATTTGGTATTCCAATATATACCCTAGACACTTCTCCTAATCTTCTTTTCTTATAATTTTGATTTTTAATTCTTTCTTAATTGTATTTCTATATAGACTCTAAGCTCTACTTTTATTTTTAAAAAATTGTTGACTTTCAGTAAGTTATAAATTCTTATATAGACTCTTGACTCTTCTTTTAATATTACTTATTTTTTAATTTCGAATTTCAGTTTATTTCTAAATTATATTCCTAGTTGGACTCTACACTTTTCTTCCAGTATTTCTTATTTTTAGTTTCAACTTTTAGTTATTTCGCTATTGTATTTTTATATGGACTCTAACCTCTACTTTAGTTTTCTTATTTTTTTAATTTCGAATTTTAATTATCTCTAAATTGTATGCCTATATGGATTCTATTATCTTCTTTCAATATTTTTTTAAGTTATTTCTTTATTGTATTTCTATATGTACTCTAACCTCTACTTTCAATTTTTTTAATTCCAAATTTCATTTATCTGTAAATTGTATACTTACATGGACTCTAGTCTCCTCTTTCAATATTTCTTACTTTTAAATTCCGAATTTCAGCTATTTTTAAATTGTATTTCTATCTAGACTCTATTTTTTTTCTTTTTATCCTATTAATATGAGAATGTCTAGGCCATGAGCTGCTTTTTCTATTACTTTAATAAGTTATAATTTCAATTATCTCTAAATTGTATGGCTATATGGAATCTAGTATCCTCTTCCAATATTCCTTAGTTTTTTAATTTTGAATTTTAGTTATTTTTAAGTTGTATTTCCATATGGATTCTATTTTTTATTTTTTATCTTATTAATATGAAAATTTTCTAGGTCGTGAGAGCAAAAGTGGAGATTTCTTTTTCTATTACTTTAATAAGTTAATAGATTGATAGTGCTTCTGTCAAAGATTTTTTTATGTCATTCATTCGTTGTGTTTTGTCCATCTCCAGTCACATCCTAGCATAGGAAAAAAAATACACCACATCTATACTATCTATATAGTTGATGCTCGCTAACTTTAAAACTCAACATGCAAGTGTGTCCCATCATCACAAACTAGCAATTATTATCTAGAGTATTTTAAATATCATGCAAATGTGGCATATCATTCGCAATTTTATTTTATTTTAGAACTCAATATGCAAGTAATGACAAATTATTATCTTCACAATGTTTTTATATTATATATATATATATATATATATATATATATATATATATATATATATATATATATATATATATATATTATTTTTATAATATATAACATACATTCATCCACATATTTTACAGCAAATCGTGGGGTTCAACTAGTTGTATATCGGTTTAGACCGAGATTCACCATCATCATATATATTTCATTCATTGCTGCCCTGGGTGCGTAGGTTTGGACCTTGGATAATTTAGTTTTTACATTAATCTAAAAATGAGTGTTCATGTCGAGTACAAATCACTACTTATTGATTTTAAATATCTAAAATATTGAAAAAAAATACTACTCCCTCTATTTTAAAATAATTGTCAATATTGACTTTGCCTTTTCAACTTTGAAATTTGATTTCTCTTAAATTTTTAGGTAAGGGTGAGAAATTAATAGGATGCAACACACTTTGACAATGTGATATTTGAAAAGGTATTTATTTTTAAAAGAAATGAATAATCAAAGCGTGAAGGTGAATAGTATCACTCATAGTTATTTAAAATCGAAGGGAGCAAACTGAGACTTGAACATGAAATCAAATAGTTTTTTTTTCAATTTTTTAATTATTAAAACATAATAAAGCTATAATTAAGCCTCCAAACTAAGTAAAACCTTATTGATAACGAATTTTATAATTATTAAATAATGGAAAAAAAACAGCAGTTGAGACTCCAAACACAAACAAAATTTGATAGGTAAGGCAAAATCAATGCCTTTCAGCTTTTTCAGATCTTAATCGATGTTTTCCCCCGAAAAGGGCCTCTTTTCAGGTACTAAGTGAATCATTTGCCAAAAAGGATGAAGAGAAGATTTGGCAGTGCAGCGTGCTTGTCAGCTTGTGCTGTTGTCGTTATCCTTCTAGACATCGTGTTACCATAAAAAAAGACGATGAATTTTGTAGCTAAGTTGACAGAACTTGTTAGTGCTGCCTGGGAACTACAGAAACAAGACATGCGTGTCTTCAAATGTGGATGCAGAGTAAAGGAGACCACACAATCTGATGCTCTAGACTTTTTATCAGCTGATGATCTAAGGGCTTTTGACAAATGGATGGATACCAATAAATGGAATCCAGTGCCCACGACTAGTTAATTACGTGCGTTTGGTCTAAGCAAGGAACCAAACTAGGATAGTCTGATACTGAAGTAAAAAATTCCGGCAGAAAGCAACCACATTGAAAACGTACGTACTTCCAGCAGACAGCATATAACAGCCGCAACCGGCAAGCCTTGTGTGGAAAAGATATTCTCAATTTTGTGGAGTAACTATGGACTTTTATTCCATTTGATTATCTCATTTATCTGATAATCTCCTCTATATCCTGATGTCTCTTAAAGTTTGTATGAAATAAAACAAATCTGATCATACCGTTATTTCACACAGCAATTTGCCTTGAAAGAAAACTATTTTGGTAGATGTTTGCATAGAAGTAGACCTTAAATTAATGATAGATGTTGGTATTTGAAAATCCATAATCATATAGTTCTTTTGTGCCTGCAAGGATGAAAATCATATAGTTTGACAAATGATTGATGATGATACCAAAGTTAAGCTTGAGTTTTGTCTTATTTTTGTTCTACCCATTATGTTGGAAAAGCCACCATGCACATGACACACGCACACTCCCCGTGGGTATGAACCTTGACACGATACCAAAAAGGAATTGAAGCTTGCCCGGAAAGACTGGATTGTTACCCTTGGAGAGCTAATGATACTGCACTTATAGCACACTAATTGAATCGACCCAGAACGTACCACCGGGGAACTTGTGGCTGGAGATAATCTCCACGCTGAAGAGAGAGTAGTAGTGTAATGCGATTCTAGTAGCATAAAAAGTGTATATGCATCTCAAACCATCGGGTAAATCAGAAATGCTAATGCCCCTTTGATTTATAAAAAAAAGGAATTGAAGGATCTTCATCTTATTGAAAATTTTCTGCGAAGACCAAATCATATCATTTCCTTTGAAATTCCTATGAAGCAGATAATTTTGTAGAGATTTTAGAGAAAAATTAGCCAGAGTTCCGATCTCTTAGGAATTTTTTTTAGTCTATCTCTATCATATTCATATGTTTTGCAATTCTCTATTTTTGCACTTGCATTTCTATCAAATTAAAATATGTGATTTTTTTTTCTATTTCTCTATTTTTTCAATCCCGCGTTTCTAGTAGGGGTGGACAAAAACCTCAAAGTTTATGGCTCAGATCAAATCGTAAGAGATTGGATCGGATTGACTTAAACTCATAGTTTTAATGAGTCGAAGAAAGCAAGACATTTAGCTCGTTATTACATGAGACCATATCTCTATGTACTTATGCTTCTTAACTAGTGATTAGTTCTTTAATTACAACCAAACAATTTATATTTAGTGAATTATCCATTAGTTGGTGTTTATTATTAAGTCTATATATGATAAAATAATAAATTAAAAATTATAAAGGTGACACACACACACATATACATATATATACACACATACATATATACACATATACATATATATATACATATATATATATATATATATACATATATATATATACATATATATATATATGTACATATATATATATATATGTATATATATATGTATATATATATATATATATATATACATATATATATATATGTATATACACTCATATGGGGCACTATGGTGCCCGGGCACCATGGTTTCAAATGCAGAAAATCACTCAAATTTTTCAAAATTTTTAAATTTTGAGTATATACCTAGTTATAAGAATTCGATTCATACCTATACCTATCAACAAAACAACTCAAATTTAACTTTATTTCACAATCTATGATTACATACCTAACTAATTATATGTATGGATGCTATATACTTAGAATCAAAATCTAACAAAAACAAGTTCAAATTCAGTTCAAACTTGCTTTGAACTAGTTAGTAAAGTAGTTAATGTTAATACCTAAATAATTGAAAAAGTTTTATACTCATTTGAATTAGGTATATACTCAATTTCAACAATGGTGTCCGGGCACCATGAAGCACCAAACAAATTTTATATATATATATATATATATATATATATATATATATATATATATATGTGTGTGTGTGTGTGTGTGTGTGTGAGCTAGCTCACAAACCAAGTCGAGATAGGCTTTTAGCTCGTTAACATTAACAAGCCGAGCTAAGCTAGTTCCTTAAGATAACTAACTCAACGGGCTAAACTGACTCGTTATTGACCCCCTAGTTTCAAGGGAACCTTGAGTTGTGATTAGACTAGCACAACTAAAATATTTGCATGCCCAGGCTCTTGAGGCCCTCAAAAAATAATTGAAAAACTTTAGACTAAAATATTTAAGTTGTGATCGATAGTTTGAACTTTAGACTAAAATATTTATGTTGTGATCGATAGTTTGCTAGTCTTTGTAAATAATCTTGATAGTATCGAAAGATTGAAGGGAAATGGATTTGGAGCTGACCGTATATCTTTTGAACTAAATATTGAACAGTGCAAAACAAGGCGATAAATTAAATATCCTAGTCAACACCGGAGATCTTATTGTAGATGACAGGTTACTGGTTGGCATTGAAAAGGGCGTCGAGATGTGTACATCGAAGTTGTTTTCTGGAAACAGTCATTCATTTGTTTGAAGTCAAAAAGATCGGAGCAGAGGATATCCAGGACTCAACAAGGGGTTTATCAAGAGATACATCACAAAGCAGTTGCGCTAGTTCTCTGTCCGGGGGTCTGTTTCGAAGCACTAGTCGTTTGTTGCCTCGTTTATTAGTGTTCATACAGAATTCAAGCTGAATACAGATTGCCAAAATACACAGAGGAGGTGTATCGGGCTGAACTGGCATTAATACTCCGTACTGATCAGCATCATCCTGAAAGATCGCCAAAGTATGGAGCGATTAATACGGAGCTAGGGGTAGTTAGCATGTAGGACCTGCTGCATATTGGTATTATTTTAAACCATATTATTATTTGTTAAAATTGATAAATACTTCATCCATCCAAAAAAACCTCAATTTATGGGTTTTCATGTTTAACCTTTGACCGTTCGTCTTATTTAAAAAAACTTTAAAAAAATTTTAAAAGATAAGTCATGCATAAAGTATTATTCATGTTTTATCATCTAACAATAATGAAAATACTAATCATAAAAAAAATTTCATATAAGACAGACAATCAAACGTTGAACACGGAAACCCAAGAATTAAATCTTTTTTAGGATGGAAGGAGTATATGATAGTAGTCTACTATCAAATATTGGTCATGAATAGATAATTTGATATCATCAGATTTGGGTATTTTACCTATTCTATTAAAACTGGATAATGTTTGCTAACTTATCAAAAATTTGACAATATCAAATTTTGAAAAGGTTGAAAATGCCTGTAAAGTGGTAATCAATCTCAACCGGACAGTTCGCGGAATCGGTTGTCATATAGAATCAAAACGCGAAAACGTGACAAGAACACCTTGGAGCGTGGAGCGTACGTGGTTCGATCCGGTCGCCGCGGGGCAAGCGACCGCGGGCGCCCGGCCGGCCCAGCAACGACGCCGCGACGTCACCTCGACCGGCCGCGCGCGCTCGACGCGATATGGATCCATCCAATCCACCGCCCGACATCTCGCTGTCCCAGCATGTCGCTTCGCGGCGAGCGGGGAATTGAAATGCAAGGCCTTGAACCGTTCCAAGCACGGATCCCCGCAAGTGGAGATCGACGTCGCGGCGTGTCGTGTCCGGTTAGGTTGACGGCGCCCGCGCGCGTCGATCGCTCGCTCGCTAGCTCGCGGCTGCGGCCACATCCGACCGTGCATGCATACCGTTTCAAAGTCTCGGGTGAGCGGTGGGAGAGCCACGCTGCGCCACAGCCGCCGCTCGCAGTTTCGCTCGGAGTCGCCTGCGCTGCCGACATGTGACAGGGTTACAAGCTGCATGCGTGTGTGAATGTCAGGCCGTACGATTGCACGAACGTTTGTACGCGTGGCGTCGTTGTTGGGGAGAAGAAGATTTGTCCTTCTTTCTAGATTTCCCATTCTTCGATTTAGTTTATTTATGGTTTTAGCTTTGCTTCCAACTTTGAGCATTAATCGTTAGAAAGTCACGTAGTTAAACAACATGTGAATTATATATATTAGGGATGTATTTATCATTGTGAATCTAAAAACATAAAAACCACGATGTTTGAAATATGTATATTTTTTTTAAATTACTAGTCACGTGTGTTTGCATTTCGGTTAATTAATTTTTAGTGGTAGACAATGTATTCTTTAACAACAAAACATCTATATAGTAACTTTGTGAATTACAGAATATACTGGCTTAGTTTTTGAAGGTACTTATAGGGATGGGTATGTGTGAGTACGTGCGCATTTATATGAGCGCCTACTGTATGTATTTTGGAAAAAAAAGAATAACTAAGGAGTTAGCTAAAGCGACAATTATTTGAGCGGAGAGAATATATCGGATTTTTAATGTTTTAAGCTTTCATTATTTGTCTTTGGATTTTAATTTGGTCATGTTTCAAATGAAATTATTTTTTATTACTCGGAAGACAAGTATACGTACACAATCGAGTACATCTCTTAATACACTCATGTGTATAAAATTGTGATTACTAGCTAGTAGGATTTAAATCTAAAGAGTAGAGTTATGCACCACTACTAAACCAAAAAGAATCTCTGATGTTTACCCGGTTGAATCAAATTGTAGGTGTGCATTCTAGTGACAATGCTAATACTTTTGTGACCATACGGGTAATAGAAGCATGTACGCACCTTACTTATTATATTATTAGTCGCTTTCATTATGTGAAATGAAGCAATGGCACGTCAAATAAAGCTAACGCACGGCCGGACAAAATAAACTTGGATTCAATCTAAGTAGAGTTTTCTTTTTGTACTGCGCGTGTTAGCTTAACAAACATTCGCTTGACTTTTTTTTTCATTGTCGTACGTCCAGATCTAGTCGACATGGTTGGAAATAGAAGTTCGGTGTAAATATTAAAGTACATATATATATATATATATATATATATACACACACACACACACACACACACACACACACACACACACACACACACACACATATATATATATATATATATATATGTCCTTTAATATTTGGCCATGCTAGCTAGTTAATTAATTTGGTGTCCCTCTACCTACATCGATCTGACATTGTTTCGGTCAGGGATCAGATGTGAAGTTAATTGATGAGTCAGGTTTTTTGCTTATCATGTTATGCCGTCCAGATTGTGCAAATTAAAGCACCGACTGTGATGTTGTTCATCTTTTGACCATCGTATGTGTTCCTCATTGGTGAAACAATTTTCATTTGTCAATCAACGCGTTTCTAATTAATGCCTCTACTAAAGTTACATCCGATTAACACCAAGCATTGTGATGTTACTGAACTCATTCACAAGACATTTTTGTCGAGCCGGAAAATCATCTTTTATTTGCTTAGGCGCTCGCTCGGTCTCGACAGCTAACATCTCTGTTACCTATGTATAAACCAATGTACTGTCCCAAGATATAAGGAGTTTTAGAGTTGGACACAGTTATTAAGAAAATAGATAGAATTGAATATAAAGATGTTGGTGATTGGTTGAGAAGCGCATGTAGGTGGGAAAAATGAATGGTGTAAGGTTGTGATTGGTTGGGAAGGGAATATTAATTAGTGCAAAAGTTGTTATATTTGGGACAAATCCTAAGTGCTAAAAATTGTTATATTTTAGGGCGGAGAGAATAATATTTAAGCTTTTGTGGCCAATCAAACCCCAGCTTTAATTATATGGATTCGTCGAAAAACAGCATATAAATATGAAAAATAATAATCCCATATTTAACCCTTTTATTATATTGGATCACTCATGCTCCTTTTTAAATTTCCCTTGAAACCCTTAAAACTACGTACTAATTTTCATGGTTAAGCTAGTGCATTTCCTGCGTAAAGTTGTGGGGAGCTAGAATATAAAACTAGAATTGGATTTATTGTACTTACAATTGTTTTAAAAAATATAATTATATCTTGCGTACAATAGAATTTTAAATTATAATTCGATTTGATATATAGCTCATGGCTTTTCTATAGATACTATTGTATTATATATATATATATATATATATATATATATATATATATATATATATATATATATATATATATATATATATATATATATATTGATAAGTTTATGTTTCCATAAATATAGTTGTATTTTGCGTAAAATATATCGATTTATCTCCCCCATTTATAATTTAGGTGCACCATGGTCAAATGGTACATATTGTCTATTTTGTAATAACTAATGTGGCAATTTCTAGGTTTCTAGAAGCGATATGGTGGCTGCTTTTCTAGGACCATATGATGGAGGCCTAAAATTCATCCTAGTAATTGAAAAGGAAAGGAGAGAGAGAGAGAAAGATACACACAATAGTGGTGGGTCCAAATTATAGGAGTGGAAATAAATCTAATGATCTATATAAATTGTACACAACATACAATACAAGTGATTTTTTAATTTGTTCAAAACAGAAGGATATTTTAAAAATATGAAATACAATTGTATTTGTAAAAATTGAAGCACTAAGTTGTATATCATATCTAACTGTACATTTAAAATCTTGCTCCATGCAAAATTATAAAAAAATTTGATAGATCAGATATTACAAATTAATACTTCTACTCAGATTTTATTTACTGCTGTGCTTCCTCATATAGTCACAACCGACTTCCATTACCGTATACAACTTAAAAAATCTTTATATTTTTTATACGGTGTGTGATCTTTTTTACGAAGGGAGAGTATTGTCTTGGATTCGGAATGGATTAGACAATCCCACGTATCCAAGGCTCCAAGCAATCCGTCAGGTGTTCTTCCCTTGTTGCTGCGTGTATGGGGAGCAATCGGCGGTGCCACACACGGACCTGGCTCAGGGGTGCAGCTGCTGGCAGTTGGGCAACAGATCCATCCCAACTCTCTCTCTCTCTCTCTCTCTCTCTCTCTCTCTCTCACACACACACACACACACCCATTCGCCCATGCAGCGATACACAGGGCGAGCGATCAGGCAGGGATTCTCTGCAGCACCAACCCTAGATCAGATGCCTGCTCCCGAGCTGGAATCATATCATAATTAATCCCCCCTGTCGTCGTGCTTATCCTGCTGGCTACTGCTACGTCCGGGACCCCTTTGGCTGGAGTTGGATTAGACGCGCAAGTTGCCGCAAAAACGACAGGCGGACACCAGCGATCGATCAGCCCCGTTTCTGTGTCAAATCTCTCGACTATAGTAGCCACTTGATGCTATCCGTAACTGTGGCCTGTAATCCGTAACAGTCTGCCCAATCCCATGCGTGCTTCCCAACCAACCGTCGGCTTTACAGCTCGCTACCCGAATTATAATTGTACCGGCCTGTTTGCTCCCTGCCCTTAGCCCTATCCGTGCCATGTAGTATGCTGCGCGCTGGCCTCCTGCCCTACCGTGCCCCTCAATAACCCAAGGAAGCCTCTCGAGCCGCGCCTGCAGATCGACTGATCGATCAGCTAGCTAGCGACGACCCGCGGCCGCCTGCGCGCGCATGCAGCAAACGACGTGCCGACGACATGGGCGCCGTGCTCGCCATGTCGGCTCCGTCCAGCGAGCGACGTAGCTAGCTAGGATAGGAGTACGTACTACGTATGTGATACGCGCGCACGACGTGTGGCCAACGCCGGTGCAACTTGCTGCGCGAATCGAGCGCGGTGACAGCGACTCGCTTTGACGTGCATGGCGCGGCGGATGGATCGGTTTTATTTTTTCTTGGGTCAATGACAATGCGGGCTCGATCGATCGCGCGCTCTCTAGACGACTTTCAAACCTTGACCGGCCGGCCGGCGGCAGCAAAAGGCTGCAAGTACAAGGGGCGGTGGTAAAAGAAATTAAACTCGCTCTCGCTCCGCGAGAGTGCAATCCATGATTATTAGGGAGAAGGAATCGAAACGCGCGAGGGGCGTTAGTCGCGCGTGAGATCGATTACGCTGGAGGACGCCACGCCACAGTGCCGTCTCTGCATGCATGCCCACACACTAGCTAGGCACACGGCCTGCACCGATCAGGAGGGGGTCACTGTTGCGGCGCCAGGGCCGGCCATGTCTGCGCGCGCGCGCGCGACGAGATCGGTGGACGCCAGGCTACGTCGCATCACTGACCGCGCGCGCCTTTTCTTTTTCTCCCCCGCTGCATGCGTATATAGCACTGTCGCGGAGTGCAATCCCGTCGATCGCTGGTGCACTCATGCATGCATGCTCTCACCGGTCGACACGTCGATCGACCGGCGCGTACTTAGACCACTGTGGCCCAGAGTACAGGAAGACCAAACATGAAGCAACCTGCACTGAACACAAGCACAGCACAATGGATGAGATTGGACCACCCAGTAGAGGGGAGGCAGAGGCAGGGGGCGATTTAACGTCCACCGCTCGTGAGGCCGGCCAGAGACAGGGAGGCGCCGGGGCCGTCAGAGCCAGCCAGCCAGCCAGCCCAGTATATCAGTATCAGCCCCCTGCCCCTGGCAATGGCATTGGCATGGCATGCCCTGTGCCAGGGCACCCCATCATAGTGTTCCAACGACTTCAACACAGCAAAGCCATCATCGCACTGCCATGCATCATTGCCGCCAAAAATGCATTCAAGGTGCATACCAGTTCAGTCAAAACACGGTTGCTGATTGAGCTCAGCACTGAGAGCGAGCAGGTTCGCCCTCCTCTCCCTAGCTAGCTCGGTGGGTAACAACTACTCCTCCCTCCTAATGATACAGGTAGCTAGCTACTACCAGTCGTGTCCCATGGTCACGTACGTTCCCATCTGGCACCCGGTGTAAAAAGGCATTGCACAAGAGGAGGCAGCACTAGCTAGCTTGGCAAAAAGAAAAAGAAAAGTGTGCCGCTCCAGGACAAACGAGTCCTACTCTATCAGGCGGAAGACGAAGTCTGATTATTATTGCCGCACGTTCTGATGGCCCGGTAATCTCGGCGAGTTCCCGTTTCCCCACGACAACACGAGCGCGATGCCGTCGACCACGTAAATCCCGCGTCAGTGTAAAGCTAGCTTTGCTTGCCAGAAAACTACTGCATCTAAGGTTGTTTTGGCCACTGAGATGCTTCCATACTTGTCTTTAATTTCCTTGTGCTGATCGAGTTACCACTAACGAGCCTTGCTTTCGCTTTCCCAGCTTCAATGGCCTTGTCAACCTGATAATCTTACGCACTTATAAAGCGCATAGCATAATCTCTTGTAGAACGGTTAGGTTTGCAGCTTGATGTGCTATATATACGTCCAAGAGGTAAAGGGGCCAGATTATTCAAAGTTTATTCTTTTATTTAGACAAGAAAAGGATTAGAGTGTAGAAAAGCAAAAACTACGCGCAACTTTTGTGTTCGACAACAACTCTAAGCTTGGAAACCCAGAGCCGCTAGGCCCATTACACTTCTTAGTGAACAAGACTCCTCCGACGCAAGAGTTGGCCCGCTAGATCCCAACTGAGCATAGCCCAGCACCCAAAGGCCCATAGGGTTCCTCTTGAAACGCTTTTCTATTGTTTTCTGAATAAGTTCACTTTAGGTCTCTCAAGTTGTCACCACTCACCAAGTCTGAAACTCATCCCTAAACAGAAATATCAGGTATAGCTCATCTCCCAACTCACAACACCGTCTCAACTTTGGTCCCTCGACAATATAATGGACGGTTTTGGCTGACGTGGTTTGTGGGAACCACATGTGCCCACGTGTCAGCAGCCAACTCTTCTCCATCCTCTTCCCTCTCTTTCCCATCTCTCATATTCTCAAGCGTGGAGCGGGGTGGCCAGCGAGGAAAGGGCCATGGTGGCCCGGCACGAAGAGCTCGCGAAGGAGGGAAAAGCCCACCACATCACCTTGCCATCGTCGCCATTGCCATCACCGTAGCTTCTCAATCCCTAATCGCACGCGAAGCTAATCCTTTTCTTTTAGGGTTCCACCGAATCTCGAAGCCTGAGCACAGGGCACAATGGCGGCGGCGGGGAGGGGGGGGGGATATCGTGGCCGAAGTGCATCAACTCGTCGAACCCATTCCATGATAGCTCCAACTACTGCCTCCGCAAGATCGCCAAGAGGATTGCCGACGCCAAATCCTAAGCTTGTATCGGGCGCTTATGGAGTGGTGGTGGAAACTCTGCGGCACTACAGCCGTTGGCCCCCCACCAGAGCCGTTGTCGTCATCGTCAGAGTCCATCAACCAAAGCCGTGGTTTTCCCCTTGACTCCCCGTACACGCAGGCCGTAACCGCGACCTCATATTTATGGGAAAGACCATCACGCAGGTCCGACGCCACATCATCTTATGTAGATGCCAACAAATCTGATGGCGCATCTACCCAAAGAGAGGTGATGATGATGCTGCAAGGTAGGAGGACAATGACGCAGACAACGGTTACCCGCAAACATATGGGGCCCACGTGGGCCCCACTCACCACATCAGCCAAAACCGGCTACTATAGTACCAACTTTCGAGGGATCAAAGTTGACATTGTATTGTGAATTAGGGGATAAGTTATACCTGGTATTTCAGTTGATGGATGAATTTCAGACTTGATGATAAATTGAGAGACTAAAGTGAACTAATGTCCTTGTTTTCTCTTACCTTCTTTCCCCCTAATAAAATATTCCAGCAAACCAGTATGTTCAGTTCAAAGCCTCAAATTATCCACCAAGACACAGTTAAGTAGAATAAGTAGTAGAACAAACTATAAACATTTTAATCTGACATATTATTTACAAGTAAAAATACGACATAATCTGTACAAGAAAGGGGGAAATTGTACAAATCTCAAAAAACATCGGCGAAAGACTTTATCACCTAAACATCACTACACAAATGATGAACAAATGGAACTGCTCTTTCTACAGATAAAACTCCAAGCACAGAAGCACTCATGCCTAACTCACTACCTACATCTATAATCTTCCTGCTGATTTAGCTAACACTACAAAGAATATCGATCAAGACTTCACGCCCATACAAAAATTTTTTCTGTGGGAAGTTTGGATATATACATTGAGCTTTTGGACAGGAATGACCTGGAAAAAGGAGAACGGGATCCAGTGGCTTTCCAAAATTTACTTGCAGATTGTGCAGTCCTCATGTCGATGACCCTTGGGATATATAAAAACAGAATCAACGCATAGACCGCCTTTTGTATGGGTACAATCAATCTGCATCATGGAGAACTTAAGGTTGGTTAACTGATCTGAACTTGATACGACAAAGTCCCCGACATGGTAAAGGATCCAGTTTCCTGGCTCATTCAGATAATATTGCGACGTAGCTTGCTGATCATCTGAAGTTGAAAGCTGAAACCTTGTCGGTTTAATGTTCCAGCCGTGGATTGACTCATAGCCATAGACTCGGCGGCCCATGTACTTGTGCGGTCGGCCCAACTGGAGCCGAAAGAAAAGACTGTATGAACCAGCAGGGAAGCAGAAATCAATTTCCCCAGCCACCTCAAGCCACCATATTTGCTGAAGATACGCGACATGGTGGAATCTGTATGGTGAAAAATATATTGGTTTAGTCACTTGTTATTTGGCAACATCAGTGAAGACTAAAAAGATATACCCAGTGGAGGTATCTGAGAGGACTAACTATGCAAAATTATCAAAGAAATCATTTGGCATCAAACCGTATAGGTGATGAATGAAATAGAAGGACCTAAATTTTGAAGATACAATTTGCATCAGAAATTATCGGACTGGAGACAATGGTAGTACGGAACTGCTAGATGATTTTGTACAACATGAATTTTCTACAACAGAAATGACCCAAAGGATGACATATATCAGCACGATTGATCAACAAAAATGAATCATGCGCCATTTGGGGCCTTATGTACGCACGAGCTCTGTATATTTGGTAGAGTACACTGCCTACAGAAAATAAGGCTCCAGTTTTCAGCTATTGGACCCTAGCACCTTGCCAAGCACCAACACATGCCAAGCATACCCTCAAGCGGAATAGCTAGCAAAGATGTGAGCTGTTACTAGCAGTTCAGTTTCTTTTTTTTTTCTTGTTTTTTGAATGAACCGGCACAGGGTGTTACTAGCAGTTTAGACAATAAGCTTGCTAACAGATTAGCCTTCTCAGTTTGTTTGTACTTATTACTTTGATGGACCTTATGGAAAACAAGCTCTTTTTGAATTGAGAAAAAGAAGAGGAGTTCTCTTGTTGGACAGGTGCGAGATGAAAGCATGTATCAGCATAAGAAAGATTTTCCGACAAAGGGGAAATAAATTTATGGCCATGATAACAAAGATAAAGAGCAGTTGACACTAAGTTAAAGAGAGCATGGTGAGAGTCATAATTATCGAGAGTTTCCAATACACCAATAAGCACGTATCCAGAGCTAAGTGAAATTTTCTGACCTCCATACAGTAGGATATTTAGGAAAATAAACCATGCAGTGAGAGGTATTCGATATTATTCCCATTCTTTCTAGTCAAATATCCTATGAAAACCAAAACTTGAATAGGTCTCGAAACTAATAGTTTCATGGAATTTAATCTTAACTTCTAAAGGAACTTCACACCGAGGTTTTAAGCCATGAGGGAAGTACCTGGACTCCTCTGTGGAGAGGTGACTCCAATATCTCCTATCATCTATGCCTGTGATTGCCATAGCCTTTGAGGAAATGGATATGCAAAGACCACCCTTGTTCTTCTCCATCCAAAATTCCTACACACAAATATATTTTTCAATTAGATCATTGAAACACGACATACAAGAAAAGCAAGAACAAGCATCATCCAACATAGACAAGCAAGGCAAACCAAATACACATGAAAAAAAATTCCTCAACTTCCATATGATTATTTCATATTTTACTACTAGTGCTCCGATCTATCCTACTAGCGCTCCGATATATCAAATAAGATGTTTGAGATTCTCAACAATCAAGTCATCCTAATTCTAATATCACCATAAAGTAACAAATCTCACTCAACAATTACTAATTGTTAATTCACAATCAAATCTACTTTCTACTCGATGTCCCTCTCTTCCACATAAGGAATGCTATTATTCCTATCAATAAGAACCTCGATGTCCTCTCTTCAACCTAAATAAGAACATAGATGTATTGCCAACAACAAGAGCAGAAAGCACAGGATATAAGGCAGGTGCTAAACTCAGTTCTCAATGAGAGTCATTATTACAGAGGATAAATTAGCTTACCTTGGTGCCCCCATCGAATGGGGTGGGCCGGCACAGGCGTGCGTATATCTCCTTCTTGATCATGGCTGCGGAGGAGCAGCGACTGCCATTCCCCTCCGTGGCGCCGTCGCCGCCGCTGTCGTCGTCGGCAGCGGCGGCGAGGGCGGCGAGGTACCGGTAGTTGGCGGGGAGCTTGGCCGCCCAGACGCAGTCCGCGGATGCGGCGCCCCGGAACGCCCGGTTGAGGCGGGCGACCTTGCAGATCTCCGGCGGGTCGAGGTAGAGCAGCACCGCCGCGACGCAGCTCTCCGGCATGTCGCCCAGCGACGTCTGCCCCCATCCCCGGCCGTACCCCTCCGGTCCCATCATGCTCGACGCCCCCGCCCCCATGCCACGCTGAAGAAATGCCAAAACTCTCGAAGCGATTCAACGACGACGGATCGCCGCGATTGCTTCCGGATTAGCCTTCCCAAGCGGATACCTTTTCTTCTCTGTCCGGGCGTTAGCGGTTGGACAACCGCTAATTCCGCTTCAATTCAACCGATTTGCAGCGAGGAATACTTCATCCGGACTTCCGGAGCTAAACAACCGGTCACCTTATCCGGAGCAGCCAATTCGAATTAATCAGAAACTCGTCTCCGAATCAAGGCCCAGATTCTTGGCCATTTTAGGCATCAAATCAAGCGTAAAAAAAATAAAAAAAAATCCCTGACCTGCTCTAAAATGCTCGTACCTTCACGCGGAAAGCTGCGAACGAGGGGGAATGGATCTGAATAAAATGCGGAATAGCGTCAAATTTGTCGAATTGGAGGAGAAAAGAGAAGGCTTTGGAGGGCCAGTCTTCTCAAGTTATAGCGGAAGCCTGAAGACATAAGAGCTACTAGGAGGTTCTGTTTGCTGACCTGGTGATGACTGTGTAAAATATATGCGCCTTTTGGGTTGCTAGTTTCAGACAAAATAAGTTAAGGTCAAGTTTGATATTGTTCTGTAAGTGCTACTGTTTAGATACCGCCTGTGATTCAGATTGGATTTACGGTAATTTGTTTTCTATTTCTTCTTTATGAAAGCCTTCTGAATGTGCCTGGAGTTGGGGAACAGGTCTTTCAGGTTAGGTGTGTAGCAATGCAATCAGTTTCGGTGGTGCAGTATATATTTCGTGTCCTTATGTGATTCTGACAGGTGTTTTTTTCATATGAAATATTCCCAGTTGGCTGCTAATGCGCAATGCATTAGGAGAGATAAAAATCTTCATGTAACGCAAAAAAAAAAAAACAAAGTTTTCATGTCCATTTTATACTGGCTACACTGACCACCGCACCATGTTTGACAGCTTGAAAATGTCTAATGACTAATGTGCTCTGATCGTTAAATTGTTCTCTTTCTTGGAAAACTCCTTCCCAACGTAAATAATCGCGTGCTCTGCCGGTAGATCAGATAAGTATTCAGCCCTTTTGGAGTAGATTAGATCAGATATACTACTATATCGGTTGAAGATTGAACTATCATCGAAGGATGAGAAAACGGGTAAGAAACATCGATGGACAAGTACTGAAACTCCGAAAGCAACAACCGATCGAGAAAGATGAAGATATCCACGTCGTCATCTTCACCTGCATGAACTGCAGTTTTCTACTCGCACTAAAGCACCCTCCCTTTTGTGGTCAGAAAGGGCAAAGATACTAAGGCAGCGTTCGAGAGGGTAGAGAGTGAGTTTGTTTGTTTCGTTTTCCGCGTACACATTTTTTAAACTACTAAATGGTGTTTTTTAAAAAAAAATTCTATAGAAAAGTTGCTTTAAAAAATCATATTAATTTATTTTTAAAATTTAAAATAGTTAATACTTAATTAATCGTGAGCTAATAGCTCATCTCGTTTTACGTATCTACCCAATCCTTCAATCCCCTTCTCCTCAAACACACCCTAAGATTTCCTTGGAAAAGAAAAATATAATCAATAGAGTTGTCGGTTGTCACTGATAATTGCGCGAAATGGAGGTGCTAAATATCTTCGGCTGGATCGATGCCGTATCGATCCCTATCAGTACAGAGAGGTTGCCCTTTTCGATCCATGCAGCGCAGCATCAGCACAGGGAGATTGTATCGTTTTCTTGTCATCTTTATCAAATCAGGATTCAGGGTTGTGGCGACACATGGCACAAAATATTCAGCTAACTACAGAGAGTGTTTATCTCCGCGGGAGTACGAGTGTATGACGAGACTACGGGCATTCTTCGCCGTGGGAACCGATAAGGTTTGGAGCACCGAGCAACGTACACGCGTGAAGTATCATCATGCCGGCCACAATTGGCGGCATTCTGCCAAGTTTCCACCGGTTGCCAAGTTGCCATCAAAATGTTTGGTGCATGCAGACTTGTGTACCCCTTTCTTTTATTTTTCTCCCACGGATAAACTCCGTTGTTTTCTGATGGTACAAAATAAATACAGGTGTGCACTGGACCACTGATTATATACTTGTATCAAGTATCAACATGTTGTAGTATTAGTACATAAGCAGCATCGAGGCCTTGTTCTTATCTAGTATCTGAAACGTTGTCCAGCCATTGATTTTGTCTGGTCCATTATTCACGATGAACAAGAAATGGAAATTAAATGTATACGTTTTCTGGTGTTAGGAGATGGGAGGAGTATTAGCCAGCGTGTGTGACAGGGACCTCTCTCTTCTCTCCGGATTTTCCTCTTAACAACCAGAAAATCTCACATCAATGATTAACTACCTGGGGCCCATGTGCCGGTGTCTAATCAGCCGGGACCAGGCTGCGCTAACCTTTGGGCCCCCGTGCGATTTGGGCCTAGCAATATGAAACATTTTCCATCGGGGCCCATGGGCGTGGATCCGAGTCAGCAACCTAGCTTGGGGCCCAGCCCATTGCAAACCTATCCACTTCGTAGACACTACGCCTAGTAGTCCACTAGTACTGCTCACTTCGTCGGTTAAGTACTTCTCATTCCGAAACAATTGCTTTTCAGACCCTAATAAAATCCTCTCAAATCCCTTCTAAACAACTACAAATCCCTGTCGAGTTTGATGAATTGATTATGATGTGCTTATATGCTATGATTCGAGGGGATGTCTGGAAAATGACAAGCTTCGTCGTCAGGATAGGATTCCTATCTGAAACCAGCAGTGGGCGTGACAGTTCGGGCAGAGCAGCGTCAGGATTGGTTTAATAAAGAGTTAATTTTACTTTGGCCACCTTTTATTATCGATGTTTCACTTTGTACCATCTTAGGACTAATGTTTTCACTTTGAACTGGGTATTTTTACCTTTATTTCACTTTGGACCACCCTTACTTTTTTATCCATCTACATCCAACTTATAATATGTCGAAGAAATAGTCTTACATATAGCTGTGGCAGTTCATTGACGAGTAGGGGACGATGTAATCGAGATCGTTTATATGCTTGAGAAGAGAGTCGGGTGGTCCAAAGTGAAACAAAGGCAGGTTTACCCAGTCCAAAATGAAAATATTGCTTAAAGGGTGGTACAAAACGAAACATCGGTAATAAAAGATGGCCCGAAGTGAAATTTACACTTTAATAAACAAAGCTAATCCAGATGAACTTGTGTAGTTGTCTGGTCAAACGAGTACTTCGACGCGCCACCTGTGATGGTCAAGTTTTGGGGTTTAACGATATCCTATCGCGTTTGTGCCGTTGTGTGCGTCGAATTTCCGCTCTGACGAGCACCACGCATGCAGTTTCATGGCGACTTTTGCCATTTTGTGTCCTTGTTCCCGTCGAATTTGTCATTTTCATGCTCATTTCAGAAGCTCCCACAAATTTGTCTCTTCATAAGCTGCTTCCCTTGTACAAAGCCTTTATGCCAACATCATTTAGTCCTGTTTAGAAGGTTATATTTCGTTAATGGATGTAGAATAGTCCAATGTTCCATTATAAAGAATTATCCAAGCATAGATTGGCCACTTGGAAACAAGACCAAACACTCTCTGGCTAGACGATAGCAGTCCATAGTTCCAGCTGGTTGGCTCAGAAGTCAGGGAATTGACCAATGACCATTCATCAAGAAGACCATACAAGTCTGACTCCAGCAGCCAAATTTGATACCATAAAAGATAAGAGTACAAGCAATACAGAGATGCTAGCATGCAACTAATCTTCAGTATACACATACTGATATACATCCTATGATATGTTACAATACAGTGTGTGTAAAGCACCAGGCCTGAAAGCTGAAATAAGAGTCTCAGTTACTCGAAGACTCCATAAAGCTTAAAAACAGAACAGAAGCATCTATCTTATTTATCTTGCTGAGACATTCCTCGGTAACTCGCTGACAATCTTCCGATCATTAGCAATACAATGCATTGCCTTTCCTGCCACCATGATGCATGCTAATGAGTGCACAGCCAGTGAACAATGATACTTCTTAAGCCTGTTGAACTGGCGTGAGATGAATCCGTCATGTTTGCCTCCTTTTTCATGAAAGATGAATCCGTAATGTTTCACTTGCCCGACCCATAAACCTCCTTGTTGCAAACAGGGCATACCTGACAAATGTGTCACAAGGCTGATCAGTATCAATACATTCTGGATGCAAACATGGTCTCAAAAATTTTGTAAATCTATGAACACACGAGATTACAAGCTCTTTTCTTGGGTAGCTTTCCTCATAACTTACCCATCTCATTACCTATTTAAGTCTTCTTGTCAGTACATTACTATTGTCATTCTATCTAAGGGTGTGTTCTATACTCCCTTCTTGCAACTTCTATACTCCCTCATTTTCCACGCGCATGCTTCCCGAACTACTTAACAGTGTGTTCTTTGCAAAAAAAAAAGAACTATAGGAAAGTTGCTTAAAATTCATAATCCATTTTTCAAGTTTTTTTGGCTAATACTTAATTGATCATGCACTAATCCGCCGCTCCATTTTGCATGCTAGGGAGGACGGGTGACAAACCCGTAGATTTGAACTCAGCCTAAATCTAGCCTGACCAGGTAATAAGATGGAATTTCGAAAAGCAGAACAATTTTACGGTGAGCAAAGTAATCAAGGTCATATTCACGGTAACTACAATAAATACACATATACACTTATCACTACTAAACATTGGAAAGATTGAAAAGCATGGTTGGCCTACCTTGTTGATCTTCAACCATTTGGTGACACAAGTTTGATGGTACTGATGCTCACAGGGCAATTTAGTCAGCCTATCTCGGTTCTTGTAAGTCATACAGCATATCACACATCTGTTTTTGTAAACATTCAAAGAAGTGGGTATTAAAAATACTTTCATACTCAAGCAATATAACTCAACATGAACATGCAGCCATAGATAACGAGTACTCTAGGAGCTTCCTTTGCTAGCACAATGATGAAGGATGCAACTTAAGATCAGAAAAGTACTAACCAAATATCCTTCTACAATAATAATAAGTAAATGAGAGTGTTGCATAGAAAATGTTTATTAATAACCTGTTGATAACTGCACATCACATTTTCACTGAAATATCTAATCAGGACAGGGACATACTCGTCATGCTTTTCCTTTCTTGAGAATATCCTAATTTTGTATGTTGAAGTAGGCAAGAGCGCTATCACATCTTCCGGCAACCCTTTGCTTTCAGTACCTATAGCTTCCCCTAATTGTTGCAGTTCCTGAAATACAAACAAAATTCAACAAAATAAAAGAAAATAGCTTCAATTATCCCATTTATTTGCATTTGTTAAAAGCAATAAGCTGTTAAAGAACAACTTTACAATTTTTATATAGTAAACATGGTTAGAGCAATGTGTGTAAAATGGAGACGTCCAATTTTTGTATACTTGAATTTTCTATGACACAACAGTAGTTACCATAGACTATACAGGTACTTTGAAATGAAAGTTCATGGAGTAGAAGACCAGTTGACAATGGCACGTCCCCTTACGAAACAGTAGAGAAAATACTGGCAAAACAATGGTTTGAAGGAATTCACCTCGTAAGTCATGTTATCTGGATCAATGCCATCCTCCATCACTACCTGAGGAGGTCTGCTTGCAGAAGCATTACCACCGCTAGATGTTGAAGAAGCTATTGGCTTTCTTCCTGAACAGATATTTTTGAACCACGTATTAGCATTTACGAGAGGAAAGACACTCACCAGTTGTCCTGTACTATATAGAAGAGTACCAGTAAACAACTAACCATGTTCTATTATGTTATGGTCATCAATTGATGCACTTGCTAGTTGGTCCTCCATCTGTTGCAGCTCTCGAGCTAAAGCTTCATCAACAACTAGTTGCGCTTCATAACTTGCAACTCCTGATGGTTTCCGTTCACCCAATTCACATCCATGGCTATAACTAGAACTAGGATTTGAATGAGTTTTGGATGAACCAGTACCATAATTTCCTTGTATTAATTGATAGACTATTTCCTGAACAAGGTGCAAGCATATCAAGCAAATGAGGATCATATTTTTCATATGTATCATGCACTGTTGACTTGTGCAGTTGTACTATAAAAGAGAAACATCACAATCCTACTGAAAAACCTTCGACAAATAACTAGTACTGTACAAAATATTTTGTGATAATGGTAATTAGCACCATGTAACAATGAGGGATGAGCTAGAAGTTTTACAATGTAAATGTCATCAAGAGGCTATTCTTTACACATTATTATGGCACCACGAGAGCCAAAGATGTTTCACCTTTCAGGTCTACTTTCAATAATACTACAACAAAACAAAAGACAAATTAACAACCTAATCCATGAAGTGTTTGGCTGCATTTCCATAACATTGTACATTGTGTTGTCCAAACACACAATTTTCCATGGGGTGGAACACATGATGTTAAGATTTCTATGCAACAAGGAGAACAGGAACAAAACAAGAAACAAATCAGTAGCATAGGAACAATCAAACAAGAAGGTAGCAGGCGGTCGCACCCAACCTGGTCCTGGAGAACCTGTGCAAGATCAACGTCGTCTTCAAAGAAGCATCCCCCGTAATTCTCTTCAATCATGTACGGTAGAGGGGCGTTCATATAACAGACAACCACTTCCTTCTTCCCAGTGGTATCATGCATCACCTCCATGCTCACCTAACAAATCAGGCACAATCATTCAACGGCTACATTAAAACTAACCCCTCCTCTCCCAGTCTCCCTCCCTCCCTCTCCCTCGCTCACACGCACAGAATGGGATCAGTAATTCAGTGCGGTGTCTCGGATCTTCTCACACTCCAAAACCCTCCTCATGAACCACGGATCAAGCACCCGACACCCATCCTACTGCCCCAGAACACGAACATTTCTAGCCGCAAACGAAACTGAACCGGCGAATCTGCAATAAAGCTCACCTAGGACGAAGAAAGAAGACGAACATTTCGTGCGCGAAAACTGAGTTGGAATGGCGAATCTACGAGGGCTTAGGAACTGGGAGTTGGGGGTGGGGGGGGGTGTGCTTACCTCGGACGCACGAGGATCTCTGCACGGATCGGGGGGAGACTTGGGCGAACTCTCGAGCTGCGACGAGTGAGGTGGAGCCGTGGAGGTACAGACCACAGTCCACAGTCCACACAAACAAGTGGCCTTTCACCTTGATCCCGCCTCCGGTGCTCCGGTCCGGTGTTGTGTGCGCCGCCGGCGCCTGTGCCTGCGGTCTTGGTGGACCGAGTCCACCGCGAGCGTGGTGGCGTCCGTCGTGTGGGGCTGGTTCGCGGGGCCCGCGGTGATGAGTAGTAGTAGCCTAGAGGGTCCACGCGTCAGGGTCGAGAAGGTGCCGTGGGCCGTGGGGCGTCGGTCGCGTCGGGCCATCCGTATTGGAGGTTGAACGGACGGTTTAGATCGCCTGTAATTTGTTTGTGGCGGTCAAATATCATGGAAAGCAGGAGAGAAGGATGTGCTCGGTGCTCCCATGTTTTACGACAATTTTAAATCGGTTTAAGCCATTGATAAGTTCATGATTATGACGCAACTCCCATCAAACCCCATTCCGTAATCCCGCACTGCCGCAGCAATAAAACGGATATGAAGAAAAGTCCATTTTACCTCCCTTAACTATGGGCTGACAAAACTATGTATATAGCCTTTCAGCTACCAAAATCATCTCATTTTACCACAAGTGATTTTGAAGATGTTATGTGCTACATGATGCTTACGTCAAATCATAGTCCATAGTTTTGTTTGACGTGCCACATTGATTCGATTCATCTGCCAAGTAATTTAGCCATGACAAAATTAAAAGAGACTCGTATATCAGTAAAAAAAAACATTATTGCCATCTTATCCCTTTCTCCTTAAAAGACCCGAGGTCGTAGGAGACGGTGATTGTGATGGCTCCATGCAGACAACAAGGCTTGGGGATGTGTTGGAGCTCAGGCTCGACCACCTCGACGGGAGTCTGTTTTTCTCACCAACGTGCTAGTGCCGGCAACAGCACAAGTCATTGGTGACAGCTGGTAAACCCACGAAGCCCTACTTTGCCGCATCATCCTCGCGCTAGGCAAGCCCGAAACCATCGCTAACGTCTTCTCCTTCATTGTTCTCGAATACCCTCCATCTATGGAGCTATGAAGGCTATCTTGGTGGTAGGGTCTAATGGTTGGAGTTGAGAAGGAAGCCGAGATAGGGGCCAACCTCCACGCCGTCTCATCGCTCGTCGCTTGCTGCTTGCTCCACCCGACGAAGTGTGGCCTGCTCTGCACTCCACAAATAACCCCCTACTCTTCCTCGAGTTCATGCTAGTGTTGCTACTATCACGATCCAAGGAGGCCTACCACTGTAGATCCCTCCACTATTGAGAGGGAAGAGAGCAAATAGAGGTGTGAGATGGCAACAATATTATCGATATGTGGACCACTGGACCCTATGGGTTTTTTCCGGTTGAATTGCTAATTAAGCACCATGTTAGAGCACCATGTTAGAAGACCAAGTCAAGTGCTACGTCAAATAAAAACCACTCGTAAAGATAAAGTGAGCTGATTTTGATAGTTGAAGGAGACAATATATACCTGTTTTTACAGTAGAATTAGATTCGGTCCATTGTCGAGGGAGGTAAGTTTTTCGAATGTATACAGACAACCAATATTCCATTGAGTATCTGTCAATTTGGCCCGGTCCAGTAGATTTCTTCCTCCCGTCTTAGACACATCTCTCCCCAACAAGGAAAAAGTACACCGAAGGTCCCTCAACTTGTCATCGAATTACAAAATCGTCCTTAAACCATAAAACCGGATACAACGCGTCCCCTAACCTACAAAACCAGTGCAAACTAAGTCCCTCGGCGGTTTTGACTCCGGTTTTGTCCGACGTGGCAGCTGACTCAACGTGGGACCCACATGTCAGCCCCTTCTTCCCCTCCCCACTCTTCCTCTCTCCTCTTCTTTTCTCTCCATTTGCTCCGCACTTCAATAGTCGCCAGGGCAACCGGCCGGTGGGGCAGGCGGGAATCCGGCGGCCGGCGACAGGTGATGAGGCGGCGGCGGCGCAGCACGGCCTCCCGCGCCCGCCCTCCCTCGCCGCCGGGGAGGAGCTGGGCAACGGCGGCGGCCCTATCCCTGCCCGGAGCCGCCGCCGCCGCCGAGGCCGAGCGGCGCAGAGTCGTCTATGGCAGTGGCTCCCAGCGGCTGTGGGCGCGGGGGTATGCGGCGAAGGAGGTGGTATTCGGCGTCGGAGCCCGGGCCTCCCTTCTCAAGCGTTGCAGCCGCCGCCACCTCCCTTCTCTCGTGTCGTCGCCGTCGTCCATCCATGCATCTCCCACCCCCACTATCTCTCGCCCTCTCATAACCCTCTCCTAACCCGAGCCGCCGTCGCCGCAGCCGCACGTCGTCTCCTCCGCTCGCGAGCTCCTCTTCCAGCCGGCGAGAGATCGGAGCACGTAGGGGGCGCGGCCATGATGTTGGAGACGAACAACCTGCTGCTGTCCCTCGTCAGGAGATCTTCACCGCCTGCGCCGTCACACCGCCACTGACTTCCTCCGGCGAGCCCACCGGAGGCAGCTCACCGTGTTCCTCCGTCGGCAACGGTGGTGGCGGCGTGGGGGGAGGCCCTCCTGCTCCCATATCGTTGCCGCCGCCATCTCGTCGCCCGTCGCTGGCCGCCGGAGTCCCACCTCCCGCCTCCCCCACTGGCCTCCTCTTCATCCGATGGTTGCCTTGCCCGATGAGAGAAAAGAAGAGGAGAGAAAAAAGAAAAAGAGGGGAGGGGAAGAAGAGGCTAACATGTGGGACCCGCGTAGACCCCACGCCGAGTCAGCTGCCACGTCCGACAAAACAGGAGTCAAACCCGCCGAGGGACCTAATTTGTACTGGTTTTGTAAGTTGGAGGATGCGTTGTATCCGGTTTTGTGGTTGGAGGACGATTTTGTAATTCGATGACAAGTTGAGGGACCTTCGGTGCACTTTTTCCCCCAACAACTAATGATTAGTGGGCCTTTTGAAGGCCAGCTTATAACAGCGACCTTTGGTCCAGTTAAATTTAAAGGCCCTTAACCCCGAGCTTAAGCCTCCTTTTGAATTTAAAGCCCACGAGGCCTTTGGTCCAGTTAAATTTAAAGGCCCATTGTAGAATGCAGCTTCACCCGATTCTGAATTTCACGTTCACACTCTCTGCTTCCCTCTGTTCCCACTTCCCAGGCACCAAACTGAACAAACGGACTGCACGATATTGGCTGAGACAGGGGGTTTTGGGCCTCCCATGGCTTCAGATTTCACACTGAATTTTATTGTAGCTTTAGCACCACTTTTGGCCTTCTTCACCCGAAATGTTCTACAGTGTGTTTATATCTCCACCGCAATGGTGGACGGTGTGTAGATGGATTGTTGATCTGCCGTTGCAGCGCATACGATGATACGAATCCACCGAAGACCAAGCAAGATAGCAATATATCCCATGTTGAGAACTTCGGATGTTCTGTTCTTTGCCGGGCAATGAAGGTACGCACAGGCTTCGTTCCGTCCTGCGTGGGGAAGCATTTGTTTGTCTCCGTCTCCCCCGGCCTGATGCTGCTCCTGCTATGCTAGCGCCTACTCCATACACCACGGCTCCACACGCATGTCGTGTAGCAGACTGGTGGGTACTCGATCCCATAGCACGGTAGAAAAGGGAACTTCTGAGTTCTGACGATGGCGGCATGGCAATGCGCCGCAGCCTCGCTGTGGTTGGCACAGCGACCACCGGTCAGATCGTCTTCTCGCCGTCTCGCGGGAGCCATGCCTCATCCGCTAGCTAGCTGCTGCCTGGAACAGACGGCGTCCATGCACGCTACACACGCACGGCTCGTCTCGAAGCCGCCGATACATATATCGATCGCAAGTTGTCTTGATGTCTTCTGAACTTCGCGAGCTGTGCAACGGTTTGACCTTCGTGTAGATAATGATACATATCGATCGCCATACTTTGGTGATTGGTTGCATACTTTGAAGCAGCCCGACCCACTATGTCTTGGTCCAATTTTTCCATTCCTCCAGCTGATGATGCTAAGTACTACTACTCCTAGATTAGACCGTTGTATTTGGCATGTGGCTCGGACTAAACCAAGTCGTGGCATCGATCACGGATGACTCCTGCCATTTTATAGTATTATCGTTACAGAAACAGAGAGAGCGGGACAGAGAGGACTTCTACTACTGGTAACTACACTTTGCCCAAGCTATAGAGAAGAAGCATGAGGGAGGCCGTCGGTTTGCTGCAAAAAGGGGCCACTAAAATAAACCAGGATTACTCTGTTTTAGGGCTCTATGAACCACGTGCATGCTTTGGCATGTGGGTTAGTTTCCTCGTCTTTTCGAGTGGAAAGTTGTCATGGCAGTTGGCTGAGTTGCCCCCATGCTAGCAGCGCTAGAACTACTAGCACTACAGTACTACAGTGGTACACTTGTAACCGCTGGATGCCGGAGTTCTGAAGTTACAGTGCACACCATCTTCCAGTAAAGAAAATTCTCCAGATCCAAGAACTGAGTAGTGGTACTACTGATTTTGGCTGGTGGGTGCCGCAGACCAACCTGGCCAACCCATGTGCCTCCAAACCATACTCTGAACAGAGTTTTCCTGGTACCCCGTACTAGAAAACGAGTGTCAGACATATGGCATCCTTATCAGAGGGGAGCATAGAGATTAGCGATTAACTGGATCAGCTTGGGCGATGGACCAACTGCTATTAAGTACTCTTAATACGGCTAGCTAACAAGTCAAAACAGCCGATTCCCACACTCCATATGTACATATTGCCAATTACGTCCCCCTTATGTGGAGTATGTGTTAAGGGCAACCAAAATGTGCTAAAAAGTTAACCTTAAGGAATAAATATATTCTCGAGACACACCTTATACATTGTGTATTGTGTAAGTTAGCAATAGGAAAAAAATTCTTATGATGCAACTCAAGCTTACAACTAGCCATAGTGAATAAACAAGTATTTTTTTCTCCTACACATCCTCTCTCTCCCTACTACTATCTCAAAGAAGTTGGCAGCCATCTTAATTTTTTTATTTTATAGTGAGACCCATGTTAAAGACCATATACATTGTGCATCATACCATAAGAAATGCTAACTATTCATGGGTCCCACCTTAATATGTGTATATACATCATACATTGGCCTTGCCCTAGGATGGTATATATCCTGAAAAGAACAATGGCACCCGAATGACCGAATATATGTTTCCTCTTTTATTTATAAAAGTATATACTAGTTGTACTATACTTATCCAACCATGTATAGCAGTATAGTAGCACTTGAAAAGTGCCAATGCTAGCTTATAAATAAACAGAGGAAAACCATAATGTTGATGGCGCGAAAAATTGATACAGCTCGGTTCTTTGACGAGATGTTGGCGTGTCACCTCCTAATTAGTATTGCTTTTGTCGTTGCTTTGCCTTTGATAGTTTTAGTAAGGGCCTGGTTATTTGGTAAAAAATTTTACCACTGCATGTTACATCAGATTTACTGATATATATTTAAAATATTAAGCGTAGTATAATAACAAAATAAATTACAAATTTCATCAGTAAACTGTGAGACGAATTTATTAAACCTAATTAATACGTTATTAGCAAATGTTTACTGTAGCACCATATTGTCAAACCATGACGCAATTAGGCTTAAAAGATTCGTCTCGCAATTTCCCAACGAGCTGTGCAATTGTTTTTTATCTACATTTAATACTCTATGCACGTGTCCTAACATTCGATATGACAGTGTGAAAAGTTTTGTTTGGGAACTAAACAAGCCCTAAGTATTCGCTAGGACAAGTTCCCACCAAGAACAGTGATCACGGAAAACGGAGTGGTCCATTAGCACGTGATTAATTAAGTATTTGCTATTTTTTTAAAAAAATAGATTAATTTTTTTAAGCAACTTTCGTATAAAATTTTTTTGCAAAAAATACACCGTTTAACTGTTTAAAAAACGTGCGCGTGAAAAAACGATGAAAAATGGTTGGGAAAAGGGGTATCCGAACACAGAGTAGTCCATTCTGTTGGTTGCTTCAGTCTCACACAAAGGTACGGCCCACAAAAATCTCCGCCAATTGATTGGAGCATGCTGACATTGATCTCGCCGACTAGCATTTGTTAAGATGCCGTACTCTATACCACACCGCAACTTGGCCGTTTATCCTATTGTTACAATAAGAAGCTCACAAGATTTGAATATCCAGACTTCAGTCGGATCAGATTAGGCATTCGTCACGCCGTCAAGGTCTCGAGGATAAGATCCTACCGCTTCCCATGCTACAACAATGATTCTAGTGAGGGACAGGCACGCCTCCTGATGGACAGTTGTGAACAGGTTACGTGCCCGGTTTTCAACTCATCGAGCGGTCAAGAAGGGCCTAATACAGCCTTTGCTGACTGTATTAACCCCACTCCTCCACTAGTCCAGTACCCTGTTGCCCTGGGTAGCCACTGCTCTTTGTGCTAGTGCTACAGGATGGAGGCGGTCGCACCGGTGTACCACGAGACAGCAGCAGCAGTAGTACAGTAACATACTATATGCGTTATGTCCGAGTCAAAAGACGGTGCATAGTTGGCATCAGGAGTACGGGGTACGGGAGGGGAGTAGGCACCGCGCAGCATGTGTGGCGTTTACTGCGGGCGGCCAGGCGCGAGGCATCATCCAGGCGGCAGGACCGTCCATTCACCGTCGACCACCGTGGGGGTGGTCACGACAACACCCGCGCGCGCCGCGGGAGGGGGGGGGGGGGGGGGGGGGGGTTGCGCTGGACTTTACTCGTGCTGTCGTGCAGGCTCTTCCTCGGCTCCTCCACCTCTTCCCTGGCCCACGTGCCAGCGAGAGACCTGCCGCGCGCGGTCTGGTTCGAGGTTGATCTATCGGCCGTGCGAGTCCGGTTGGTCGGTTGCAGGTTGTCTGCCCGTGCACCGTATGGGTGGCGGCTGGCGTGGGCCCGGGCTTATTTTCCCCCGGTAAATTTAGGGTTTATTCGGTTTGAAAGAAAAATTAATGATTTGAATTCCGAAGGTTTAATTTTTACAAGTGTCATTTGATTTCTGAGAGTGAGGTATAGTAAAAATAAAATTTTGCGAATTAACCATGATTTGATAGGAGTTTGCATTATTGGTATTTACACGTGAGCATGTCAGCAGCCCAGCTACTGACGTTTCGGACGAGCAACAGCAACCGCAAGATGGTGGGCCGCGCAAACGGGTTGCAAGACTCCGTATCCCAAATACTAGATTCATTGGGCCGGATTGGGCCATGTAATAGCTAATGCATAGCTGGCAGTTGTGAGCTGGCGTTGTTGCCGAACGAGAGAGATATATAAACAAACTCCTCTGTATGATGAAACTCATATGAGAAAGATCAATATATCGGCGGCGAAGGCGGCGGAGGTGATGCGATCTTGTTGATCCATCGATGAAACTTGTGATCTTGTTCGTTCTTGTGAGGAAGAGTAGAGTGCTCACAACTTGGTATCAGAGCTTCGTCAATCCTCTTTTTCCCTTGATTTGGCCGTGAAATTCTTGGGCAAGGATTGGATTACCCTCGGGTAGATCCGTGAAAAGGTAACTTGCCTTGCTCGAGTTGGCCGAATTCGGGGTGAGGTGAGACAAGATCTGAAGCCCTGGAGAAACCACGTTTTGTGACGAAGTAGACCGCTAAAATCATGGAGAACGAAGCAAAACTTGATCTCCTTCTAAAGAAGATGGAGAAAACTGAGCGCAAGAGGGAGGAAGGGGAGAAGAGGCAGGCGTAGGAGATGCGGTTGTTCAAGGAGGCGGTGGAATCTTGGATCCCAGCTGTGGAGAAGAAGGTGGATGTACTCCAATCCACCGTGGATCTGCTGCAAATGCAAGTAAATCAACTGGAGAGCTCTTCAGCCAACAAAACAGAGCAAACAACTCCAGCGGGAACCCTGGACTCACCAGGTGTTCGACCAAATGGCTCAACCGGTCTAGATGGCCACCGCGTTCAAATTTTGAATCGTGAGGAGGCTGAGGGTTTTACCCCAAAGCCAATCCCGGCCAATGGTACGTATGCGTCTCACAATGTCTCTCCAATTCCTTTCCATTTGGATGCTTCTGCCATGAATTCGTTTCAGTCTGCTTTGTCAGTTGGTATGACTGGTGGGGTAGCCCCCATGACTTGCCCAAAATTTGATGGAGATAACCCAATCATGTGGAAGTCTAATTGTGAGGCTTATTTTGATGTCTATGGCATACATCCGGGTAATTGGGTTAAGGTAGCAACACTCAATTTCACTGGTAATGCTGCCTTTTGGCTGCAAGCAGTTAGGTCTCAACTAGAAGGGGTTACTTGGTCTGAACTATGTGAAAAAATTTGTACTAGGTTTAACAAAGATAGGCAGCAAGCCCTTATTAGACAATGGATTAAAATTTGTCAAACAGGATCAGTAGCTGATTATGTAGAGCAGTTTGATTGCATCATGCATCAAATGATGGCTTATGACCCATCTTTGAAACCAGTCTACTTTGTCACTAAATTTGTTGAGGGGCTAAGGCATGCGATTAGGTCTGCTATTCTGCTTCAAAGACTTGGAGATTTGAATGTTGCTTGTACTCTTGCTCTTTTACAGGAAGAAGCATTGGAGGGTGATAAGCCAAAAGAATCTAAAAAATCTGATGGATACCAGAAACAGTCAGTCAAAGGTGCTATGCCATTGCCTCTGCCACCAACCACTAAAGGAGGGCCTCCAATCATTTCAAATGATAGGAGAGGAACTGAATTAAGCAATCATTCAAGGGAATATGATAGATTGTCAGCTCTCAAGTCTTATAGGAGATCCAAGGGACTTTGTTTTGTCTATGGGGAGAAGTGGGGCAGAGATCACAAATGTGCTTCCTCCATTCAGTTACATGTGGTCCAAGAGTTGCTGGACGTCTTACAAGGTTCATCTCAGTCTGAGCAGGCTGTTTCAGAACCACCTGAATCTGACACCTTAATGGCTATATCATAGCAAGCTATTAATGGTACTGACTCCAATCACTCAATCAGGTTAAGAGGATGGGTTCAGGGCATTGAAGTTCTTATGCTGATAGATTCTGGCAGTACTCACTCGTTTGTGTATCAACAGATTGGTCTCAAATTATCAGGGGTTAAGGCTATGCCAGTACTAGCTAGAGTTAAGGTTGCTGATGGTGGGTTCCTCACTTGCTCACTGCACATAATTGACTGTGATTGGTTAACTCAAGGAATACATTTCAAGAGCAACTTTAGACTTTTAGCATTGGGTGCCTACGATGTGATACTTGAAATGGATTGGCTTGAACGGTTTAGCCCAATGAGGGTGGATTGGGTACACAAGTGGCTAGAATTTCAGTTGAATGACTCAATGGTCAGGTTGTAGGGAACACTGTCTAGTACTCTCAGCTGTCTCCCTATAACTCCGGGCCAGTTACATGGATTGGCTAAGTCTGGTGGAATCATGTACCTTGTTCAATTGGATAAATCTACTAATCAGCTATCTCCCTCTATTCCTGAGATTGTGCAGCCCTTACTGACTGAGTTCCAAGAAGTTTTTCAAGAACCAAAAGGGCTACCTCCTAAACGGTATTGTGATCACAGGATACCCTTATTCCCAAACTCCAAACCAGTGTTTATCAGACCTTATAGGCATACACCTGGACATAAGGATGAAATAGAGAGACAGGTTCAAGAAATGCTCCAAAATGGAGTCATTCAGCACAGCAGCAGTGCATTTTCTTCACCTGCACTCTTGGTTAAAAAGAAGGTTGGTTCTTGGAGAGTCTGTATTGATTACAGACAGCTTAACAATATCACTCAGAAAGGAACTTACCCCATGCCAGTTATTGATGAGCTCTTAGATGAGTTGGCTGGTGCTAGATATTTTTCCAAGTTAGATCTTCGAGCTGGTTATCATCAAATCAGAATGGCTGAAGGGGAGGAGCACAAAACAGCTTTTCAAACCCACAGTGGACACTATGAATATAAGGTGATGTCTTTTGGCCTTACAGGAGCCCCTGGCACTTTCCAAGGTGCTATGAATGACACCTTGAGTCCAGTGTTGAGGAAATGTGCCCTAGTGTTTTTTGATGACATCCTCATATACAGTCCTGATCTGCCTACTCATCTTACTCATTTGAGACAAGTCCTGCAGCTGTTATCTAATCATCAGTGGAAGGTTAAACTCAGTAAATGTGCATTTGCCCAGGAACATATATCCTATTTGGGCCATATTATCAGTGGGGCTGGAGTTGCAAAAGATCCTTCTAAAATCCAGAGTATTGTCGATTGGGTCAGACCTACTACTATTAAAAAGCTGAGAGGATTCCTGGGATTGGCAGGCTATTATAGGAAATTTATTAAGAATTTTGGTGCTATTAGCAAACCTCTTACACAATTGCTAAAGAAGGATGCTCCTTTCAATTGGACTGCAGAAGTAGAACAAGCATTCCAATTGCTCAAACAATCTTTGGTTTCTGCTCCTGTGTTAGCTCTCCCTGATTTCCAGCAACCTTTCACTTTGGAAACCGATGCCAGTGACCTAGGCATTGGAGCAGTCCTTTCCCAAAATCAGCACCCAATAGCTTATGTGAGCAAGCCTCTAGGACCAAGAACACAAGGCCTTTCCACCTATGAAAAAGAATGTTTGGCTATTATGATGGTAGTTGATCATTGGCGCCCTTACTTACAATTCCAAGAGTTCCTGATCTTGACAGACCACCATAGTCTCATGCACCTTGCTGAACAAAGGCTTAACACTCCCTGGCAACATAAGGCTTTCACTAAATTGCTTGGGTTGCAATATAAAATTGTCTATAGAAAGGGCAAGCACAATGTAGCTGCTGATGCCCTTTCAAGGAATGTTCCTGCCGAAGTGTCAGAATTCTTGGCTCTATCTGAATGTTCTCCTGTGTGGTTGCAAGACATAATCTAGGGATATGACCAAGATCCTGTTTCAGTTAAGCTTCTGACAGAATTGGCCGTTAATCCTGCTTCTCACCCTCAGTATAAGCTGCACAAGGGGCTCTTGAAACACAAGGGAAGAGTGTGGGTTGGCAATAATTCTTCAATGCAACAGCAAATCATCTCTGCCTTGCATGACAGTCCCATGGGGGGACACTTAGGATTTCCTGTTACCTACCACAGAATCAAATCTCTTTTCTCTTGGCCTCATATGAAGGATACCATCCAACAACAGTTGAATGCTTGTTCAATCTGTTTGCAATCCAAGCCAGACAGAGCTAAATATCCAGGACTGCTGCAACCTTTACCCGTTCCTGATGGAGCTTGGCAGATTATATCCATGGATTTTATTGAAGGTTTGCCTCGTTCTAACAAGCAGGACTGTATTTTGGTAGTGGTTGACAAGTTCTCTAAGTATGCCCACTTTATGACCCTATCTCATCCTTTTTCTGCCATGGATGTTGCCAAAGTCTTCATGCTTAATGTTTATAAGCTGCATGGGTTGCCACAAGCTATAATTTCAGACAGAGATAAAATTTTTACCAGTACATTGTGGGAGCAATTGTTCATCAGGTCAGGCACTGTCGGTGATATGGGCCCGGGGGTATCAGGTTTAGAGGGAGGAGGCTGCCCCCCGATGCCACGTGGCCCTCCCCCGAGGGGAGTCAGGCCTGAGGTGGGGTGGCGGCCACTCCTTCCCCAAAGACTAGTCGGAGCAGGCTGCCCCCCGATGCCACGTGGCCCTCCCCCGAGGGGAGTCAGGCCCGAGGTAGGACGGCGGCCACTCCTTCCCAGAGACTGGATGGAGGAGGCTGCCCTCCAATGCCACGTGGCCCTCCCCAGAGGAGGGTCAGGCCTGAGGTAGGGCGGCGGCCACTCCCTGGCCGAGACTAGAGGGAGAAGGCCGCCCCAGGCGCCATGTGGCTCCCCCCCGAGGGGGGATCGGGCCCGAGGTTGGGCGGCGGCCGCCCCCTCCCGTGACTAGGGGTCGGGCTCCCCCGACCCCCTCTCTAGGTCACCACGTACGGTGGGTTAGGTGTCCGCCTCCAGGTGCCCACCTACCCGCATTTATGGCGTCCCGAGCGGTCGCGCCATGCCGCATTTAATGCGGCGTGCAGTGCACTCAACCGGTCTGTGACCGGTCGAATGACCGATGAGACTGGCTAGTGCGCCTGTGCGCTGCTCGTGTGTCAGGCGGCGTGCAGCCTGACATGTCCCATCAAATAGTGATGGTGAGAGGTTCTTATCCTCTTATCCAAGCCGAAGTCGGTCCTCCCGCTCTGGTCAAAGCAAGGCTCCTGTTTCCCGGTGTAATAGGAGCCCAGAAGTCTTCACCCATTAAATGGTGACTGACAGGGGTACCCCTCGTGTCAGGCGGCAAGATTTGATAGGCCCCATCATCAAGACGACGTGTGCTTGGCTTCCCAACCACAGAGACAAGACATGCATTTAATGCAAAGATTATAATACTTCTCCACCGGAGCTAGGTTAGGTTGTTGGGTCCATGTGGTAACCACTTGAGGTATAAAAGGAGGTCCAGGCCTAGTGGTGGAGGGGGGAGGGGGGGAGGGAGGGGGGCGAACTGGCGCTTGGGTCTCGCAACCCCAAGCACTTGTGTTCTACATTCAATCAATCATGCACAGGAGTAGGGTATTACGCTTCTTAGCGGCCCGAACCTGTATAAATCTCTTTTGTCTCATCGTCTTGGGGGGGGGGGCTAACCCCCTCAAGATCACACAGCTCCGCTCACCAAGCCCTCGAATCTCATCCGCTGCCCCCGGCCGAACTCACAAAGGGGGGCCTCACGGTTCCCTTGTGGAGGAGTTCATTCTCCGACATGCACTAAGTTACATCTCAGTTCAGCCTACCATCCTCAAACAGATGGACAGACCGAGAGGGTTAACTAGTGTCTGGAAATCTTCCTTCGCTGTTTTGTCCATGCTACTCCCTCTAAATGGTCTGAATGGCTACATCTTGCTGAGTTTTGGTATAACTGCTCTTATCATTCTTCACTGTATAAGTCACCTTTTTGAGGTTTTGTATGGCTATCCTCCTACTCATTTCGGCATCAGAGAAGATGCTTGCAGTATACCTGATTTAGCTCAATGGTTATCTGAAAGGAAGTTGATGGCTCAACTGCTTAAGCAACATCTGAATAGAGCCCGACAGGTTATGAAATATCAAGCTGATAAAAAAAGGAGTTTTCAGGAGTTTTAGGTAGGTGATTGGGTTTTCCTTAAGTTGCAGCCTTATGTGCAATCTTCAGTTGCCAAGAGAGCTAATCACAAACTATCTTTTAAGTATTATGGGCCATACCAAATCATTGCCAAGGTTGGTCAAGTGGCATACAAGTTACAGTTGCCATTGGACTGTGCTGTTCATCCTGTCTTTCATGTCTCTCAATTGAAAGGCTCTTGTGGGTTCAAGCATCCTGTTCAGAGTCAGCTACCTGGTCCAACTTCCAGTATTCAGTTTCCAGTCCAAGTTCTGGATACTAGGCTCCATAAGAAAGGTAACCGTATTATTCCTCAGTTGCTGGTTCGTTGGTCTGATTCTGCTGCAGATGAAGCGACCTGGGAAGATGAAGCTAATCTCAGGCAAAGGTTCCCAGCTGCCCTGACTTGGGGTCAAGTCAGTTTCCAAGGGGAGGGGCTTGTCAGCAGCCCAGCTACTGACGTTTCGGACGAGCAACAGCAACCGCAAGATGGTGGGCCGCGCAAACGGGCTGCAAGACTCCGTATCCCAAATACTAGATTCGTTGGGCCGGATTGGGCCATGTAATAGCTAATGCATAGCTGGCAGTTGTGAGCTGGCGTTGTTGCCGAACGAGAGAGAGAGATATATAAACAAACTCCTCTGTATGATGAAACTCATCTGAGAAAGATCAATATATCAGCGGTTAAGGCGGCGGAGGCGATGCGATCTTGTTGATCCATCGATGAAACTTGTGATCTTGTTTGTTCTTGTGAGGAAGAGTAGAGTGCTCACAGAGCAGTGGATTATGATTCTGCGCATTTTCCCTAATTGACTGAGAGACCAACATTCCGCCTGCTCGAAATTACTGCACCTCTAAACGTGTTTGGGATGAATGTCCTTCTAAAATAATACTTCGTTGTTAGTACTACAGGTTACTACTAGACCTAGAAGAAACAAGGTTTGGGTAGGAGGATAATACTTTATCGAAAGGCTTAGGCTCTAGCCCATGTTCCACGCAATCCAAACCTCCACGACAAAAGAATTACAGGGTTGGTTTAATTCTTTACCTATGAAAAATCACTCTACCAAATTGTGGTAGAATAGGATGACAAATATTATAAATCATTGCATGACAAGCTACTGTAGGTTCCTTAAAGTCAATACTGAGTGGTGGTGTTGGCGGAGCCCAAGCTGTGGTGGGCAGCCATCGACGAGCGGCACGCTTGCCAGGCCACGGTGGACGGTGGAGATGTGGCGACGATGGTGACCTTATGGTCTCCGTGCGGCGCGAACCTTCCTATGCTGGCAACTTTGGCGAGTGCTGGGCGTCTGGCTTCCCTCCGGCAAGAACCGGTCCCCTCCACCGGTTTTGGGGCGTGAGCATCGTGCTTCGTTGGACGTCCTAGTGCCGCGCCATTGGACGGCGGGTGCACTGTGGCGGAGGGGGTCATCAGCACGGTGTGGAGGGTGGCAAGGCGCCGGCGAAACGGTCCGGCGGCCCGAGGTGACATGGGCAACAGATTCGTGGCTGAGTTGGCGGTTTCTCTGTCAGGGAGGAGCCACGATCCTTCGACGGGCACATTTCCAGACTTATGTCCTCTTGTGACGACGCCTTTGTCGACAAAAGTTGTCCATGTCGAGCGGGCTAGTGGGGGGGGAGAGGGCATCCATTCTTCTCTCTCACCCTCTCCCCATCCAACCCATCTGCGTGGATGGAGCCGGTGTGTGTCGAGGTTCGAGCTTCCCCATGATGATCGACTGGCGGCGTGGCGCCGGTGCGGTGGCCGTGCGTCGAAGGTTTTCGTTGGTGGTGGCTACAGAGCGTGCAGGAGTTTAGTTCTTGGGAGGGACGAAATTTTGGGCGAAAGCTCTGCCTCCGGGCCGGCAACAACAACGCCTGTGGGTGCCGTTTTCCTCTTGGGGTGTTTTTGTATTTCTTATCTCTCCTAATTACTTTCTTCAGGTGAAAACCTTGTCCTGGCCTCCCGGGACAGACGACAGTGGCACCTTTGGTGTCGTTTCCTTCTTGGAGGTGTCGTCTCGAAGACCTTCTGTTTCGCTCTTGCAGTGGGTCTTGTTGTAGACGCACGGTGTGGTTGTATTTTCTTTTTTCTGGTCTGTGGTCTTCCAGGACTATAGATTGTATTTTTCTCCTGCTTTATCAATACATGAAACGCGCACTGTCTTGTGCGGTTCGTTTTTTTTTTTAAAAAATAATACGAGCAAGGGCAAATTAATTGATTGATGAAAACAATCTTACGACATGAATAATGGTGCGATGTTGTACAGAAAAGAGAGAACACAGAAAAGATTGTTGTATGTTAATTAACATGTAGTCTAATAGACAAGTTAAAATAACCATCTACTTCACTATTTGTATGTGTTGTTTATAGAATAAAAAGTAATTATATAAATCTATTTGAAACAGCTAAACGGATGGTTAATGTGGGTTCTCTATATTCTGTTAGACATGATGTGAAAAAAAAAACTCTATATTCTCTATACTCACTCCGTCCCATAATACAGCAACCTGAACATGAGTGTGTTCAGATTCGTTGTACTATAAAATATCCTATCCAGTCCTAGGTTGCTATATTATAGGACGGGGGTAGACAATAAATATCTAAACCATTATTTATACATATTATTATAGAAGAAATTCAGTGTCATTGCGTTACTTGTAGTAGGAGTATATAATTGGATGTGTCTCTAGAAAGAAAAGGAATAAATTGTGCTCAAACTCTTGCTCTAGTACTGCCATGTCATTATACTACTTATCTCCGTTCAAAATAACTTCATTTTTAAACTTGGATATGGAAAACAAGGTAAGAGCATCAATAATCTGCATGTCAACAACGATCCATACACACGAGACCGACATACAGATTATTTTTGATCGATTAGTTTGTTTTTCACGGTTTTTTCGCAGATATAACATAAATCTTGAACATGATAGCAAACTATTAAACCACTATGTATGGACCTACAGTTGAGTGATTAACTGTACGATTATAGTTTTGTTAACTTCTTCCCTTTTCACTTACGATGGTTGTTTATGGATGAAAATATATCGTCATAAACATATTTTGTCTTTTTTTTCGAGCAAATGTCGAATAAGGGGCCATTTGATTTGTAGAAAGAATATATAAATTTTAGAGGATTTCAATTCTATAGAAAATATTTTCTATGAAAACATTTGAAACAATGGAGTGAATCCTATCGTATCCTTTGAAATTTCTATAGAATATACAATCCTATCAAAATTTTGAAGAAAACTTAGCAATAGCTTCAACCTCATGGAAAATTTTCTTTGAATCTATCTCTTTCATCCGATTTTTATATTTTTCCTATAAATAATCAAACGATTATTTATGTATTTTTCATACATCTTGCTGTTGAATTTCTATCATAATCCCTGTACTTTTCTTGTTCCTCCCTTTTTTTTCACTTCTACAATTCAGAGGGAACCTTACAGAGTGGGCTCGTGCACTCAGCATTTACACTTTTAATAGCGCCAACCAGGATCGTATCAACAGAAAATATACAGTAACACCACCGAGTTAATGCTTGCTGAAACTGCTGCCACGCCGCGATATGCACACGCAGCACACGCGCCGCCAGCGATAGCAGCGTAGGGTGGCGTAGTGTCGTGTTCCCAAAGCGCAACCATTTGCATCCTCCCAAGAGTAATAAACCAGCCGCTCCGGAGTAATAAACGCTCTCTCTTCACGATTAAACCAAAACCGGATGCATGTGCGGCTCCCTTTCACGGCCTCCCCCCGTCTTCACCTCCACCTAATCAATCGATCCCCACGCCCCTAATCCTTCCTAGGCGGCAAGCGCTTTAAGCAGCCAGCAAGGGGGGCAGTGGTGCAGAAAGGCGAATCGCCCCAATCCCACAAGAGGCGAGGGGAGAGAGGAGAGCGCGCAGCGGGAGCAGCAGAAGCCGCCAGCCAGCCATGGCGGTGGGCGCGACCGCCACGAAGCTGCACATGCCGTCCGCGGGCGGCCGCCGCCCGTCCCTGTTCCACCTCGCGGCCGTCGCGGTGCTCTGCACGGTGTCCTACCTCATCGGCATCTGGCACCACGGCGGCTTCTCCGCCTCCCCGGCCGGCGGCGTCGCCTCCTCCGTCTCCATCGCCACCACCGCCTCCGTCTCCTGCGTCTCCCCCACCCCGACGCTCCTTGGCGGCGGCGGCGGCGGCGGCGACTCCTCGTCGTCCGCGCCGCTCGACTTCGCGGCGCACCATACCGCGGAGGGGATGGAGGTGGCGTCGGGCCAGGTGCACCGCACGTACGAGGCGTGCCCGGCCAAGTACTCCGAGTACACGCCGTGCGAGGACGTCGAGCGCTCGCTGCGGTTCCCGCGGGACCGGCTCGTGTACCGGGAGCGGCACTGCCCGTCGGAGGGCGAGCGGCTCCGGTGCCTCGTGCCGGCGCCCCAGGGGTACCGCAACCCGTTCCCGTGGCCGACCAGCCGCGACGTCGCGTGGTTCGCCAACGTGCCGCACAAGGAGCTCACCGTCGAGAAGGCGGTGCAGAACTGGATCCGCGTCGAAGGCGAAAAGTTCCGGTTCCCCGGCGGCGGCACCATGTTCCCCCACGGCGCCGGCGCGTACATCGACGACATCGGCAAGATCATCCCCCTCCACGATGGATCCATCCGCACCGCCCTCGACACCGGTTGTGGGGTAGGCCACTTCATACATAAGCACACCCTATTTGCTTAAGATAGATGACATTCGCGCATAATTAGCTCGATTTTAAGTAGTGTTTCGTACATTCGTAGCAAAATTTGGGGGTTTAGTTATACTCCAGTTTGTTGATGCACTAGAACATGAGGCGGAAATCTCGGCAACGCCGGAATGGGATTTTGCTTTGCGCGTGTCGGAAGTTTCCAGTCCCACACTGCTCCTCTGGGCCCTTCTGCCCGGGCAAACGGGTCTGACCCTAAACGAGCTTCTGCTCCGACCCGGATCAGAGGAGCATTTGTTCGTTTCATTCTGTGATTAGGCAGGTCAGACTGTAGAGTAACGTGACCAATCCGACATACCGTTTCGTTTAGAGGCTGAACTGAAGCACTGAACTGAAGTTACTAGTACTTGACTGCTTGTAGCATTCCGTGCGCATAGTGCATTCTTTGATCAAATTCTCCATGTCGGCTGCGGATAGGAGAGGTTCTGTTGTGTGCACTGTGCACTAATATCGTTGAAAACTTGGAAGATATGTAGTGCCTTTTTACACAGTGACAATGTCACACATAATGGAATTTTCACGTCTACAGCAAGCTGTGCCAATAGTTGTCATTTTGATCTATTTGTATTGCTAGATATGTGGAAACTGAGTTTTTCTCATGTGTAGAGGGGCAAGTTACCCTTTGTATATTATAACCAGACGCCTAGAGTTATGGATTCCTAATGTGTTGCACTCTGCCGCTTGTTGCAGGTAGCGAGCTGGGGCGCATACTTGCTGTCACGCAACATCCTGGCCATGTCCTTCGCGCCACGTGACTCTCACGAGGCACAGGTTCAATTTGCACTGGAACGTGGTGTGCCGGCGATGATCGGTGTTCTTTCATCCAACCGGCTCACCTATCCAGCTCGTGCCTTTGACATGGCACATTGCTCCCGCTGCCTCATTCCCTGGCAGCTCTACGGTATGGCAACATTTTGTCCAAAATTAAATGTGTTGGCAATGCTCTGTTAATCCTTTGATAACTCAGGTGCAATTTGAAATGCAGATGGGCTGTACTTGGCTGAGGTGGATCGCATTCTGCGGCCAGGAGGGTATTGGATTTTGTCTGGACCTCCAATCAACTGGAAGAAGCACTGGAAGGGGTGGCAGAGAACCAAGGAGGACCTGAATGCAGAGCAGCAAGCGATTGAGGCAGTGGCCAAGAGTCTTTGCTGGAAGAAGATCACGCTCAAGGAGGTTGGTGACATTGCCATCTGGCAGAAACCTACTAACCACATTCACTGCAAGGCCTCCCGCAAAGTCGTCAAGTCCCCACCCTTCTGCTCAAATAAAAATCCAGATGCTGCATGGTAATTACAACACTAATTATATCTTTATTGTCCATCTTGAAGTTAACTCACGTTCACAGTTCAGGATAAATCATATTCATGTGATCGATTATAGGTACGATAAGATGGAGGCTTGCATAACTCCTCTCCCAGAGGTTAGTGACATAAAAGAGATTGCGGGTGGCCAGTTGAAGAAATGGCCAGAGAGGCTCACTGCAGTGCCACCCAGAATTGCCAGTGGTAGCATTGAGGGTGTCACTGATGAAATGTTCGTGGAAGACACCAAACTATGGCAGAAGAGGGTCGGGCACTACAAGTCCGTGATAAGTCAATTTGGACAGAAAGGACGGTACCGCAACTTGCTTGATATGAATGCGCGCTTTGGCGGCTTCGCTGCGGCATTGGTGGATGACCCTGTGTGGGTCATGAATATGGTCCCAACTGTTGGCAATTCAACAACTCTTGGGGTTATATACGAGCGTGGGCTCATCGGAAGCTACCAAGACTGGTGAGTTCTTGTACCGCAACTCTGCAAGCACTGCCCCTCTCTTTGAGACTGAATATGATGACGGTCATGTTTTGTTGGTGTGTGTGCTCATGTTTTTGTTGGTGTGTGACTTCTATCCGTGCTTACTGCAGGTGTGAGGGCATGTCCACGTACCCTCGGACCTACGACCTCATTCATGCCGATTCAGTGTTCACGCTATACAAGGACAGGTAATCATAAGCTGCAGTAAAATTCAGTCCATCACAGCAACAGTGACTTCTGTTCTTGTCCGTGGAGTATAAATCTGTACTCCTATGCAGTAGTAACTGCACATTATTCTTTATGCCTGTATTTGAGAAATCTAATAGGTATCGTTAACAGTCACTCTTGGAGACTGTTTACCCTGGTACTGGACTGACGCAGTTTTCGTCTCTTGCAGATGCCAGATGGACAACATTCTGCTGGAAATGGACAGAATACTGAGGCCTGAGGGTACAGTGATTATAAGAGATGATGTTGATATGTTGGTGAAAATAAAGAGCATTACCGACGGTATGAGATGGAACAGCCAAATCGTTGATCACGAAGATGGCCCGCTCGTCCGGGAGAAGCTCCTCCTTGTTGTAAAGACATACTGGACACTCGGGGAAGAAAAGGAATAGCAATAACGTGAAATAAAGTGTTAGAAAAAATTGACATATTGGGCAAATATCGTAATCGGCTTACCATTTGCCTTGTGGATTTGAAGTTTCTTTTTCCATTTCATTCTTTGGGTGGAATAGTTCACATATGGAGTTCAGCCCTCGATGTTTAGGTGTAAAAGAGGTGCTGAGAAGGAAACCCTGCAAAGTTTTTTACATTAAAGGACAACCAAAGTATTCCAGGTGGGTAAATAGAAGCTACAATTATGGTGTCAATCCTTTTTGTTCCAATGCACGGTGTTTGCCATTACTTTTTACTAGTAGATTACCATTCTGATATAATTCTTACATTACTCGTAGGTCTGGTTTCTACGGTCAGTAGCATTCTTCATGCGCTGTCATCAGGCATTTTAGTACGGAGTACCAGTGTACCACCATAGTACGCCTACTCTCCCTAGAACAGTAGAACTACCGTGGAATGTTTACATGGCTAGACGCAAATTGTCTGAACTGCCTTTACGTTTGCTCGCACATGCTACTGGAGTGCTGAACTCAACTACTATGCCTGTGAGGTTTGACTCTGGATTCAGCTGAAAATTTGGTGGCCCACACTGAGCGTACCATATGCATTCGTCTACACTAACTCCAGGTGAATAATGTCAAAATTACAAAATTAGTTACAGTGTAGCTGAACATTAGGCACGCTAGCACCGACTGCAATGCCTTAAAATGAGACAAAACGGTTGTACTGGTATATTCCGCGTCTACACGCCTTCGTTGTTTTGTGCCGACGTCAGCGTCGGTGCTGGAATTGGAAGTGGTAGTGGAAGACAAGCCACGCAAAACATCCAAAAATCTGACACAGAGTCAGCCAAGTTGAGAAAAGGGCCTAAAGACTTTTAAGTCCTAACCACTTCAATCAGCATCTGGAATATATTTGCATAATTATTGACACCATTTTGTCACTGTCATGCCATAATTTTCATGTATTACTTATAACGAGTACCATTTTTTTTTAAAAAAAACATCGTGAATGTCTCTGAATTTTGCCCTTAAAAGTAAATCTCAGTATATCTAGCATATAAGTAGTTTGCTAGTAGCAAACTACTTATATGCTAGATATACTGAGATTTACTTTTAAGGGCAAAATTCTCCCTGTATTATGGAGAAGATAACGTTAGCTGTCTAGTTTCAGATCTTGCAAGTAATGGACTAACGGCTAATTAAAGAGTTCATCACCATTGGCATGCATGCAATGCGACGGCAACAGAACGCACTGGTCCCCGACAGGAGGAGCAGAAGAAACAATTCACTTTTGGGCGATCGGTGCATGTATTGAAATGATGAGGACACTTGACAGACCACGAGGTCCCCCTGTCACAAGGATTCATCTGAGATATCCCCCATTATCCACCGGAAGAACAGTGATGCATACCACCTTACAGCTAACCAAAGTGTCAATCTCACCTAACGCTGCAATAACAGAGCTCTTAACAGTGGCATCTCTGTATACAATAGGAGGGCTACTGGTTACTGGTTAGCTCGCAACAGTGGTTACTTGTTAGCTGTTGAGCTAGCAATGGCAATCAGTCTATATAGGATGCTAGTGGTAGTGGTTAAGAATCTTCTGTCAAGGACATGCACGGAGAAAAAATAATTGACATTTAGTTTGTGGTAATGCCATAGGCCAGAGCAAATAATACAGTAAATTTTCATGTCCAACAAGAAGTATGAACAGGATATACTGTAACAAGAAGTATGGCTGGTAATGGTACTGATTAATTAGCTTGTACTCTTATAACTGCCTAAAAATTAAGCCCATACCTTTGGGGATTGGTGCAGCAAGTACTTCCGCTGCTGATATCTTCTGTCAGACAATACGTCGGGTTCCATTATCCTGTGTGTGGGTATATATACCTTTGAATGAAAACCGTGGCTCTTTATCAGGCAATTTTACTGTTAACGGACGAAGAAATGAATTCAGGTAGTACTTGTTTTGGTTTTGACAAAGCTGAAAGCTCATTTCCATGTAGTGTTTCTTTACTGTAATAAATGGATTCAGGTATTTGACAAAGTTCATCTCAGTGCGGACCGAAAAGAAAGCTTTGCAACAACCTCAGTACTCCACTGCGGATAGTTTTGCGTTGGGGACATCCATCCCAGCTGCTCAGTGCTATCCCCAACGACCCTACGCAAGGCGTGCAGGGTAGCCACATGATTGGAGGCAGGATAATCCGAGCACTGATCTGTTCCGAGAAACCTGACATTTGGATGAGCCACGGCGGAGTCCACGTGCTTGCAGTACGAGAGCTGGGATTATCCTCTGCTCTCTGCTTCGGTTGGTGGCTTGGTGCCCAGCACAAGCAAGGAAAAAGCCACCCGCAGCATTGAGGAGCAACCCCTTTTTCGGTGCCCGCTCGTCGGTGAGTCCTTGGCCTATTCTCCGTATTTACTTTCACCCGATATATACATTCAGAACACTGCCGTTCAATGCTCGGACCTACCGACTACCCCGTACCAAAATTTGCAACCCTAAACCAAATGTGGCCTTGAGGCTTTGACCTGAGGAGGAAGTACCTGTTGTGATAATCCATGGCGCCATCTCCCGTTTTCTGCTCCAAGTTATCAGTCAAGCGCGTGGTTCCGGTTTTGCTGGGGATCATGGCGTGTGTATCGCTCCGACGCATGCTGCGTTCATGCGGGAGCCCTTTCCGTTTTCTTAGGGAGTGCGTGCGCTTTGCGTGTTTCCGATCGTGGGATGGCGCGGTCTACTCGGGAGGCATGGCGAAGTGGCGGGAGGGTAGGAACGCATGGCGGCAACTTCGGTCGTGGGATGACGTGATCCAGTAGAGAGTTGTGGACATGTAATTTGCTATTTAAAGTTTCCTAATGCAACTAAAAACGCTGCAAGTTTTTTCGCAGCACAAACATCATCTTCTCGCTCGCTCTGTTTTGATCGGTATTTCGTCGAACACCTGCGGGAGTTCGCCAACAGTACCTGACCACGCTACGCGGGTGATCCTTCCGGCCTCCGCAATCAGCAGACGAGCGAAGCAGCAGCTCGTCCATGCGGATTGGGGGGCGGAGAGACGCCGGGTTTGCCTTCCCAGTTGTGCCACGGAAACCCGGAGAGAGCAAAGGATTTCGTAGGCCGTGTGACGATGGGCATTGTGCGGATTTTGGGAAGCCGAAATCTCTGTAGATGGGCCAGAATCTTAAGATCTAACGGGAAGGATCAGGCCGGCCCATCCTAGTAGCAGCAGCCATCGAACATTCGATCCACCAACAACGACAGGCTGAGCAACCACTAGTTTTTCACAACCTTTACGTTGATGGCTTCACCAAACCACGGTCAAAGCCGTGACCCCCCCCCCTCTACTCCTTACATACCGATCGTCCTACAGCCAAATGTGCTTTGCTTTCGACGACGGCACATGTAGATCAACAGAAGCAGATACTGCCACTAGCGCATATTACACGCGTGCAGATGTACGCCTACGTGGGGCTCGTGGGCGGCGCAGCTGCGCTCGTGCTGCTGCTGCTGCTGCGGCACCAGGCGCGCAGGTGGAGGAACCCTCGCTGCGGCGGCCAACTCCCGCCGGGCTCCATGGGCCTCCCGCTCGTTGGCGAGACGTTCCAGTTCTTCTCCTCCGACGCCTCCTTGGACATCCCTCCCTTCATCCGGCACAGGCTGGCTAGGTACGCCTTTGTTAATGGGCCAGAGAACGGGCTGGGTTTCTTTTGCTGTTTTTTTACTAGTTTGGGCTGCAAGTTCAGATATGGGCCGATATTCAAGACCAGCCTGGTGGGGCACCCGGTGGTGGTGTCGGCCGACGAGGAGCTGAACCACATGGTGTTCCAGCAGGAGGGGCAGCTGTTCCAGAGCTGGTACCCGGACTCGTTCGTGGAGATCCTGGGGAAGGACAACGTCGGGGAGCAGCAGGGCGCCATGTTCAGGTACCTCAAGAACATGGTGCTCAGGTACTTCGGCCCCGAGAGCCTCAAGGAAGGCATCATCCGCGACGTCGAGCGCGCCGTCTCCAGCTCCCTCTGCACCTGGTCCACCTTGCCGGCCGTCGAGCTCAAAGAAGCCGTCTCCACTGTACGTACGCGGTTTCTACCCAGATTTTAGAATGTTGGTTTCTTGTACTGTCTCATTGTGATGTATGTTCCGTTCGAGTGCATGCACTTGCGCAGATGGTGTTCGATCTTGCTGCAAGCAAGCTGCTCGGCCTGGAGCCGTCGAGGTCAAAGATTTTGCGGAAGAGCTTCTTCGACTTCGTTCGAGGGCTCATCTCCTTCCCGCTGTATCTGCCAGGGACAGCTTACTACTCATGCATGCAGGTAAAACTTATGTCGTCACGATATTGCACTAATTAGTCGTTCTTCGCAAAGTTTCAGACATGGTCTCTTGGTTTTGAGACTCTTGTCAGGGGCGGAGGCGCGCGATGGTGGTGCTAGAGCAAGTTCTGGAGGAGAGGAAGCAATCGACAGGATTGCAGCGAGGAGGAGAAGCGCAGCAGCACGGCGACTTCCTGGATTATGTGATCCAGGAGATCACGAAGGAAAAGCCGGTCATGACAGAGAAGATGGCGCTCGACCTGATGTTCGTGCTCCTCTTCGCCAGCTTCCACACGACGTCGCTGGCGCTCACCCTGGCCGTCAAGCTGCTCGCCGACCACCCTCTCGTCCTGGAGGAGCTCACGGTGAGTGCTCCTATACTATACGCAAAAATCAAGATGTGATATACTGACATACACGTTTATGACTATGTACTGACATACACGGATATGTACGTACGCAGGTGGAGCATGAAACGATTCTGAAGGACCGTGAGGCAGGCAGCGAGCTAGATAGAATCACATGGAAGGAGTACAAATCCATGGCATTCACATCTCAGGTTAGTTACTAGTACTAGCTCGCACAAAACTGCTAGATAAATATCGATCAGATAGGGTTCAGAATTTGCTGTGCAACAGTTTATGCTACTGATTGCATTGGATCCAATTATAGCACCCCATGCATGTTTTGTATCAAAACGTGCGTTGCTAAACCAATCATACGCGCACATGCTCCTATTATGTAGGTCATAAACGAGACGGTCCGTTTGGCCAACATCGCTCCTGTCATCTTCAGAAAGGCACTTAAAGACATACGGTTCAATGGTGAGCCCCCCACAATCTGTTGATCATGGGTCCAAAATCATATCTTGATGCTGCTATTTAATAATGAGGTAGGAGTATGATTGATGAGCTAGCAAGGCTTACAAATGCGACCAGTCATTGAATAACCCAATCTATCTATTACTCCAACTTATTTAAAGTAATAGAAAAATGAGCCTCCACGTTCGCTCTCACGGCATAGAAATTCTCATATTAATCGGAGAAAAAGAAAAACAGAGTCCACGTAGAAATACAATTTAGAAATACCTGAAATTCGAAATTAATAAAAAGGAATATTGAAAGAATAGACTAGAGTCCATGCCGGTATACAATTTAGAACTAATGGAAATTCGGAATTAAAAAAAAGAAAATTAAAATTAGGTTAGAGTCTATATAAAAATACAGTTTAGAAATAGCTGAAATTCAGAATTAAAAAATAAGGAATAAGTTTTTCATTTCACTCTTCTGCAGCAATGCCTGGGCAAGAAAACAATATGAGCAAATCCGCATATTGGAAGAGTAGATTAGAGTTCATGCCAGTATACAATTTAGAACTAATTGTAATTCGAAATAAAAAATAAAAAAAATAAAAATCAGGTTAGAGTCCATATAGAAATACAGTTTAGAAATAACTAAAATTCAAAATTAAAAAAAATACAGAAAGAAGAGTATAGAGTCCATATAGAAATACAATTTAGAAATAACTGAAATTTAGAATTAAATATAAGGAATATTAGAAGAAGAGTATATAGTCCATATAGAAATACAATTAAGAAATAATAAAAATTCGGAATTAAAAAATAAGGAACAGTAGAAGAGCATAGAGTCCATATAGGAATTTAGAACTAACTAAAATTGGGAATAAAAATAATAAAATTACAAATAGAGTTTAGAGTCCATATAGCAATATAATTTACAAATAACTAAAATTCGAAATTTAAAACACATGGGAAGAAGAGCCTAAAGTCCATATAGAAATACAATTTTGAAGTAATTGAAATTCGAAATTAAAAAAATAAAGAATATTGAAAGATGAGTTTAGAGTCCACATAGAAATACTATTAGAAATAATGAAAATTCAGAATTAAAGATAAATAATATTAAAAGAATAGCCTAGAGTCTATATAAAAAATACAATTTGCAAATAACAAAAATTCGGAATTAAAAAAAAGAAATATTGAAAGGCGAGTATAGAGTCCATATAGAAATACAATTCAGAAATAACTAAAATTTGATATTAGTAACTATCATGTATATACAATAAAATATGAATATTACAAATTAGTAGTTTGGTAAAGTTAATATAAAATTTAAAATATGTTGTCATTCTAATATATTTTAATAACAAATTGAGAAAATATATGTAGTATTATATGAGAGAAAATATAATAATGCTAGCCGCGCAATCTGCGGGGGCCACCATGCTAGTTATCGATGAAAACATGTGATATTCAGGCAAAATTTGCTAAAAAAATTAGTTTGAGCTTTTTTTAACGTGGTCAGTTGAAACAGTTTTGATCACTTAGCTAGATATCCACCGATTTGTTGCATGCTAATTAAATTGTTATGAAAAAAAAATCAAATTTTTTGATAAGATAGATTCATGTATAATATGGCACTCTACAAATATACAAGTTCAAATTTGATTTTTACAAGTTGTAATAAAAATAGCAAATCAAAATTTAAATAGTATATCTATATTCACAATTAATTTTGTTATTTTTTTACAAACTACAAAAGTCACTTTTGAACTCGCATGTTTATTGAGCGATATATTAGAATCCATCTCCAGATTACTATGTCACATGTTGAAACCTTGCTAACGAGTCAGTACATCATGCATCCGGTTAAAAAAGAGTAAATTTCACAAAACTACAAGTATTTTGATCAAATTATCAGAAAACTACAGATTTAACATGACGTGTCACAAAACTACAGATTTAGTACTAAATTTATCACAAAACTACAGATTTAGTACTAAATTTATCACAAAACTATAGATTTATGGTGAAATATCACAAAACTACGTATTTAGTAACAAAATTATCACAAAACTACATATTTAATGACAATTTAATCACAAAACTTGAACAATTATAAGTCCAACATAACACTAGTGCTAAGAATTTAAACCCTAAAATATGTAGTTTTGTGATAATTTTATTATTCAATATGTAGTTTTGTGATACTTAGCCTTAAATCTGTAGTTTTGTGATAAATTTATAGTTAAATTTGTAGTTCTGTGATACATTACTTAATTGTGATAATTTGACCAAAGTATCTATAGTTTTGTGAAATTTACTTTTAAAAAAAGCATAACTGAATACCATTCTTCTTTTCCTAAGTGACATCCATTGGTGACAGGATACACAATTCCAGCAGGATGGGGAGTGATGGTCTGTCCACCAGCAGTGCACTTAAATCCATATATTTATCCGGATCCTCTCACCTTCATCCCTTCAAGGTTTAAGGTTTGATAATCCTGATTTTCCACTCATTTTTTTTATGAAACATATCTCCCACAAGTTAAAAAAAACAAAAAATAAACTCATGAAAGATCTACTTTCTCCGTTTCATATTATAAGACTTTATAGCATTGCCCACATTCATATCTATGTTAATGAATCTAGACATATATATATATATATATATATGGATAATGTTAGAAAGTCTTGTAACTTGAAACGGATGGAGTAACACGTACCCCGGCCAAGCCCGTCTCCCCCTATACAGACACAAAAATATCTATTCATTCGGGTATATTTAGTTAGCTTTCCACTAAAAGAAAATTTTAATCAGCTTGAGTGTAACATGCAGGATAAACCAGAGATAAACCGTGGATCAAAACACTTCATGGCATTCGGCGGAGGACTACGGTTCTGCGTTGGAGCAGACTTCAGCAAGCTACAATTGGCTATTTTCCTCCATTTCCTTGTGACAAAATACAGGTAGTGTTTTTCTCTTTCGCAGTCCAACTTGAGGGCATATTTGGGGAAGTCCAAATCCTTGTCATCCCATATCTCTGTGATGTGCCAACCAATTGAAGTAACATTTCGGAACAGCGATGGCTGAAATTTTTGGTCTCGCAAACGAGAGCGAAGGAGATGAAATAATTGCGCTTTTCTTTTTCAGGTGGATACCGCTGGGAGCAAGCAGGGTAGTCCGAACTCCAGGACTAGAATTTCCTGATGGCTATCGGATCAAAGTTATCCAGAGACATTAACAAGGCCTAACTCCATCAGCATCCGAAAATACTACAAATGCTATTTACAATGGCCAGTATCAACAATATAAAGAAAACATGCTCAAATGGTTCCAAATATAAGTCAATTTTAGGCTTATGCACAAGACTTGAGAAAATAACTCTCATGCCCTTCATGTATACTATCTTGAAAAAGACGACAAATTTTATTTGTGAGAGGGATAGCATTCTTGTTTTTTGAGAATGACAGGCATAGAAGAAAACATAAACAATGTCTAGAATTCCAAAACGACTTTATGTTGAGAGATGTACATTTATTATTGGACGCATGGGCTGTTTACTTATTTATATTTTTGACACGGGGCTCTCTACTACTTTCTCTGTTTTAATATAAGTTCAATTATGACTTTTCGTGTCTAATATTTGACCATTCATTTTATTTAAAAAAATATGATTAATATTTTTGTTGTTATTAGATGATAAAACATGAATAATATTTTATGTGTGACTATTTTTTAAAAAAAATTATAAATTTTTCAAATAAAACGGACGGTTAAACGTTGGACATGGAAACCATAACCGCATTTATAATATGACGGATGTAGTAGTAATTACTTAATGGGCTGCGATTGAGACGTTCGTCAGCTGCAAGAAATAAATGCATGGACAGTTGATCCAAAGCAATTGAGATGACCTGCAATTGGATCAAAAGATAGCGGTCCGTATTGCTCGAAAAATAGTTCGTCAAATTCCTGTAGCAAGTACTATATAACATGACCAAAGTTTGTCAAATTCCTGCACAGAATCATTATCCAATTCAAACGGGTTGTTAGGTGAATGCATCCTTCGAAAACAGTGGTACCGTTGCATGTCTATTTCCGAACTCTCAAGTCAATAATTCAATCAGAGTTAGGGGCAGATCTAGAACAAAATTGGAGAGAGACTTATCTTTTTCTTCCTCCTTCAATGTCCCTTACTCTTCCTCCCCTCTCTGTTCTTCCTCCTCCTCCCATCTCTCCTTTTATCAATAGTGATTTAGCCGGGTAGGGGTTGGGGACTAGGGGACTCGAGTCCCTCGAGCACCCACGCTAGATCTGCTCCTGATTGCAGTTAATTTGAACGATTGAATGCCAAAATGCTGAAAAAATGTTGCTTTTTTTTCACCAAGAAGGCTGAAGGAGGCTATTCGAATATATTAAGAAGGAGAAAAGTTACAAGAAAAAACACCACAATGCACCAAAGTGCATGACCAAACACCGCGTGCTAACCACACAAGCACAAACAACTGAGAGTGGAGCCTAGCACCAAAAATGACCCCCGCTAAGTATGGCTAATCGCCGCTAGGCCTACGACAGCATCACAGGGACGAGACTCCGAAAACGATGCCACCATGGAGGTCACGACATCAAGGATACCGCCATCGCCAATCTAAGAAAGATATGGTTTTCACCCAGAAAAATGTTACTTGAAGGAATAAAATCTTTATTCACCCCTAAAAGTTAACTCAACCCCTTATTTGGCCCTCACTCTTAATAACATGTCAGTGACTCACCGCGGGCAAATAAGGCATCATTTACAAGGGCAAAGCATCCTTTGCAACAATCATCAAGGAATTTTTTTGAACGACTCGCACCAGACAGTGCGAAGTTCATATTGATAGAGCAGGGAAAAAATATAAGATTACAACCCTGGGAGGTCGTAACCAGGAAAAAAAATACAAAGATTTCTCCACGCACCGACAACATCAAACACAAACCCGGGAGAAGGCTAGCACCAAACCAGCCATCGCTAAGCGTGACCGGCCGCCGCTAGGCCAACAAATGAACTACAGCCGAGGTCGCCCGAACCTATCCCTAACAACTGAAACCAAACCCTAACTCTAGCAACATCTTTGGGATTGAGAGAGAGAGAGGTGAGAGAGAAGGATGGAACCGCTCTCCCCTCTAGACCCTCCGACATGGCCAACTTGCGTAAGCTAGGACGCTAACACAAGAGGACATGCGTCTAGAGAGCGCGCTTGCACCAAAAGTCTGGGAGAAAAGTCTGGGAGGATTCAGCCAGGGCTGTCTAGACGACGTCAAGGAATTTTTCTTTAATGTGATAGCTTTTGTGCAAGTTATTGTGCGCTTGTACCCTTGGAAAAGAAGCTATGAAAATAGTCCCCCTCTCCCCAAAAAAGATTAAACAATAATAATTTTAGCTCGAACTGAATCAAAGGTCAATCTATACACATATTATAATTGGTAAGGAAAAGCATAAATATCGTGATTTCTCATGAAAAGAAAATATCAAAATCGAGCTGGTAATTAAGGAAAATGAGACATTCTAAATTCTAAAAAGTCACACTGCATGAAACTCGAATTCATAGTTGACTATGCATTCCTTTTCGATACTTGTATTCTTCATGCTGATTTAGGCTCTGTTTAGTTCCCAAACAAAAACTTTTCATCCCGTCACATTGAATGTTTGGACAAATGCATGGAGTATTAAATATAGAAAAAAACTAATTACACAGATTGCGTGTAAATTATGAGACAAATTTTTAAAGCCTAATTGCGTCATGATTTGACAATGTGGTGCTACAGTAAATATTTGCTAATGACGGATTAATTAAGCTTAATAAATTCGTCTCGCAGTTTACAGGCGAAATCTGTAATTTATTTTGTTATTAGACTACGTTTAATACTTCAAATATATGTCTGTATATCTGATGTGACATGCAAAAACTTTTCACTCCTGACCTAAACATGGCCTCGTTTGTAGCAATCGGTGTATTCCCAATCTTATCTACCTACCTACATATTTATTTGCGAAGCCTACACTAATTAAAACAACCCCTAGAAAAAAAATCAAGTTAATTGGGGAAGAATAAATACAGCCATCTTATATAGGTTGCATCAAATAATAATGGTTGAAATTTTGCAAAACACCCGCAGAATTGCTGTCATCCTAACCATCAATAAATTCCTTAGTAGAAAAAAAAACATCGACTCTACCAGGTAATGGATTTCATACCAAAAGTAGAATGCATTTCAGCTTTTCCAACCCCTAATGAACCAGGTTATCCTTAGCCAGAATTCTTTTACCGACTCCTACTCGTATATTGTAAGGGTTGGGCCAATTAGTTGCCACCCCTAACCCCTTCTCTTCAAAAAGGAGTCATCACCACCCCTTTATGTCTATAAATATATTTTGCACGTTTTTGGAAATAGCGATGCTCAGATGCTCTCTACCTGTTATACTACTAGTATTATTAGGATAGATTAGCAATTTACTAACACGATGACTAGAGGTTACTTTGTCATTTATGTTTTTTCCCGGTTAATTCCATCTATGACCATTTATTGCGCCAACATCACTCATATTTCATCGAAAAAGCTAAAAAGGAGGAAAAAAGTATACTCACTGTTAAATGGCGATTATACCCACCTATTATTTTTGACAATAATGTCCCTCCACGTTTGTACTACCGTTAACTGGGGTAGTAGTATAAATAGATCTGAACCCTTCGATCAAATGAGATCAACGGTTGTCACGCCCCGAACTAGTACCGACCGGAACTAGCCCGTGACGCTCCAAATTAACCTGTTAATCGATACCAGTACCAGGAAACAGTGCTGGTATCACAGGAAGACAGAATATCACAGCAACAGAGGTCTCTTTATTATAGAGTAGGAGTACAATCAAGTCGGGCTGCAGACAGATCCCGAGCTCACAACTGCATTACAAAAGGGAAGCGGAAGCCAGGACTTGGACCAAACAACACAGGCGCGACTTGGGAACTAGGCCGAAACCCTAAAACTCATCGTAGCCGGCTTGCTCCTGGAAGAACTCCTCGTCAGCGGGATCCGCTACATCTTCTTCAGCAACTGGGGGGGATTATTTATATAGAGCAAGGGTGAGTATAGGAGTACTTAGCAAGCCATGGGAAATAAGTGTTTAATGCAGGCTTCAAGGAAAGGCTGTTGTTTTTGCAATTGATTTTATTTGAACTCTTTTCTGAAAACAACTAAGTGAGTGCTTCTCAAACGACACGGTTGAGACAGTGCGTCTCGTCCGGTTGGAGTATGTGCAATGTATCAGTCTTTAAAATTGATCAAGATTGGCACCCGGCCAACAGCTTTCAACGGCCACCCGGGCCAACAACTTTCAAACGGCCACCCGGGCCTAGCTGATCCCATCAGCTGCAGATTTTCCAAACATCGAACCCCTTTCCACAACAGCAATTTCACAAGGCAGTAGTCAAACAACACTACGCTAGGAATCACCTCACATCCGCCCATGACCGTGGGCACGGCTGTTCGAACAGTTTGTTAACCTCTGCAGAGGGGGTACACCTTACCCACACGACATTACTAACCCGGATCACCCAGCCCGTGGGGATCAGCCACGTCGGGAGACCTCCAAGCTTTCATGACAAGGCATTTCGAAAGCCGACACAGGTTTACCATATGCCGACGAGAGGGGTCCCAGACCAACAACAGGTTAGGTCCCAGACCATACTGTGCCAGGAAGCCCAGGGGTCCTCCCCGACACCACCCCGGTGAATCCACATGTCTCTCGGCATCAAGGCTCCCCTGATAAGCTAGTTACTCAGCCAGGGGTGTCCCATTCCACCCATGTGGTCGTACTGGTCTTATGTTTGGATGAAATTCCAAGGAAACGGTCCTTAAGTGCAAGAGCGGGAAACCGTACACCCGGTACGTTTCCCGGTCCGCGGTTTTGGAAAATTCATTTAGTTCGCAAGTACCGACCCAGGTGTCGGGTTTTCCAAGTCTTTTGTAAAACCCAAGTTTTACCCAAGAAGTTTTTCAGATTTTAAGTTTGAAGGCGACCGTCGATACTCTGCATAGTGCACGATTTCCGAGGCGCAACTGGGTGGTTACAAGGGAACATGGTATAACAATTAACAAAGGAAGGATCAAATGCAACAAACTAGGTAGGTCCGCCAATCTGCCTTGCAGACGGGACAAACAGATTAAGTGCGATCCTATCAATGCATAATATTTTTCAAGCAACATAATTAAAATCAAATATAGACTCAAGATGTTCAAAGGTGGCTTGCCTTGCTCGAGATCTGGAGCTTGATCCTCGAAATCCTCGCACTGCGGGTCTTCGGGCTCCGAAACTACGCGCAAAACGGGACAACTCAACAAACGGCAAAAATAAAGCCCTATTAATGACCTCTAAGCGTGCCATTAGATAGATCTCGAGATTTGAGGAATTTTGGAAGTTGAACGGAGTCAAACGGATTTACGGTTGGGAAGATATTGAATTTCTAAGATTATTGGATTTTTGGTCTACAGGAAAAGGATTTAATTAAATCCTTTTTGAAAAAGAAAAGAAAAGAAAAGAAAAGAGGGAGGGGAATTAGACTTCCCTCGGGCGGCTAGGGCGCGGCCCGAGAGAAAAGGGGCGGCTCGGCCGAGCTAAATGGGCCGGCCGGCCCAAGGCGGCCCAAGGCACGCGCGCGCGGGAGGGGAGGAGAGAGAGAGCCGGTGGACCGGGCTCACCTCGCATGGTCCCGAGTGGGACCCGCTTGTCAGCGGCTCGGCTCACCGTGCGGAGGGAGCACGCGGCGCGGTGCTAGGATGGGGGAGAGACGCGGTGCATGCGCGCGGTTCGCGGAGGACGCGGATGCGGCGGGCCCACGCGCAGCCTCATGGCTCGCGGTGGACCGCGCGCACGGGGAGGGAGCGGCTAACCGGGGTCGACTCGACCCGGTTTTGGCCGAGCTGACGCCGACGTGGCGCCTACGTGGCTGCCACGCGGGCCGGCGGGAGGTAGACGACGACGCCGGCCGGAACGGACGGCGGACGACAGCGGCGAGCGGTGGAGCGAACCACGGCGATACAGGCGAAAGCGAGCACACCGGGTGGTTGCACAGGACAAGGGGAGACGAGCCAACGGCTCGGATTCGCCGGAGGATGCCCGACGGCGGCGAATTGCGGCGGCGGCAACCGGCGGCGGGAGAAGGGGGAAACGGCGACGAGGTCACGAGGGGCCGATTCCCGGCGGCGAGAGCATCTACGCGGCTACGGGAATCCGATGCTAGCGTTGGATTGGGCGGAGCTGCGCCGAGCGAGGCCGGCGACGAGCGGCGCTTCCGAGCTCGGGCGGCGACGGCGGCGAGCACACGGCGAGCGGCGGCAACGGTCGGGGCGGCGCCGGCTAGCTACGGGGAGGCTACTCGTGCTACTACCCGAGTCTAAGGGGAGGAGATGGAGCGAGGAGGGAGAACGGGGAGATGCTCTACCGTGCGGGCGGGCGCAGTGACGAGAGGCCGACGGCGCGGGAGTAATCTCTCCGGCCTCGGGCCGGGGAAGAGGAAGGAGAGGGCGCGCTCGGAGTCCCCTTCCGCGTCCTTGCTCGTGCCGGCTCCTCCGACAAGCGCAACGACGAACGGCGACGGCGAACAGAGCACGGGAGGCGGCGGCAATGGCGTGGAGGCGAATGGGAGAGGAAAGGAAAGGGGGAAGCTTGGGTTTATAGGATGGCAATGTCGGTTTGGGAACCGACTTAGGGCGGTCAAAGGAGAGGGCTAGCGCTCGGCGGTCGTGGCCAAAGCGGCGACAGGGAGGAGGGAGGAGGATGACGCCGGCAGGAGGAAAAAGGGGAAAAGAGGGAGAGAAAAGGGGGCTTGCCCCCTTGCCTCTTCGGGAAAAGGAGGAGGGAGCGGGGGCGACGCGGCAGAGGGAGAAGGAGCTCTGCCTCCGTCCCTTGGCAGCTTGCGCGCGGAGTGGCGGGGGCCGGGCGATGACGACGGCGATGACGGCGGGGCGGTTTGGAGCGGGGCGACGACACGGGCGGCAGGCGCGGCAGAGGCTGACGGTGGCGGCGACCAGGCGGTCGGCCACCACGGCACGCGCGCGCGGGAAACAACGGGCGGCGCGGCTCGGGCACGCGCGCTGGCTCGCGGGGCCGAGCGGCTGCGTGGCAGGGCAGCGGGGCCGGGCGGCGCAGACGGCGCAGGCGCGGCACGGGCGGCGACCACGCGGCTCTCGCGTACGCGCGGGCAGAGCGAGGGAGTGGCGCTCGGCGCGGCTCTCGCACACGCGCGCGCGGCGCGCGGGCAGAGCGGAGGAGGGAGGGAGAGAGAGAGAGAGAGAGAGCGCCGGGGAGGGAGGGGGAGATGGGCCGAGAGAGATTCGGCCCATCGAACCCGGGGAGGCAAAATAGACTTTTGCGGAGGAATTGATTTGGGAAGGATTTGGATTCGGGATTGAACTCGGCGATAGATCGGGGATTTGAGATCTGAGATGGCACGGACACTAGAAAACAAGCAAAGAAACAGATTTCGCAAATAGAGTTTTTAAGAGATAGTTTTCCCGCTAGGCGCCACGACGGAACGGGCGCTACAACGGTTCATATTGTTTTTTATTACTAGTAGAGGGCACCGTAATGAGGCTCTCGTGAAAAAGTATTCTGTCTAACGGCATGGAGTAGAAATCATTGACAAACTCGATCAATGACATATTATGTATAGAGCAATCTCAATTATCCAATCACTAAAGGAGAGCAATCAATCCATGGGAAGGAATATATTTTCTTCATAGATACCTGCAACTTGCATGAAGTAAAATTCTACTAGTCAACTAATAGTACACGTGACAATTGCTATATAAAGATCTAGATACCTCCCCTCTGCGTGGGCAGCAGTGCAAGCTAGAAGCCTTGTTCCATACTTGCTCACTAGTTAGCTAGGACATGGAAAAGTCTGAGCTCTTGCTAGGATCGTATTCATATGCAGCTCTATGTGGTGTCACACTCATCATAGGATGGTTAGCTCACTGGGTATACAAATGGATGAATCCTCCATGCATTGGGAGGCTTCCTCCTGGCTCCATGGGCTTCCCTATTATTGGTGAGACCTTCCAGTTCTTCAGAGCAAGCCCATCAATAGACATGCCAAGCTACTACAAGCAAAGACTGGAGAGGTTAGTGATAACTTTTTAGTACCAGTGTTCTACTTAAATATGCAACAAACATATGCACGTTGTTGATACGAACAACACACTTTCTATAAATATGAACAAATCTAAGTTCTATGCCATGCTGGTTTTGCGCTTGATCATCAGGTATGGGCCTCTATTCAAGACTAGCTTAGTTGGACGGCCAGTGATCATTTCCCTTGACCCAGAGGTGAACCGATTCATATTTCAACAAGAGGGTAAATTGTTCCAAAGTTGGTATCCAGAAACTGCAATTAATATCTTTGGCAAGAAGAGCCTCACCACATACAACGGAACCATTCACAAGTTTATCCGGGGTGTCGCGGCCAAGCTCTTTGGCCTTGAAAACCTGAAAGAATCACTCCTTCCTGAGCTAGAAAACTCTATGAGGGAGAGCTTCGCATCATGGACTGGGAAACCCAGCGTCGAGGTACAGGACGGCGTGTCAGACGTAAGTTAACAACTGCATTTATGCAAAACTATGCGACGCTACATGGATATATGTTTCGGTTAAGGCATTTCTAATGTTGTTGGATCTATAGATGTCTAATATGAATAAATGGTAGATAATTAAGAACGCAAAGTGCGCACTGTAATTAGATTATCTCCGGTTAACTGTCTCACAAAATGGTCCTATTGTTTTACTATGAATTGTATTTTGCAGATGATCTTTGACCTAGTTGCCAAGAAGTTGATCGGACTCGATGTCACCAACTCAAGAGAATTGAGAAAGAACTTTCAGGACTTCTTTCAGGGGATGGTTTCCTTCCCAATATATTTTCCAGGGACATCATTCTACCGATCCATGCAGGTATTTGTATCCTCTATTATATACTAAAAGTCCATTAAATTTACTATAAATGCTCTCATGCCATCATGTGAAACTCCTACAAACGCTACTAAGACGTCACGCGTGTCTAATAAATTAGAAAAGTTCTAAAAAATATCTAAACCATTGATTTACACTTAAATTGGTGGATCCATCTTATTCAACCATGCATTAGATTAGATCTATGGAACTAATTCCTCATATCCCTCTAGATCTCGTGTATGTGGGAGAGAGAAAACGCCAGAAAAAAAAGGAATACCCGGCAAAAAAAATGTATCTTAGCCTACCCTGCAAAATTATAAATCATGTTCAGCATTCTCCACATCAAGCGTGACAGCACATGCAGTCGATCCATTACAGCGACCCATCTCACAAGTCACAAGAAGATTTGGATGAAACACAACACGCGTGTAATCAAACGGGCACTGAATTTAGACCCAGGTAGCAAACTCATCTACAAAATTATAGTTACAGAATCAATACCAACAAAACCATCCAAGAACCAGCTATTCACAATTTGAATTTATGTAGTCCCTCACTTTTCAAATATAAGGCATTTTTCATTTTTCTTCATTTTCTATTTTTAAAACAATCAATGTATTAGAGTTTACTAGGTGGATGACAAATGCATTATGTGTGTGTGTGTGGGCGGGGGCCGGGGGCCGGGGGCCAGGGGGGATTGCATTGAAATTTTCTACGCCGACGTAAGTATAGTAAGGGCATGCATATGCTTAAGTTGAGTGGCCCCAATAAGATGTAACCAGGGTACTTAACAATGCAATCTTTTATCAGTGTGCCAATGGTGAGTTAGGCGTTAAAATTATAATCCACGCTAATCTCGAGGGGTACAACTCCATTGATGCGAGACTCATGTTTCAAGGCATCAGAGAAAAAAAGCCCTCGGTTTCATCCGTTAGAGCGGTATTTATACACATTTTAATGGGTTTATCCCATTAATTGGTAGTTGTTGTATTTTTAAATATTTGCACAAAGATTTAGACATAGGTGAGAGATATTTTTTTCTATATTAATGATGTACTAGGTGTTTTTTTTTTACATATATAGTTTCATCTATTAAAAATGCATCCTGCTTTGAAAACAAGTAATAAGTAGTGGTAATATGTGAGTTTACATATAACCAGGACAAAATGTTTGAATATAAGAAATGTTATTATCATTTAAGATATCAATGTTTATGGTCTATTTTATGGTAGAGATATTTTTTCTTTTATTGTTATAAGATAATTTAAAGTTCTTATAGTAAATACGGTGAGATATGACTTCTTTAACATTCTTTTTATGAATAATAAATAAGTTTCCTGTGTATCTGCGCGGGTTTCTTTCCTACTTGTCCAAATAGCTTAATCAGGGTATACTCATCTACTTCATTAGAAATACATGTCCTGAATATTAACTAGGACACTGGTCTTCTAGATTACTTGTTTCAGTTGTCCTGATTTTTTTGTTCCCTAATGAAGGGTAGGAGAAATGTGCGGAACACACTTACTGATATAATGAAAGAGAGGCTAAGTGCACCTGGAAAGAAGTATGGTGACCTTGTAGACCTCATTGTTGAAGAGCTACAGAGCGAAAAGCCAATGATCGATGAAAACTTTGCTATAGACGCACTTGCTGCGCTCTTGTTTACGAGCTTTGCAACACTGTCATCAACCTTGACTGTAGCTTTTAAGTACCTAACCGACAATCCAAAAGTTGTTGAAGAGCTCAAGGTCTGTATTTTTTTTAATGCGGGTAGTTTATGTTCGAGACAAATAATGAAATATTGGATGAATTCTAAAATTAACACATCATTCTAGGAGGAGCACGGGACAATTCTAAAGAAGCGAGAAGGTGTGAATTCCGGGTTCACATGGGAGGAGTACAGGTCCTTGAAATTCAGTACTCAGGTGATTTCACGTTGTTGTCCGCTTATGTTTGAAGCATCATTGGTGCCATAGTGATGATTTCGGCAATTGCTTTTGTTAACTCATTTGAGCTTGTTTTACCTGAAGGTTATGAATGAAATTACTCGAATTAGTAACGTCACACCTGGAGTTTTCAGGAAAACATTAACAGATGTGCAAGTGAAAGGTAAACTTCTAACACAAACAATAAGATAATATATTGTGCATATAGCATAGTATTTACTCATGAGAATCACATCAGGCCATACAAATGGTTATTATAATATTTGGTTTTTACACAGGATATACAATTCCATCCGGGTGGTTAGTCATGATAAGCCCCATGGCAGTTCACCTAAACCCAAAATTGTTCGAGGATCCACTTAAATTTGATCCATGGAGGTGGAGGGTTAGTGGAAGACACATTTCAATATTGATCTATTAGTATTCAAGGATGAATTGTTGTTAAATTGGTCTTCACTTGTGTTGTGTTTTACCACAATGTTTCTATCTGACTCACTGAAGCAAATGGCAAATACAGGAGGAGAAGAGAAGCTCGATGCTGAAAAATTACATGCCATTTGGAGGAGGCGTCAGGCTGTGTCTCGGGGCAGAGTTTAGCAAGCTTTTCATTGCACTCTTCCTCCACATCTTGGTGACCGAGTATAGGTACATACGCATGTTGATGTTCGTTTGTTGCCTGCTATGCTCACTGATATAGTCTTAGAAAAACTCACTGACATACATGTTGAACTCTGTTTCTTTTCTTTTGCCGGGTGAACTCTCCGTTTAGTTGGACGGAGATTGAAGGAGGGGAAGTACTGCGCATATCAGAGATCATGTTCCCTCAAGGCTATCACATCCAACTAGTTCCTCAGACTTAATATACCTATTGGATATTCCACTGTTGTAATAATAAAGAAATTGTGAACCCAATAACTTGTTGCGTATGATATCTATATTGTAACTATGAAATAAACAGCTCGTGTGTCTTCAGTTTCAGACTGTGTCAAAAAGTATTATTGGAACAAAGGGTGGAAAATCTAAGGCATCTGAAGCTAGAGCACCTCCTTTATCTAGCATTCGGACCCTATGCAACTATGCAGCCCTTGGTTATTAATGTACTACCTCCGTTTTTTAATAGATGACGCTGTTGACTTTTTCGCACATGTTTAAACATTCGTTTTATTCAAAAAATTTATGTAATTATAATTTATTGTGTTATGAGTTGTTTTATCACTCATAGTACTTTAAGTGTGATTTATATCTTATACATTTGCATAAATTTTTTGAATAAGACGAATGGTTAAACATGTGCGAAAAAGTCAACGGCGTCATCTATTAAAAAAACGGAGGGAATATTTCATATATTCATCATGGTCCTTCTCTTTCTATTTATATTTTCAAGTTTGGATTCAAAATATTGTTCTATTTAAGCTTCGCATGCTTTTCTTCGTCTTAGATAAAGCGTCCTAGGACACTATTCTTTCTTATAAAAACATAAAGCACCTACAGTAACCTTCAATAATGCGAAATCTGAGAGATGAAACGTTACAGTAGCCTTCAATTACTTGTAGTCGTTTGTGATACTTGCAAACAAGTCGGTTGCTGTGGTGTAGTGGTTATCACGTCAGTCTTACACACTGAAGGTCTCCAGTTCGATCCTGGGCAGCAACATCCACTTCTTTTTGTGCATTGGACAATAAAACTGCACTAGGCCCTTTTTCTTTTTCGCAGTTGACATACAACAGCTCCAGGCTCATTGAACCTTTTTCTTCTTTGCTCCAGGCCTACTAGGCCCTGTTTTTTTTTGTTCATCCCCTTGCGAGTTTCGGTCCAGTTTGTACCCCTCTCCCTGTGGGACTCCGTGCGTGCGTGTCACACGCGAACGGCGCCCCACGAAAAGAACTCTACCCGCGTGCCTCGTGGGCTCAATTGTGGAAGCAAACCTTCTCGCGCGACACACCATCCTGCTCCCGACCTCCCGATCGAGCGCGTCGCGGAAGCACAGGGTGTCATGGGCCAACTGACTTGCAGGTCGCGCGTGTGACCGCGCGGTGTGCGGATGCCGTGTCCACCACCCGCCCAAATTTTGCTGGGTTTGCGCATGCGCCTCGACCAGTCGACGCCGCGCCGCGCGCGCCCGGCGAAACCTTGCACCGCGATACGGCTGATGCAGCGGGACAGGGCAGGAAACACATCTTCTGGGCACTCGGCACAGTCAAGCCCAGGTAGTTTCAGGCGGCACGGCTCGCCTGATCGTCTAAAAAGTTCTAAATCCATCTTGCGACGGGAGACCAAGAAAAACTCGAATGCAACGAGCACACAGCTTTCTCTACTGCTCAAAATCCAGCGGTTTGCTTAGGCCGTGGGGCCATGGCATGCAAGGGCGCCCACAGATTGCATTTGTTTTCTGCGGTTGGTACGTACAAAATCAGATTCCATCGTACTCGTACACGCATGCATCCGAGGTTTACTTTGACGAATCTCGCAGCAGACCCAAGCAAGTATCCCGCCGTTCGGGATCGAGGGGAAAGCATGCATGTGCTTGTCTAGCGTGGCATGAGAACTTGCTCGTACAGTAAACGAGCTAGTGTACAACGTCCCTTCGTGTGCGTGAGGGTGCATTGGCCACTCCTCCAACCTGCACATACAGTCATACTGATACTTATCTGGCTAGGTGGATGTCCCACAGAGAGAATAGTATTGTACTATATACGCCACGATTTGCACAACTTGTCGCGTGTTTTGATAGTTGGACAACCTGGCCGGAATAACGCATCGAAATGTTTTCACACTGTCAGCCATGAGGATGTAGCTAGTTACACAGACAGTCTCTGCTGGCATAGCATGTCTCATTTCCCTGAGTAAAAGCTTTTTTTTCTGCCATACATACAGTTATGCCTGCATATTGCCACTGCACGAGCTTCCTGCAAGCCTGAATGAATGCAACTTCACAGTGATGAGAGTTGCACGCGTAGCCTGGCAGCTTCGTCGCATTCGGCGGCAACGTATACATAGAGATCGATGGCAATGTATCCAGTGTCGCCTAATAGGGTGGTACGTAGGGTAGTAGTAATCCACAGGAGAGCAGATGCTGCCTAGAGCCCAGCTACTTGTCCATGTCACATGAGTTGCAACATCTGCAGGTCTACAGGCATGTTGCTCTATATCTACCAAGCATCAAAGCTTGATGCAGGAAACACCTGTCGCTCTTGAAGCCGTAAGTTCCAAAACTTGACAGCTCAGTATGTCATGCGCTGTCGCGCTCTGTTGGAGTAGCCTAATAGCCCAGCCTGGTTTAACGACAATCGTGTTGCTTTTAGGTGGTCGATGCAGTTGAGCAGTTCCAGTTCGTACAACTACTAGTCATCATGCACCCGAGAGATCGATTAGAATCCATCTTGTGCATATTGTTGCTTGTCTCTCTGGTGAGTTTTGCGAGACTTGCATCGCTCAGTCTCCAAGTAACTTTAACCGATGGAGATCCATGGTGCCTGATGAGAAAAAGAAAAGGGTCGTAGCCTGTTGCTGGTCCAACTGGTAGTCAAAGAGGCATTCGTATTATCATATCGCTATTGCCTCCTCCTACCAGTACCATGTGAGATTGTGAGTGCAAGCAGCTAGAGTAGCTAGCTAGCTAGCTCCATCTGAACTTTACAGTCAAAACTTATCATCCACTCGAAGATCTTCTGTCAGGAAATGCTCATGCTTGTTGTCTTGTTCAGCCACTCAGACTCCCTGCGTATGTACGCAGTTCATGACTTTATGTGATGCACCTATAGCTCTTGGAGGCGAGCACTTCAACTTCAATAAGGACCAAAAGGTGATTCGTGTCGAGCTAGCATCTCCATTAATCTCACTTCCAATTCAAGGAAATCGACGAATTGTTTTGAATGAAATTTGATGACAATGTGTTATAGTTGTTGCCGGAAGAACGTACTTCTCTGGGTAGAAACGGAAACGATGATGGCCCCTTAAGAACCAGCACGGAAAAGTAATTTTGTTCCTCAAGAGGATGTCCACTGGTTTCTCTTGTATGCCAGTTATGATTTTTTTTTTTTTTTGAAAATCCATCTCCCAGGAAGAACCCAACCACATAAATATGGTGATATATATACTTATAGAGAAATTTCTTGGGCGATGTCGTTGCTGATATCCTAATTACACTTTGATTGAATTCCATTTCTGCATTTATCGTCTATACATGCATTTGTACAAATCTTCAGCCTAAGCGCACATGACTGTGTTGGCCGTGTCGTGCAGGTGGCGTACAGAGTATATGTACGTTGAGTGCTAGTGCGAACACTTTGACCAGTTGCATGAGTGTAACACTCATGCTTAGAGCAGGCATTCGACCATTTGACTGGAGAATATGGCGAAAATAAACCTTAGTTGAATTGACAAGTATATCATGTTGGTGGCCGTGTTTTACTGAATTTGCACATGCTTCTCAACAATACCGATGTTGAAGTAATATTTTAGACCATGCATATGTTTGAGTTTTCTGACACGTTGCTTACGTTGGATCTCCAGGAAGTTTGGGATGACTTGGGAGATTTGCTGGCAAGCTTCAGCAATTTAAATCTCTGCTGCTTCAACCATTATTAATCATTTCTGCATGCTTTTAAAATAGCCATGAAAAATTATAAGAGAATTACAAAATAAATTATTGTGTTTAATGCGTGCGAGGAGCTTGCTCAGCACATGAAAGGGGGGGGGGATGCATTTGCATGTGAGACGTCCTTTGGACTATGGGAACTAAACTATTTCCTATAAACATTGTATAAAAAATTATGTTTCAAGAAGGCCTAAAATATGTAATCATATTCCAACCAGTTTTTTTTTCTAAAAGTTGGCGTTGTATATATATTTGTGGAGTGATTTATTTATAGACGAGATCATAATTTAATTTCTAATTTATATCATGAGGCCTTTTGAAGATTCTTTTTTTACTAATTGAGATCGTGTACGGAATGAAATCCGTCCCAGTACAAAATTATAAATGAAATCGTTCCACCAAACATGTATATACTTTTATTGACCTCACTATCAAATCCCCCCACCTCAAAAAAAAACTTATCTAATAGGCTAGTTTTAGTTTAGTTGGGTCCCTCCCATGGTTGGATCTCTTCCTAGGGTGTGTTTAATTCACGCCAAAATTAGAAGTTTGATTGAAATTGGAACGATGTGACGGAAAAGTTGGAAGTTTGTGTGTGTAGAAAAGTTTTGATGTGATGAAAAAGTTGTAAGTTTAAAGAACAAGTTGGGAACTAAACCATGCCCTAGTAGGATTATTTCCATTTGTATAGCTTGAGGGATAGCTGGAATTCAACGCCTTTGTCCTTGTGATGAAGGCGGAGCGATGTTGTGTGTTGTACAGGAGCCAGTGGTCCATATTTGGAGCCTCACATGCAGCACATGTAGGGAGGAGGATCTTAGAGGCAGGGACCAATCTACCCATTAGTCAGGGTGGGTCGACCAACACAGCTACGACCTGTGTCGCCACACCCTCGAGACCCCCTACCCCCTTACAGTAGTCATGGACCATCAAAATTAGGTATAACAAGGTGTGAACGTATAACATATTAGTCCGTCTCTTCACAACGTATGCATGTCGCAAACAATGATTGAGACAGTATGCGATTGAAATATAAATATGATATGTGTTTTGTTCTATTGCTCTTAAAGTTTTAGCCCATCTAAACAGAGTCTTACACTCATTGATTGTTTAGCATCATTCGACCCACTGTGGTTTTGAACTGATATATGCGTCCGCTACTGCTTGGAGGCAACAAAATGGTTGGTAGAGGTGCTCAGAGTCATCGGCTCCGTTGGTGGTTGGGCCTCGGAAAGGTGGATTCAATAGCAGTGAGCATTAATTGGACATAGTGGATATCTAGTGAAGCTAGTGCTCATGCTAAATTGTAGCGCCCGTTCCGTCGTGGCGCCTAGCGGGAAAATTATCTCTTAAAAATCCTAATTGTGAAATTTGTTTCTTTGCTTGTTGTCTAGTGTCCGTGCCATCTCAGATCTCAAATCCCCGATCTATCGCCGAGTTCAATCCCGAATCCAAATCCTTCCCAAATCAATTCCTCCGCAAAAGTCTATTTTACCTCCCTCGGGTTCGATGGGCCGAATTTCTCTCGGCCCATCTCCCCCTCCCTCCCCGGCTCTCTCTCTCTCTCTCGTTCTCTCTCTCTCCCTCTTCTCCGCTCTGTCCGCGTGCCGCGCGCGCGTGCGCGTGAGCCGCGCCGAGCCGAGCCCTCCCTCTCCGCTCCCTCGCTGCCGCTTCCCGCGCGCCGTTGTTCGCGTGCGCGCGCCCGCGTGGACATCGCCCGTGCCGCGCCTGCGCCGTCTGCGCCGCCCGGCCCCGCTGCCCTGCCGCGCAGCTGCTCGGCCCCGCGAGCCAGCACGCGTGCCCAAGCCGTGCCGCTCAAATCGCCGCGCCGCCCGTTGCTTCCCGCGCGCGCGCGCCGTGGTGGCCGACCGCCTGGTCGCCGCCGCCGTCAGCCTCTGCCGCGCCTACCGCCCGTGTCGTCGCCCCGCTCCAAACCACCCCGCCGTCATCGCCGTCGTCATCAACCCGACCCCGCCACTCTGCACGCTAGCTTCCAAGGGACGGAGGCAGAGCCCCTCCTCCCTCTGCCACGTCGCCCCCGCTCCCTCCTCCTTTTCCCAAAGTGGCAAGGGACAAGCTCCCTTTCTCCCTTCCTTTTCTCCCTTTTTCCCTCTCGCCGGCGTCACCTCCTGTCGTCGTGATTGGCCGCTAGCCGGGCGCCAGCTCGCAGGCTTGACCGTCCAATGTCGGTTCCCCTCTCCCAAACCGACATTGCCGCCCCTATAAACCCAAGCTCCTCCCTCCTCCAATCTCCCTCGTTTTCGTCTCTCGCCTCCACTCCATTGTCGCCGCCTCCCGTGCTCTGTTCGCTGCCGCCTTTCGCCGTCGCGCGTGTCGGAGGAGCCCGCACGAGCAAGGGCGCGGAAGGGGACTCCGGGCGCGCCCTCTTCTTCCTCTTCCCCGGCCCGAGGCCGGAGAGATCACTCCCGTGCCGTCGGCCCATCGTCACTACGCCCCGTCCCGCACGGTAGCGCATCTCCCCGTTCTCCCTCCTCGTTCCATCTCCTCCCCTTAGACTCGGGTAGTAGCACGAGTAGCCTCCCCGTAGCTAGCCGGCGCCGCCCCGACTGCTGCCGTCGCTCGCCGTGTGCTCGCCGCCGTCGCCGCCCGAGCTCGGAAGCGCCTCTCGTCGCCGGCCTCCCTCGATGCGTTTCCTCCTAATCCGGCACAAGGGACGGATTCCCGTAGCCGCGTGGATGCTCTCGCCGCCGGGAATCGGCCCCTCGTGACCTCGTCGCCGTTCCCCTCTTCCCTCCCCGCCGGTTGCCGCCGCCGCAATCCGCCGCCGACGCACTCCCTCCGGCGAATCCGAGCCGTTGGCTCGTCTCCCCTCGTCTCGCGCAACCACCCGGTGTGCTCGCTTTCGCCTGTATCGCCGTGGTTCGCTCCGCCGCTCGCCGCTGTCGTCCGCCGTCCGTTCTGGCCGGCGTCGTCGTCTACCTCCCGCCGGCCCACGTGGCTGCCACGTAGGCGCCACCTCGGCCGCGACCAGATCGGCTGACCCGGCCAGCCGCTCCCTCCGTTTCCCCCCCCCCCCCCCCCCCGTGCGCAGGGTCCGCGGTGAGCCGTGAGGCTGCGCGGGGGCCCGCCGCACCGCATCCTCCGCGAACCGCGCGCGTGCACCGCGTCTCCCTCCCCGAACCCTAGCGCGCGCCGCGTGCTCGCTCCGCACGGTGAGCCGAGTCGCCGACAAGCGGGTCCCACCCGGGACCACGCGGGATGGACCCGGCCCACCGGCTCTCTCTCCCCTCCCCGCCCGCGCGCGCGCGGTGGGCCGCCTTTTGGGCCGGCCGGCCCATTTAGCTCGGCCGAGCCGCCTCTTTTCTCTCGGGCCGCGCCCTCGCCGCCCGAGGGAAGTCTAATTTTCCCCCTCCTTCTTTTCTTTTCTTTTCTTTTTCAAAAAGGATTTAAATAAATCCTTTTTCCTTTAGACCAAAAATCCAATAATCTTAGAAATTCAATATCTTCCCAACCGTAAATCCGTTTGACTCCGATCAACTTCCAAAATTCCTCAAATCTCGAGATCTATCTAATGGCACGCTTAGAGGTCATTAATAGGGCTTTATTTTCTCCGTTTGTTGAGTTGTCCCGTTTTGCGTGTAGTTTCGGAGCCCGAAGACCCGCAGTGCGAGGATTTCGAGGATCAAGCTCAAGATCTCAAGCAAGGCAAGCCACCTTTGAACACCTTGAGCCTATATTTGAATTTAATTATGTTGCTTGAAAAATATTATGCATTGATAGGATCGCACTTAATCTCTTTGTCCCGTCTGCAAGGCAGATTGGCGGACCTACTGTCACGCCCCGAACTAGTCCCGACCGGAACTAGCCCGTGACGCTCTAAATTAACCTGTTAATCGATACCAGTCCCTGGAAACAGTGCTGGTATCACAGGGAGACGGAATATCACAGCAACAGAGGTCTCTTTATTATAGAGTAGAGGTACAGTCATGTTGGACTGCGGACAGATCCCGAGCTCACAACTGCATTACAAAAGGGAAACGGAAGCCAGGACTTGGACCAACCAATACAGGCGCGACTTGGGAACTAGGCCGAAACCCTAAAACTCATCGTAGCCGGCTTGCTCCTGGAAGAACTCCTCATCAGCAGGTTCCGCTTCAACTTCTTCAGCAACTGGGGGGGATTATTTATATAGAGCAAGGGTGAGTACGGGAGTACTCAGCAAGCCATGGGAAATAAGTGTTTAATGCAGGCTTCAAAGAAAGGCTGTTGTTTTTACAATTGATTTTATTTGAACTCCTTTCTGAAAACAACTAAGTGAGTGCTTCTCAAACGACACGGATGAGACAGTGCGTCTCGTCCAGTCGGAGTTTGTGCAATGTATCAGTCTTTAGAATTGATCAAGATTGGCACCCGGCCAACAACTCTCAAACGGCCACCCGGGCCAACAACTTTCAAACGGCCACCCGGGCCTAGCTGATCCCGTCAGCTGCAGATTTTTCAAACATCGAACCCCTTTCCACAACAGCAATTTCACAAGCAGTAGTCAAACAAAACTACGCTAGGAATCACCTCACATCCGCCCATGACTGTGGGCACGGCTGTTCGAACAGTTTAATAACCTCTGCAGAGGGGGTACACTTTACCCACACGACATTACTAACCCGGATCACCCAGCCCGTGGGAATCAGCCACGTCGGGAGACCTCCAAGCTTTCATGACAAGGCATTTCCAAAGCCGACACAGGTTTACCATATGCCAACGAGAGGGGTCCCAGACCAACAACAGGTTAGGTCCCAGACCATACTGTGCCAGGAAGCCCAAGGGTCCTCCCCGACACCACCCCGGCGAATCCACATGTCTCTCGGCATCAAGGCTTCCCTGATAAGCTAGTTACTCAGCCAGGGGTGTCCCATTCCACCCATGTGGTCGTACTTGTCTTATGTTCGGATGAAATTCCAAGGAAACGGTCCTTAAGTGCGAGAGCGGGAAACCGTACACCCGGTACGTTCCCCGGTCCACGGTTTTGGAAATTCATTTAGTTCACAAGCACCGACCCAGGTGTCGGGTTTTCCAAGACTTTTGTAAAACCCATGTTTTACCCAAGAAGTTTTTCAGATTTTAAGTTTGAAGGCGTCCGTCGATACTCGCACAGGGTGCACGAATATCGAGACGCAACTAGATGGTTACAAGGGGACATGATATAACAATTATCAAATGAAGGATCAAATGCAACAAATTAGGTAGGTCCGCCAATCTGCCTTGCAGACGGGACAACAGATTAAGTGCGATCCTATCAATGCATAATATTTTTCAAGCAACATAATTAAATTTCAAATATAGGCTCAAGATGTTCAAAGGTGGCTTGCCTTGCTCGAGATCTGGAGCTTGATCCTCGAAATCCTCGCACTGCGGGTCTTCGGGCTCCGAAGCTACACGCGAAACGGGACAACTCAACAAACGGCGAAAATAAAGCCCTATTAATGACCCCTAAGCGTGCCATTAGATAGATCTCGAGATTTGAGGAGTTTTGGAAGTTGAACGGAGTCAAACGGATTTAGGTTGGGAAGATATTGAATTTCTAAGATTATTGGATTTTTGGTCTAAAGGAAAAAGGATTTAATTAAATCCTTTTTGAAAAAGAAAAGAAAAGAAAAGAAAAGAGGGAGGGAAAATAGACTTTTCTCGGGCGGCTAGGGCGCGGCCCAAGAGAATTGGAGCGGTCCGGCCGAGCTAAATGGGCCGGCCAGCCCAAGTCGGGCGCGCGCGCGGGAGGGAGGAGAGAGAGAGCCAGTGGACCGGGCTCACCGCGCGCGGTCCCGGGTGGGACCCGCTTGTCGGTGACACGGTTCACCGTGCGGAGCGAGCACACGGCGCACGCGCGTAGGTGGGGGAGGGACGCGGTGCACGCGCGCGGTTCGCAGTGGAAAGGATGCGGCGGGCCCACGCGCAGCCTCACGGCTCGCGGTGGAACGCGCGCACGGGAGGGGCTGACCGGGGTCGGCCCGACCCGATCTCGACCGAGCTGGCGCCGACGTGGCACCTACGTGGCGCCTACGTGGCTGCCACGCGGGCTGGCCGGAGGAAGACGAAGGCGTCGGCCACGAATGGACGGCGGGCGGCGGCGGTTTCTCCGGGACGCCTTGCGACGATGAGGGGCGACGGGGCGTACACCGGGATGACGAGGGAGAATGAGAGGGAGCGAGCCAACGGCTTGGATTCGCCGGAGGGAGCCCATCGGCGGCGGATTTCGGCGGCGGTAACCGGCGGAGAGAAAAGGGGGAAACGGCGACGAGGTCACGAGGGGCCAATTCCCGGCGGTGAGAGCATCTACGCGGCTACGGGAATCCGTTGCTAGCGTCGGATTGGGCAGAGCTACGCCGAGCGAGGCTGGCGACGAGCGGGTGCTACGGAGCTCGGGCGGCGACGGCGGCGAGCACACGGCGAGCGACAGCAATGGTCGGGGCGGCGCCGGCTAGCTACGGGGAGGCTACTCGTGCTACCACCGAAAACTAAGGGGGGGAGATGGAGCGAGGAGGAAGAACGGAGGGAGGCACTACCGAGATGAGGAGGGGCGCTGTGACGAGAGGCCGACGGCGCGGGAGTAATCTCTCCGGCCTCGGGCCGGGGAAGAGGAGGAAGACGAGCGCCCGGAGTCCCCTTCCGCGTCCTCGAACGCACCGGCTCTCCCGGCGCTTGGCGATGAACGGCGGAGGCGAGACAGAGCTCGGAAGGCGGTGGCAACAATGGCGATGGGAGGAGAAGAGAGGGAGGGCGCCTGGGCTTTAAGGGCGGCAATGTCGGTTTGGAACCGACTTGGGCGGTCAAGGCGCGAGCTGGCGCTCGGCGCTCGCGTCCAATCGGCGACAGGGCGGAGGGAGGATAACGCCAGCGGGAGGAAAAGGGGAAAAAGGAGGGAGAGAAAGGGGGCTCGCCCCTTGCTTCTTTGAGAAAAGGAGGAGGGGAGCGGGGGCGACGCGGCAGAGGGAGGAGGGGCTCTGCCTCCGTCCCTTGGCGGCTTGCGCGCGGAGTGGCGAGGCCGAGGCGATGACGACGGCGATGACGGCGGGGCGGTGTGGAGCGGAGCGGCGACACGGGCGACAGACGCGGGCAGGCGCGGCAGAGGGTGACGGCGGCGGCGACCAGGCGGTCGGCCACCACGGCACGCGCGCGCGGGTTGCAACGGGAGGCGCGGCGGTTTGAGCGGCGCGGCTCGGGCACGCGCGCTAGCTTGCGGGGCCGAGCGGCTGCGCGGCTGCAGGCGCGGCAGGGCAGCGGGGCCGGGTGGCGTGGACGGCGCAGACGGCGCGGCTCTCGCGCACGCGCGCGCGGCGCGCGGGTGGAGCGGAGGGAGGGAGAGAGAGAGAGCGCCGGGGAGGGAGGGGAGGGGGAGAGAGAGAGAGGGAGAGGGAGAGCGCGCGAGAGAGAGAGGGCGACGGGGAGGGAGGGGAGGGGGAGATGGGCCGAGAGGGATTCGGCCCATCGACCCCGGGGAGGCAAAATAGACTTTTGCGGAGGAATTTGATTTGGAAGGATTTGGATTCGGGATTGAACTCGACGATAGATCGGGGATTTGAGATCCGAGATGGCACGGACACTAGACAACAAGCAAGGAAACAAATTTCGCAAATAGGGTTTTTAAGAGATAGTTTTCCCGCTAGGCGCCACGACGGAACGGGCGCTACACCTACCTAGCTTGTTGCATTTGATCCTTCCTCTGTTAATTGTTATACCATGTTCCCTTGTAACCACCCAGTTGCGCCTCGGAAATCGTGCACTCTGCACGAGTATCAACGGTCGTCTTCAAACTTAAAATCTGAAAAACATCTTGGGTAAAACATGGGTTTTACAAAAGACTTGGAAAACCCGACACCTGGGTCGGTGCTTGCGAACTAAATGAATTTTCCAAAACCGCGGACCAGGGAACGTACCGGGTGTACGGTTTCCCGCTCTTGCACTTAAGGACCGTTTCCTTGGAATTTCATCCGAACATAAGACAAGTACGACCACATGGGTGGAATGGGACACCCCTGGCTGAGTAACTAGCTTATCAGGGGAGCCTTGATGCCGAGAGACATGTGGATTCGTCGGGGTGGTGTCGGGGAGGACCCCTGGGCTTCCTAGCACAGTATGGTCTGGGACCTAACCTGTTGTCGGTCTGGGACCCCTCTCGTCGGCATATGGTAAACCTGTGTCGGCTTTCGAAATGCCTTGTCATGAAAGCTTGGAGGTCTCCCGACGTGGCTGATCCCCACGGGTTGGGTGATCCGGGTTAGTAATGTCGTGTGGGTAAAGTGTACCCCCTCTGCAGAGGTTAACAAACTGTTCGAACAGCCGTGCCCACGGTCATGGGTGGATGTGAGGAGATTCCTAGCGTAGTTTTGTTTGCCTACTGTTTGTGAAATTGCTGTTGTGGAAAGGGGATCGATGTTTGGAAAATCTGCAGCTGATGGGATCAGCTAGGCCCGGGTGGCCGTTTGAAAGTTGTAGGCCCGGGTGGCCGTTTGAAAGTTGTTGGTCCGGGTGGCCGTTTGAAAGCTGTTGGCCGGGTGCCAATCTTGATCAATTTTAAAGACTGATACATTGCACATACTCCGACCGGACGAGACGCACTGTCTCAACCGTGTCGTTTGAGAAGCACTCACTTAGTTGTTTTCAGAAAAGAGTTCAAATAAAATCAATTGCAACAACAACAGCCTTTCCTTGAAGCCTGCATTAAACACTTATTTCCCATGGCTTGCTGAGTACTCCCGTACTCACCCTTGCTCTATATAAATAACCCCCCCCCCCCAGTTGCTGAAGAAGATGAAGCGGATCCTGCTGATGAGGAGTTCTTCCAGGAGCAAGCCGGCTACGATGAGTTTTAGGGTTTCGGCCTAGTTCTCAAGTCGTGCCTGTGTTGTTTGGCCCAAGTCTTGGCTTCCGCTTTCCTTTTGTAATGCAGTTGTGAGCTCGGGATCTGTCCGCAGCCCAACATGACTGTACTCCTACTCTATAATAAAGAGACCTCTGTTGCTGTGATATTCTGTCTTCCTGTGATACCAGCACTGTTTCCTAGGACTGGTATCGATTAACAGGTTAATTTGGAGCGTCACGGGCCAGTTCCGGTCGGTACTAGTTCGGGGCGTGACATAAATGTACCAATGGAGTCTCAAGGATCCAGCGTCGGCAAACAACTAAACTGGAGAGCCGAAGGGCTAGTTTACTGGCAAACCCTTCAAGATGGCTTGGCTCTCAACTACTGCTATCTGAAGGTCACTGTTGCCAACATGTTGATTGCTGCTTTCCATGTTGTCCACCGTCATTTATACATGTTAAATGCATCGCCACCATCTGGATCCTTTGACGATTAATGTATACTAGATTTGGAGGGTGTCTTCTATTTCCTTCTTTCATAATACTCCCTCCGTTTCAGGTTTTAAGATGTTTTGACTTTGGTCAAAGCCAAACTGTTTCAAATTTAACTAAATTTATAGTGAAATATAGTAATATTTACATTACCAAATTAGTTTTATTAAATTAATAATTAAATATATTTTTAAAATAAATTTATCTTGGTCGAAAATATTACTATTTTTTTCTATAAACTTGGTCAAACTTGAAGCAGTTTGACTTTAACCAAAATCAAAACATCTTATAACCTGTAACGGAGAGAGTAGTAACCATGACATGGTCTCTATTCGGGTTGAGCGCCAACCGCTTATGCAACCTTAGTCAACAAGATTGATGTTAGTGCTCCTTAGATTTGAAGTATAACTTTGTGGCAATCTTTTGTTTAGTCCAGTAGAGCTTCTAGAAAATCAACAATTCAACCATAAATCTGGAATTATGTTGTTTCCGTAGAGACAATTGAAGAGATCGCCGGTTTTATCTAGCAGTGTAAACCTTTGTGGAGGCTGAAGGATGTAACAGTCGCGACAATGCCACAACTCCTTGGTTTCATCCTATACTACTATAGGTTTCACCTAGAAGATAGTTTATGTAGTTCAGTTGTGCTTACCAGAATGGTTTTTCTGTTAGTTATATAATTGTTGTCCTTTATAGTCATCACATGCAAGAACACGATAGCAAGTATGAGGGCAAAGCCATCAGGGAGCTCGACGGCAACGTCACCTTCAGCGTGCGCATTCTCCATTGACTGCTCGTACAAGTTCACATTGCATCGAGCAACACGTTGTGCCCCGTGCAGGAGCCGTCTAAGATTGTACCCTCTCAAGTACAGACAACAATGGTAGTGGCTAAGCTAACACTTCCGTCACCAACGCTGGCAAGATGCACTACTCCACCGCATACTCAGAAGCGGCAGAGTGCACCTCGATGTTTCTATGTGACTACTTCCACAAGCATCTCTTTTATGACTTTCCACAAGAAACCCAAACCCAAGCCAATGCCATCTCCAATGGTGAATGGGGTGATTGGTCCATCTACAAATAATGCACCCACTACCATGGGTATTAGGCATGGTATCCACATGGTATTAGACTTGGTGTTCGTAATTACTAGATCTGATACCCGCATAGTATCATATCGTTTTAGAATAGGATCTGTACAATATCAACCATCTATTTTTAAGAAAAGATATGGAATATACCTAATATAATATATCATGGCAGAATTAAACACGTCGTAATGGTTCGGACATGGCGGCCGACAATATATACTCACCGAAATATGAATTTTCCACGGTTTTAGACAATTCATGAACAGCAGCGGCGTATGTCTATTCGTTATCGCCAAATCCAGCAGGGTCGGAGGCCGAATGTCACTAGATAATGCACACCGAACGCCGGCATACAAAAATCACGTAGGCAAATGCTGCAACGCGGCGAGACGCCCGGATTCATCACGCGCGCGTCACCTTAACGCGGGAACAGTGCGTGTTCCTACGAAATGCTAAGAAACGTGGCCGTTTCAGTTGAGCCATCCTAATCGCGACGCCGTGGTTACAGGTTGGAGCCTGTATCTGCATCCGCAGGATTTGGGGTCTATAAACCCAAACGATTCCCGGTTATAGTAAACTGCACATTTGACCCCCAGCCCCTGCCATATCCAAAGGTGAGATCCTTTCTGCCTCTGACCGGCCGGAGATCAGGAACCGCGGCGAGAGATGAAACAATGTCAGACGGCGATTGATGGCGAATTGTTTTATCAGCTTGTGCCATGCGATCGAAGCAAAGATCAGGGAAGTACGTGCTGGCCATTTTGTTTATCAGCTTTGGGCCTGAGTTCTCCTTGTCTAGTGTCACTAGTTTAACATCCTGCTGCTAGTATAGTTATCCACTTGCATGGGGGTAATAATGGACCAAGGGAATATTTGCAGACTTTGGAGTTGTTCCCCTCTGTTGGTAAAGACAAGCATAGTTTGTCACCTTATCTTTTTCTTTTGAGAAATGGAAATTTACGTGCCGTCCCAATTGAAATATAGAAACATACATATATCCACGGTAATATCACACGTAAAAGAATGGCATATGCCCTAGATTTTTCACATTTTGACCATTTTAAAAAAACTTATTCTTCAAATAGGCACCTAAAAAAACTTATTCTAAAAATCATCCTTTTCGCGGCGCCAATGTCATTGGCGCCGTGGTCCAATATGACGGTGCCAATGACGTTGGCGCCGTCTCCCTAGCCCCCCGATGAAAGTTAAGTTACAAATGTGAAGGGGGGTGGCGCCAATGACATTGGCGTCGAGGACTAAATTGTAATTTTTTGAAAAGGGACCTATTTATAAATAAAAAATATTTACAAATAGGTCCTCAGTGCCAATGACGCTGGCGCCGAGGATCTATTTGTAAATATTTTTTTGAGTGAATTGCATGTTGGACTATGTTTTCTTACCCATGTTTCACAATGAACTAGGTGTTATCAACCATTTTCACTTTCAACCAGACATAGTTACTTGAGCATGCAATTTGGTCTAGAGGCCCACATGTCAGCTATACCTGGTGTCTCTCCCTCTTCCCCTTCTCTCTTCCTCCTCCAGACCGGTCATTCCCATCCCCACTATCGCTCCCTCCACTTTCCGTTTCCAGTCTGCCTTGCAGTCTAGTTGCCCATCTGTTGTTTTTCTCGATCTTAAGCATCTAGATTAGGAGCTTGATGACTAGATCAAGCACTAGACCGGATCCTGCTACCACTATTGTTGCAAGAGCAATGAGCACAACACATGGGAGAAAAAAGAGTAGCTTCAGGGCAGGGCTGTTGAGGCGCCACAGCGGTGCAAGTGGAGCTCGAGCATGGGGCATGGAAGGTGGAGGTAGAGCTCAAGCACGCAGCTGGCAAAGGTGGCCACTGATGGAGCTCGAGCTCAAGCTTAGGGGCAACATAGATAGAGCTCATCTCTTCAACGCCATTCCCCGCGGCTCTCAATACCTCAGGTTAATGGTGTTGTGCTCATCTGCTGGCTTGACCCAATGTCAGTGCCGAAGTAGACGATCGGCAGCAGGCAGCAACTTGATTTAGGAGCAAGCAGTGGCTGAGTGGAAACAACGGGATGTGGAAATGGATAGGGTGGTCTAATCTGCAATCCAAGGTAAAAGACTCTGGTTTAAACTGAAAATGTTGGGATGTGCCATGGTCCAAATTGAAACTTTGGTCATAATAACAAGACCAACATGCAATTCACTTTATTTTTTTACAAATGGGTCCTTTTTTATTACAAATAAGTCCTTTTAAAAAAATTTACAAACTGGTCTTCTTTGTGACTTAACTTTCATCCAGGGGTGGGGGGGGGACGGCGCCAACGTCATTGGCGTCGTCATGTTGAATCACGGCGCCAACGACATTGGCGCCGCGAAAAGAATCATTTATAGAATAAGTTTTTTTAGGAGTTTATTTGGAGGATAAGTTTTTTAAAAGGACTAAAATGTGAAAAATCCAGATATGCCATGGTGGATGAACACATCTACCTCTGCTACATGGGTGTGATGACTGCGCGTTTGTGGCATCACTGTCACAGTGTCACTGTTGTGCATGTCTAGCAGGTGTCATCCATTGGTTCACTAAACCGACTCACCGAAAATTCATGGTTGACATGCTCTGTTCCGAAGGAAGATTTGTGTGAACTCGTTGCGAGATCAAGAAAATTGTATTGTACATTTGTACTTATTAATGGACTAGCCAAAAACTCTGGTTTGCAAAGTTCGCTGATGAACTGCATTTTAATCTATCTTTGGGGGGGGGGGGGAATTATTAATGTACTTGGTCTACTTCAGCAGGACGTGTTTTCAGCGTTGCTGACGAGGATTGTATTCTTCTGTCGGTGGGGGCTCCAACACCAACAGCCTACTCCCTCTCTCTGATCCATACGTATGGGAGAAAATGAAATAATTCCACGTTCCTGTTGCTGGCAGGCAGTTGAAATCATCTCTTTCATCATTTGTTCAGAAGTGCTTCCTATCCCTCATTTGGAGTGGCCAAATGCATGCATGCAGTTTACCTGCTTGAAATTCCTTAGCTACACAACTCAAGAATACGAGTTGCTTGCAAATTGCCAAGATGCGAGACCAGCCAAAATTCTCGACGGATTTGTGAACAAGGCATGCATGTGAATGAATCCAACAGTAACATATCTCCATCGTCCAAAAATGAATCCAACAGTAGCTTGACAAAATCCAACGAGGAAACGCCTACTGGGTTCACTTGTGCAGTTGTGCTGCTGTAGCCTACAAATTAGCTCCATCACACAGTGGCATACGCTCCTAGCTGCATGAATTATAAAACATTGAGATCCTGGCATTGATTTGCTCCAAATATATATTCTCTCTCTGGATCTTTTCCTTAGTTCAGAAGGAGAGCTAGCTTCTCTGCATCTCATGTCGTCGAGGCCCTTTTCAGTTCGCGCGTTTTTGCTTACAATCATTCGGTGGTTGAGATCGAGTAGCAGATCAGGTCTTCGCTTTTCAAGTCGCACCCGCGCGCACGGATCTAAGCGCTCGGTTTTTTCAACCCTTTTGCGGCTGAAGTTAAATTAACACACCACGCGAAGAACGATCTGCTTAAATAAATTTAGACACTGGAATTAGGGGGCGCTGCGATTATCGTGACCTGCCACGCCCAGCTAGCTCATGCTACAGAACACTCTGTTAATCTATCCTCTCACGAGGCTTCTGAAACGAGAAAGTCTACTGGCAGATGCAACTTGAAAAGGGAAGGAATTTCAGACTTCGGTGCTGTATCAATGCTGTCCACCACGGCTCACTGCTGCGCGAAATGAACTGGAAATATTCGCCCAAACACTGAACAGAATTATTGGCAGCGGAAGCACAAGTAGAGGCATGGACGATGAGACGCATCTCACACTCTCACAGGATCTGTCTCCCATTCCCTTGGTACGAAGTAGCTAGTACATGTTATGTTTATTCCACCTCGCTCTGAGCCACACATTCACACTCGCCGTTGAACTTTTTAGTTTTGAGTATGAGTAATGAGCTCATCATCGTAGTTGTATAAAAAATTATGCAAAGCACGTACTTTGTATCGCTTTGGAAATTGGCCAAGTGGGATGCATAGGAATCTATACAGAATCTTATTAGAATGGGTATTTGTATTTGGGGTGTGTTTAGTTCACGTTAAAATTGGAACGATGTAACGGAAAAGTTGAAAGTTTGTGTGTGTAGGAAAGTTTTGATGTGATGTAAAAGTTGAAAGTTCGAAGAAAAATTTTGGAACTAAACTCGGCCTTGATTTTGCTTTGCCGCAATGATAATGTGCTAAAACAAGGGCGTTTTTACGTGATCTGGTTTTCACCAAGTCAATATTACCTCCGTCTTTTAAGAGATTTTTTTTTGTCACACATTTGACAATTCGTCTTATTCAAAAAATTTACATAATTATAATGTACTTTGTTATGAGTTGTCTTATCACTTAAACTACTTTAAGTATAATTTATACCTTATACATTTGCTTTTTTTAATAAGACGAATGGTCAAACACGTATTTAAAAGTCATCTATTAAAAAAAAGGAGTACTGCATATTATATTTGAAGTAGTTTCCTAGTAGACTTCAAGATTTTTCACCCTAGGACTCTTGGACTTTTGTACTTTATATATCTTCTATAAACCGCATAGAAAAGATGACGTCTTATATATTGTTCTTCCCATTCATTTGTAACCAACTTTTTAATAATGATTATTGCTGATTGATATTTGTAGCGCCCGTTCCGTCGTGGCGCCTAGCGGGAAAATTATCTCCTAAAAACCCTAATTGCGAAATTTGTTTCTTTGCTTGTTGTCTAGTGTCCGTGCCATCTCAAGATCTCAATCCCCGATCTATCGTCGAGTTCAATTCCGAATCCAAATCCTTCCAAATCAAATCCCTCCGCAAAAGTCTAGTTTGCCTCCCCCGGGTTCGATGGGCCGAATCCCTCTCGGCCCATCTCCCCCGCTCCCCCCCTCTCTCCCTCCGCTCCGCCCCGCGCCGCGCGCGCGAGCGCGCGTCGCCGCGCCGAGCGCCCCACCCTCGCGCGCCGCGCGCGAGCGCGAGAGCCGCGCCCTGCGCCCCTCCGCTCTGCCCGCGCGCGTGCGCGTAAGCCGCCCGCGCCGAGCCAAGTCCTCCCTCTCCGGTCCCTCGTTGCCGCTTCCCGCGCGCCGTGTTCGCATGAGCGCGCCCGCGCGGACGCCGCCCGTTGCAGGCCGCGCGCGCGTGCCGTGGTGGCCGACCGCCTGATCGCCGCCGTCGTCAGCGCCTGCCGCGCCTGTCGCCCGTGTCGCCGCTCCGCTCCAATCTGCCCGCCGTCATCGCCGTCGTCATCGCCCGGCCCCCGCCACTCCGCGCGCAAGCCGCCAAGGGACGGAGGCAGCGCCCCTCCTCCCCCTGCCGCGTCGCCCCCGCTCCCTCCGCCTTTTCCCAAAGAGGCAAGGGGCGAGCCCCCTTTCTCTCCCTCATTTTCCCCTTTTTCCCCCTTTTTCCCCTCTCGCCGGCGTCACCTCCTGTCGTCGTTTTGGCCGCTAGCCGGAGCGCCAGCTCGCCGGCTTGACCGCCCAATGTCGGTTCCTCTCTCCCAAACCGACCTTCCCGCCTCCTATAAACCCAAGCCTCCCCCCCTCCCTTCCTTCCTCTCCCATTCGCCTCCTCGCCATTGCCGCCGCTCCCGTGCTCTGTCTCGCCTCCGCCGTCCATCGCCAAGCGCCGGGAGAGCCGGTGCGTTCGTGGACGCGGAAGGGGACTCCGGGCGCGCCCTCTTCTTCCTCTTCCTCGGCCCGAGGCCGGAGAGATCACTCCCGCGCCGTCGGCCTCTCGTCACCGCGCCCGTCCCGCACGGTAGTGCCTCCCTCCGTTCTTCCTCCTCGCTCCATCTCCCCCCCTTAGCTTTCGGTAGTAGCTCGAGTAGCCTCCCCGAAGTTAGCCGGCGCCGCCCCGACCGTTGCCGTCGCTCGCCGTGTGCTCGCCGCCGTCGCCGCCTGAGCTCGGAAGCGCCGCTCGTCGCCGGCCTCGCTCGGCGTAGTTCCGCCCAATCCGATGCTAGCATCGGATTCCCGTAATCGCGTAGATGCTCTCGCCGCCGGGAATTAGCCCCTAGTGACCTCGTCGCCGTTTCCCCCTTCTCCCGCCGCCGGTTGCCGCCGCCGCAATCCGCCGCCGTCGAGCAACCCCCGGCAAATCCGAGCCGTTGGTTCGTCTCCCCTCGTCACGTGCAACCGCCCGGTGTGCTCGCTTTTGCCCGTATCGCCGTGGTTCGCTCCGTCGCTCGCCGCTGTCGACCGCCGTCTGTTCCGGCCGGCGTCGTCGTCTACCTCCCGCCGGCCCGCGTGGCAGCCACGTAGGCGCCACGTCGGCGCCAGCTCAGCCTAGACCGGGTCGAGCCGACCCCGGTCAGTCCCTCCCCGTGCGCGCGTTCCACCGCGAGCCGTGAGGCTGCGCGTGGACCCGCCGCACCCACGTCCACCGCGAACCGCGCGCGTGCATCACGTCCATCCTCCACCCTAGCGCCGCGCCGCGTGCTCCCTCCGCACGGTGAGCCGAGCCGCTGACAAGCGGGTCCCACCCGGGACCGCGCGAGGTGAGCCCTGTCCACCGGCTCTCTCTCTCCTTCCTCCGCGCGCGCGCATCTTGGGCCGCTCTGGGCCGCCTTCTTGGGCCGGCCGGCCCGTTAAACTCGGCCGAGCCGCTCTTTCTCTCGGGCCGCGCCCTAGCCGCCCGAGAAAAGTCTGTTTTCCCTCCCTCCTTTCTTTTCTTTTCTTTTCTTTTCCAAAAAGGATTTAATTAAATCCTTTTCCTTTAGACCAAAAATCCAATAATCTTAGAAATTCAATATCTTCCCAACCGTAAATCCGATTGACTCCGTTCAACTCCCAAAATTCCTCAAATCCCGAGATCTATCTAATGGCACGCTTAGAGGTCATTAATAGGGCTTTATTTTCGCCGTTTGTTGAGTTGTCCCGTTTTGCGTGTAGTTTCGGAGCCCGAAGACCCGCAGTGCGAGGATTTCGAGGATCAAGCTCCAGATCTCGAGCAAGGCAAGCCACCTTTGAACATCTTGAGCCTATATTTGAATTTAATTATGTTGCTTGAAAAATATTATGCATTGATAGGATCGCACTTAATCTGCTTGTTCCGTCCGCATGACAGTTTGGCGGACCTACCTAACTTGTTGCATCTGATCCCTCCATTGCTAATTGTTATACCATGTCCCCTTGTAACCATCCAGTTGCGCCTCGATACTCGAGCACTCTGTGCGAGTATCGACGGTCGCCCTCAAACTTAAAATATGATAAACATCTTGGGTAAAACTTGGGTTTTACAAAAGATTTGGAAAACCCGACACCTGGGTCGGTGCTTGTGAACTAAATGAAATTTCCAAAACCGCGGACCGGGGAACGTACCGGGTGTACGGTTTCCCGCTCTTGCACTTAAGGACCGTTTCCTTGGAATTTCATCCAAACATAAGACAAGTACGACCACATGGGTGGAATGGGACACCCCTGGCTAAGAAACTAGTTTACCAGGGGAGCCTTGATGCCGAGAGACATGTGGATTCGCCGGGGTGGTGTCGGGGAGGACCCCTGGGCTTCCTGGCACAGTATGGTCTGGGACCTAACCTGTTGTTGGTCTGGGACCCCTCTCGTCGGCATATGGTAAACCTGTGTCGGCTTTGGAAATGCCTTGTCATGAAAGCTTGGAGGTCCCCCGACGTGGCTGATTTCCACGGGCTGGGTGATCCGGGTTAGTAATGTCGTGTGGGTAAAGTGTACCCCCTCTGCAGAGGTTAACAAACTGTTCGAACAGCCGTGCCCACGGTCATGGGCGGATGTGGGGTGATTCCTAGCGTAGTTTTGTTTGACTACTGCTTGTGAAATTGCTGTTGAGAAAAGTGGTTCGATGTTTGAAAAATCTGTAGCTGATGGGATCAGCTAGGCCCGGGTGGCCGTTTGAAAAGTTGTTGGCCCGGGTGGCCGTTGAAAAGCTGTTGGCCGGGTGCCAACCTTGTTTCAATTCTAAAAGACTGATACATTGCACATACTCCGACCGGACGAGACGCACTATCTCATCCGTGTCGTTTGAGAAGCACTCACTTAGTTGTTTCAAAAAAGAGTTCGAATAAAATCAATTGCAAAAACACCAGCCTTTCTTTGAGGCCTGCATTAAACACTTATTTCCCCTGGCTTGCTGAGTACTCCCGTACTCACCCTTGCTCTATATAAATAATCTCCCCCCCCCCCAGTTGCTGAAGAAGATGAAGCGGATCCCGCTGATGAGGAGTTCTTCCAGGAGCAAGCCAGCTTCGATGAGTTTTAGGGTTTCGGCCTAGTTCCCAAGTCGCGCCTGTGATGTTTGGTCCAAGTCATGGCTTCCGTTTCCCTTTTGTAATGCAGTTGTGAGCTCGGGATCTGTCCGCAGCCCAACATGACTGTACTTCTACTCTATAATAAAGAGACCTCTGTTGCTGTGATATTCTGTCTCCCTGTGATACCAGCACTGTTTCCTGGGACTGGTATCGATTAACAGGTTAATTTGGAGCGTCACGGGCTAGTTCCGGTCGGTACTAGTTCGGGGCGTGACAATATTCGTGGTCTTATTAAGTGTTTTCTACATAAAAATCCGTGTCTCTTTTACATCTACTCCGTATTTTGGTACTAGAGAAGGGGATCACCGGCATCAATCGATTTGACCAAAGATGGCAAGCACATACTCCCTCCGTTCCTTAATATAGAGCGCAACTGCTCTGGACGGCAATACCAAGAAGACTTAACTGATTTTCTCGAGCGACGCATGCGATGCTTTGCTTCTCCCGTGTGCATCGGTCTTTGCATGCATGCATGCAGCTCTTTGCATTCTTCCCTGCAAACAACCTGTTATTTTGGCATGTGAAAGGATAAGCAACGCAAAAACCGAAGAAGCATTGAAAGCCTTTGCATGTATGCGTGCGGAAGTCAACCAGATTTTATACTTTTGTTTTAATGCTATTTGCTTGCATGTGCATGAGCGCCCTATATTTTGATACACATCAAAAAACCAGTTGCGCCCTATATTAAGGAACGGAGGGAGTAGTATAATGTGTAGTCACTCAATGTGTCACCTACAATTCAAGTTGGAAACCCCGTCTTCAAAACCCTATCCGATTAGAAGCAGTCAATTGATTTACTCCGAGTTAGCGACAAAGTCAAATTGTGATATGTAAGTAGTGTTCTTTTCTAATGAAAGATGAAGATAAAGTTAGGGTACATAAGACAAGAAAACCATTAGCGGATGATCAATTAAGTTTTAATTTTTACAAACTTAAAAATAGATTTATTTAGTTTTTTAAAGCAGCTTTCATGTATAAAAGCTTTCGCACAAAACACACTGCTTAACAATTTGAAAAGTGTGCTAATGTTAACCTCTTCATGGATTATCCTATGTGGTGTCCTAATTTCTACATGGCACCAAATCATATGAGTCATGGCATATACATGGTTTCAAATGTCATAGCATTGCTTACAAAACTCCATTTCGGTAAAAAGCTTCACTAGGTGTCTAGCTTAAAAAAAAATGAGCCTATTCCACGGCTTGTTGCAACTCTGCCTAGTAGCCGGACGATAGTTCTTTAGTGGCAGCAACTAAGCAGTAATTGGTTGTCAATAACCGTTGCATGTTGCAGCCGAACAGACCAATACTTTTCCAAAAAATTTCGGCAGTGATTGTTGTGGCTGCATGCTGCAGCCGCGGAATCACTTTAGATCATGGTCTAAATTGTGAAAACCAGCCCCGCCTATGGAGAACTGTTCAGAATTTCTGGGCAAATTTTTTTGGTTTCTCTCTTTGCTCCGCTTACCCTACTCCATGATTTGGATCCTATTCTTCAGATTTTTCCTTTTTTAATTGCCAGTGGGAAACCCCGTTTCTTATGTTTCGCTGTTTGTCATGTTACTCGCGGCATGGGCCACTTGTGACTTGTGTAGTACGTGCGCGCCCCCGCTGTTCGTACTGCTTCCCATACGGAGCCAAATGATCTGTACCCATATGCATCCAGGAACACGTACGCATGTTGCGAGGTGCATGCATAATGTTGGGATATGGGAGAAGCCAACGGGGGCCACAAAAGGAGCTCCGCTGCATAAAGAATTCGATCATGAGAGGCGGTGAAGGAAACACAAAGCCAGAGCGAGCGTTTTGCTCTGGCTGTTCCAGCTTAAGCGCTCCAGCAACTACATGAAAAGGTGTCTGAATATCTGGCTGTTCTCCCTGATGAATCTTGACGACTTGACGCGAAAAGTTCAGACAGTGCTGCTGGGAAATGGCCTGTTCTTTGTTTCTTCTTGTTGCACTTGCTGCATAGGCATCGAATGGCAGAAGAAATTAAACTCCTGTATAAAATTCCCGAAATGGACAGCCAACCATGTCGAATCTATTTGACACGGAAATGCACCGCTTCAGGACCGCTTCTTCTGATGCTTCCAGGAAGATTCGGAAATCGGATCGATCTGACGTATTTCGCTCCAGTGCCAATTTCTGGGCTGGATTCAGGCTAGCAATCTTGATATAATTGTCTAGGGGAAACAACTTAATCTATATACTGTCTGGCTAGCTGGTGGAATAGTATACTGTCACTGATTACCAAAAGGTGTAGAGCTTAGATTGTGACACATATTTGCACAGCTAAGAAGAAGAGAGAATTTTGTATGGATCCTGAAAGCTATGCTTTTGACTCACATCCATGCAAGCACACTACACAGTTTGGCGTCCCAGGTGAGTTATTCAATCAGTTCATTTCTGTGATGAGCACGCAGGCCACGAATTACTTAACAAAAGGTTCAGTTTCTTGCACGCCAAGTTCGGATTCTTGACTATAAGCTCTGAAATTAGTGCAAGATAGGTGATTAGAGTACAATGTACTTTGCATGTATACTACATTTCAGATAGCCTGCAGATGTTAGGCATCTGAATCTTTTTTTCCCCCTATAATGGGTCTGAATATTCTGAAGTTGAGGCAGTATTTGCCAGCTGCAGTACTTGTCAGGTAGTAATACTCTGCTCCAAGAGTGTTATGTACACTGTACAATACACAGACTCACCTGAAGTTGAGGCTGAAATCTCACACTCCGATGGAATTCAGTATGGTACACTTCGCACCATGCTTTTGCATAAACAAAGGCATCGTCTGGGGTTGATAGGGACAGCAGAATAATCCATGGTCTGGAGACACACCGGCAATACTTTGCTATTCCCTTTCCCCTTCTATATAATCCTTAACCAATCAGGACCAGCTCTCAACAGCCAATAGGGTTGCCAGAGAAATTGATCACTGGACTGGCAAAGCATCCCCATTTCCCACTCTGCCTCGTCGATGTATGAATATTTCAAGCCTATCCCTCAAAATGTTGATATCACAGCCATGTCCTTCTATGCTTCTAACTAGGTTCCGGCAAGAACACCTTTTCAAAGATTGCACCTTTGTACAACAAGTTTGGGAGAAGATCTTACAACAGTTGGGATGCAAGACACCAAACGTGCACGATGGTGACGAGCCACTGTTTGACCGGTGAATAAGGGGACATCCCAAGGGGAAAAACACAAAACGAAGGCAATTGAATTAATTCATATGATGGTAGCTTGGGGAATCTGGTGCGAACGAAATAAACGAGTGTTCCACAATCAGTAGGCTCAATTCCCTCAACTAGTGACCAAAATCACATATGAGAACAAGGTGTGGATTATGTGCAGCGCCAAAGGTATTACGAGAATATCCCAATATAACACATGCGAGGATGTCTTGTCTTGTTATTTTCCTTCCTTTTCAGTTTCTTTTCGGTTTTATCTCTTTCATATTTCGTGACTCTATAAATAACTTCTATCCTACTTAATATAACACCAGCAAATACTGGCTTCGATTTAAAAAAAAAAGAATGACTGAAATCGAACTAACCAAGACTGAAACCGAATATTTTGATAAGTAATTCTTACTACTGAAATTAGTACGGTGGAAATGACTGAATAGATCGAATTATATCATTAAAGCCTATTTAAGTATCATGTGTGACGTAAATATTAATGCTAAATTGGACTTACTATGATGATATCTTGATGACTTGATGTGTTATATATTGTTTGCAATAGCAAACAATATATCTTGTGATATTTTACTATCAAAACATGTCCTTTAAGAGAGGAAATGTTGCTAAAATTTAATTGTGTTTTGTGTTTTTTTTAATCGTACAAAGCTACCAATTATTTTAGCCATGACCAAAGATCGAAACGAAATAATGATACTGAATTACTCGGTCTTAACTATTTGCAATGAATTTAGTGTTCGGTTTTAGATGTACAAAAATTTTAAATGAACAAGAGACCGAACCGATCAGTCGGACCGAATACCCACCCTACTTCTAACACATCAAGTTCCCATGGGCGTGCAAAGTAAACAAGGGACTAATCTAAAAATATGTTAATTTTGTTTAAAAAAATGTTAACCATATATGTAGTTTTGAAAGAGCAAAAAAATAATTTGGCACCCCTTAGAAATTAAAAACTAGTTGCACAAAACTAGAAAGGAAAAACTCAATCATATATGTTGGTGAAATTGAGTTACACCCGCATATATTACTTGTGGGTTCAAAATATTGCATTTTCAAGTCTAACCGTTTCAAGCTAATCGAGCATTACTTTAGAACCAGAAGACTAGCTAACCTATTCCTTTTGATTGTTGAATTATATATGTGCTTCGATACATCAACACATATGTTACAATCGTACGCCTACCAGTAGTAAAGAAAAAGTTTGGTAAATCTATTAGCCAAAAAAAAAGAGCAAATATATTAACTGCATGCAATTAGAGTTTAATCTTGGGCATGTATGCAATTTTCCCTCCCTCCTTTTATTTTAAGGCCATGACTTTCAGCATGGTGGTTATATAAGCTGACCCCCCTCCATCCTTACCCACAAACCCACAGATAACCCCTCCGCCTCCTCCCCTTTGGCCTTTGCTAGCAACTCTAGCTAGCATTAGCAAACCACCTCTCCTCTCGCACAACTCTCCCCCATACGCACATGCAGCCATATCTTCAGCTAGCTTCTCTCCGCCTCGCCACCACCATCCCTCTCGCCCCAAGATTATACGACGCGAACCTTCTCGCCGCCTCCGGGGCGGCCATGGCTTCTTCCATGGCCTATATAGCGCTCCTGTGCGCGGCATTGGCAGCCGTCGTCGCGCTCCTCCGCTGGGCGTACAGGTGGAGCCACCCCAGGTCGAACGGCAGGCTGCCGCCGGGCTCGCTCGGCCTCCCCGTCATCGGCGAGACGCTGCAGTTCTTCGCGCCCAACCCGACCTGCGACCTCTCCCCCTTCGTCAAGGAGAGGATCAAGAGGTACACACCTCCACCTCAGAACCAAGAACGCATGCGGCAATGGCGTGCGGAAGTATTGACGTTGTTGATCGATCGAGTTCGGTCCGTGACATTGGCGTTGGCGTTGGGCGCAGATACGGGAGCATCTTCAAGACAAGCGTGGTGGGGCGGCCGGTGGTGGTGTCGGCCGACCCGGAGATGAACTACTACGTGTTCCAGCAGGAGGGGAAGCTGTTCGAGAGCTGGTACCCGGACACCTTCACCGAGATCTTCGGCCGCGACAACGTCGGCTCCCTGCACGGCTTCATGTACAAGTACCTCAAGACGCTCGTGCTCCGGCTCTACGGCCAGGAGAACCTCAAGTCCGTGCTCCTCGCCGAGACGGACGCCGCCTGCCGCGGCAGCCTCGCCTCCTGGGCCTCCCAGCCCAGCGTCGAGCTCAAGGAAGGCATCTCCACTGTAAGCACACACCGGACGCCAAATCAACCAGCATGCATCAGCATGTGCTAGCTGCCTAGCTAGCCGCATTGCGCGTAATTGACGAGGATTAATTCTGTATATATATTTCAGATGATATTTGATCTCACAGCCAAGAAGCTGATCGGCTACGACCCGTCCAAGCCGTCGCAGGTGAACCTGAGGAAGAACTTCGGCGCGTTCATTTGCGGGTTGATATCCTTCCCACTGAACATCCCTGGCACGGCCTATCACGAGTGCATGGAGGTACGGCGCCCACACGCCCGCAGCCGCCCGCAACTCGGCAACTGCCCCCATACTCTTGAACACGATATAATTTGTACAACTTCAAATTGCACCCTAGCTAGGCCGTCTGCACATGCGAAACGCCACTAAACTAAGGACCACACGCACAGACAGATCGGTGTACTTGGCCGTATAGCCGCGCACATGCACTCCATAAACCTCAGAAACTCCTGCTTCTCACTGTTACACAGCTAGCTGATATATACTCAAAAAAAATGAATTCCGATTTTAAATTTGTTTTTTTGAATTGATACGTACACAGGGGAGGAAGAACGCGATGAAGGTGCTGAGGGGCATGATGAAGGAGAGGATGGCCGAACCGGAGCGGCCATGCGAGGACTTCTTCGACCACGTGATCCAGGAGCTGAGGAGGGAGAAGCCGCTGCTGACGGAGACCATCGCGCTGGACCTCATGTTCGTCCTCCTCTTCGCCAGCTTCGAGACCACCGCGCTGGCGCTCACCATCGGCGTCAAGCTCCTCACCGAGAATCCCAAAGTCGTCGACGCACTAAGGGTTAGTCTACTCTCTACTCTCGCTGTTGATCATATTTCACTCAACGGGAGTGTGATGAGTTCAACTAGCTCGTCATTGATCAGATCAATCGATCGACAAGTTAAAGCAAAGTAGAATTAAACCTTGTCGATCGCGTGGGCATGCAGGAGGAGCACGAGGCAATCATCAGGAACAGGAAGGACCCCAATTCCGGCGTCACGTGGGCCGAGTACAAATCGATGACGTTCACGTCTCAGGTGAGCCTAACCCGGGACTAGTGTGCGCTAGACCAATCTGCACTGCTACGTACTGTAATACCCCCGCTCGAATTTACTTGGGGAACAATGAGATTGATCTGGAACTAGTGCAAGAATCTTGGGAGCCCAAAGCTGTTGCCAACAAGACTGCAACTCTGCAAGTGCAGAGTTCGTGTTCCCCTGTTGTTTAACCAAGGCCCAATCTTCAAGAATGATAGATAATCTTAGTTAATAATAACTGTAAGAACTTTCTTGAACAGGCTTGGCTGATTAAGAAAAACTCCTATTTTTACAATTGAAAATAGCAAAAGAGGAAGAGAATCAGAACTCGGCAACCTGAATTTTTACCGCAGTTAATTGTTTTGGCAACTGCAGGTTATGTAGTAGATGCCATTTCCGTACGATTTCTGAATCCATAACTGCCAAAACTAACGCTTCCATGTTCTTTATGTGAAGGTCATAATGGAGATTGTAAGACTCGCAAACATCGTGCCGGGAATTTTTCGGAAGGCGTTGCAGGATGTTGAGATCAAAGGTACACATATCTCGAATACTATCTAGCACATGACATCTCTTGTTAATTAGAAAGGTTCACTTCAGCAAGTTGCAGCACAAAACTGAACTCTGAACTTTGTGCAGGCTACACAATTCCAGCAGGATGGGGTATCATGGTGTGCCCACCGGCAGTGCACTTAAACCCTGAGATATATGAAGATCCGTTGGCCTTCAATCCATGGAGGTGGCAGGTTAGTCTTCTTAATATGAACTTTCAGTAATTAGCAGTTTCTGCATGTACATTCTAAGTTTACACGTAGGTTAGGGTTCCATCTTGCCAGGTTGAGCGGCAGCTCCAGCCTTGAGCTTTGGTCCTTCAGTTTATTTTAGGCGTCTACCTTTTTTATTAAAAAAAAAAGAGCTCTCTCCTCATCTAGGAAGTAGGAACTGTAATTATCTGATCTGCTCACCGAACTTGCATATATTCTCCTCTCAAGCCTCGACATTAAAACGGAAATTATGAAAGAAGAATACTTTAATTAACTGCAACTTCCCAATTATTAGCACTGTGATTAGTATAAGGTTGCAAGGTTCTGATCTCAAGTACCAGCTTGATCGGTCAGGGGTTTAATACCAGAACCAACAGAGAAACTTCCTGCTCAGTAGTTTAACAACAAGGTCAAATGCCAAGAGAAGTACAGTGTAACCTATGAAAAAACAAGTACCATGAAGCTATCTCATCTGTCAAGTACTACTTAAGTGCACAGAAAATTGTTAGCTATCATTGGGGCTTGTGGTAATAAATTTGTAATCCGACAGTATCTCAATCCGGTAGGTGAACCATGTGCTATTTCACCAGTCCCTTGTAAAACAAAAAGGATGATAAATTGCATAAAGAGCAATGCAATCTGTAAAAAGGCAAGCTGTCTTGCCTGTCTATGACATGGATCTATAGATGCAGTAACAAGCTGATTTCAGGTTCAGTGAGCTCTCCTAGGTGATTGGGTATAAAGAAATAAACAAAGTGAGAACCAAGAGTTTCAATAAACAAGTGTTTCCATTACCCTATAAAAAAAGCAACTGTTTGCATTGAAGTTGTGGAAAATGAGTAATGGGTAGCATAACGAGGAAAGGGAGAGAATGGGAGCATCACATGCATTTTCCACATTAGTAAGGAATATCTGCATTGAAATAATATATGGCTCTAAACTAGCCCTTGTCTGAACAGGGAAAACCAGAGATCACTGGAGGAACGAAGCATTTCATGGCCTTCGGTGGTGGGCTTCGGTTCTGCGTTGGAACTGATCTCAGCAAGGTTTTGATGGCAACATTCATACACTCTTTAGTTACAAAATACAGGTACCATTTCTCAACCTAAATATAACATTCTCACGTTGGCTCATCCTGTGGACATCATCTGAATAACCATTTTTTTCTCATGGCAGTTGGAGGACAGTGAAAGGAGGAAACATAGTCCGAACCCCCGGTCTCAGCTTTCCAGATGGTTTTCATATCCAGCTCTTCCCTAAGAACTGATCGTTTTTTTACCTCGGCGGTTTGGTTTTTGCCACTAAACACAAAAATGTGTGTGCAAAGATGTCGTTGGGTTTTTATCCTACGTCGATAATTGGTGATAGAGAGCACAACTTAAAAGATGGAGTGGTCATCACTCACTTGGTCAACCTCTCGGGTTGTGTAGACCCGTCGACCTTAAGTTGTGGCTTCGACTAGACCTGATAGACTGGATCCAAGATGCGTTTGGGGGCTGTAACAAGTGGCCAGTCTGAATGAACCGATGTATGATGGGAGAGATTGTTGTGGGGGAGCATAACTTAGGCTAGTTTTAGGTTATTTAAGGACAACAGAAAAGGATGGAAACACATACTTAGTCTAGTGATAGAATAGACACATCTCAGATAGAAGTAATGTCATGTTACCGAGTGCTACCTCTAGTCCGTGAAAAGGGGTTTTTGTACCTTGGTAGTTCGTTTTTCATGTGGTTAGTCAAGTCAACTATCCATGTGTTGTACTCCGTATATAAATCAACCTATACATGTCTAATGAAGCAAGAATATATTCGTTATGTACATAGAAGTGTTTGTGAGCCATACTTAGGGCTTCAATTATTCTCAAGCTTGTTCAGACTCACTTGCAGGGCAGCAGCAGGAGTAACTGTCACAATGCCGATATGTCTCATGGCAGGTTAACAGACGCGCTTAATAATGCAAACCCAGCATTTGTCTGAAGATTTAAAATTGATGTGTTTCGGACACCAGGAATCTCATGGAACTGCATAAGTTGGCAGTCCTAGCTGTTCCCCTGGCAGAACAGTCTCGAATTGCGCCATCTTTGTGTGTCCCTGGTTGTAATCAACCAAAAGCCCCACAGGCCAAGTTGCTCTGAACGAAATCCTTTGCGACTCAAATCTAACCTTAGCTTTCTGTATTTGCAAGACGTCGTATAGCCCAAGCCGAGTTTAATACTGGTAATGTTCAGAGACTTGATAAAGAATGATACACACAAGTGGGGTGTTTTATTATACGATGAAGATAAACTTTCTGTAGACATCCCAACGACAAGATCTCCCCCGCAGGAACAAAATCAAGGGATAGAGATTATGGTATCCAGCAGGTCAGCTCAAAGGTTTGAATGGCATGCCTGGTTAAGCCGCGACGTGGATCTCGAGGTATCTCTGAAGTCTGAACTTTTAGCTGGTAGATGACACCTTTGTTTCCAGAAGGTCTGTGCCCGCAGGAATGGCGCGCGCTCAACACAATACAGTTTTGCTTTGATGCAGAAGTTGAGCAAATGCAGAGCATCAACGCCGTGAGATCAGCTAGTTTTGTGTTGGTTAGTATAATGCTCAGTTGCAGTTTTATGTTCAGATGACTTAGATGAATCATGAACCTGATGAGCGCCTTTCCTAGTACTTGGGCCGAACAAAGAGGTTCAGCAGGAGACAGATGTGCAGTCCTGCTGTGCACTGGCCTGGTCAGGCCCGGCCCGTCCAGAGTAACAAACTGAATCGGCCCAGCCAGAGTAACAAACTGAATTGTGTCCTTTTGCTTTGCCAGCCGGAGTAATATCCAGTCCAGCTAAAGCGATGCACCTGATAATACAGTGACAGGTTGTGTGTGGTTTTAATCAGATGTCTTATGTTTAATCTTTAACATGTTCATATTTTTAAAAAAAAACTAGAAAAAAATGCCCGTACGTTGCAACAAGTGAAGGCTATTTTAATCTTATTATTGTTGTACGGTTAGTTAAGGTGAAATTCACTGTGGGAATTCGCTTGGATATATTTTTTTTAGAAAATCATAAGCTGCAGTTAGGAGTTCGATCATCTCAAGTAATTCGTTTGGATATAATTTTTATTAGAAAATCTAATCATGAGCTGCAGTTAGAAGTTTGATCGTCTCAAGTTAACATGCGAGGTTTTTAAAGAGATCATTTTATATTTCCCAAAGCCAACAAATTTAAAAACTAACTCAAATAAGAATATGTATTTTCAAAAGTGAATGAGCTTAAAAACCGTCTCATATATATAGATGACGTACCAAAGTACCGATAAAAATATTTTTATTTTTTTATAACAGTAGAGAAATGTTTCGAAAGACTTCTCTCCCTTCTAATCTCGGTTTTTTTTTATCTAGCTACAACACTACACTGTGGTGGAACGGGGCACGCCGAGCGACAAGGGAAGAGCGGACAGAGAAAAGGTCGCTGTCGTTGTCACGGCGGATGTGCGGCCCGTGCGATACGGGCGGCGCCGGCGCGGGGCCGGGGGCTCGGTTGCCGTTGCCGCCTTGCCGGTAGCGGCAAAGCCAGCAGGCAGGGAGACAGCTGAGCTGTGTGGACGTAAGCATCACCGGCACCTACGCCTGCGCTCCTCGGGCCGGTCCGGCTCTCATCAACCCGCCGTCACCCCGTTGCTTTTGTGAAGCCACCGCGCCCGCGAGCGTGCCTTTTGGCAACCTGGACCGCGGGGAAAGAAAAAGGCACAAGGACCAGATGAAGTGCTCACAGAAGACGCTCATTGCGACGTGAGTTGCCTTCGATTAGGCTGTCGCTTGTGCCGGCCGTGAGAGCTTTTGGGAGTAAACGAGGATCAACAAAAAAGGATATGGCGCTACGCAGACCAACAAGGATCGCTCAAGTCATCCAGGGGTCCGGGCAGATCATCCCGAATGATGGCGTCCGTCTTTCGTGACCGCGACACGGTCCACGTAAAAAGGGCAAAGCCAACTTTAATCGTATCCCCCATCGTCTGTCACCATGATTGCATATTTGCGTCGTGTGACCTGTAGTCAACTCGATTCTCTGTGTTTTTTTTTTCTGAATGGTGATGACTTGGGCTCTGTTAGGGCCTGCTTAGTTGGGGAAATAAAAATTTTTGAGAGCCACATCGAATGTTTGATCGAATGTTGAAAGTGATTTTTGGACACAAATGAAAAAACTAATTTCATCACTCGTCTGGAAGACGAATCTTTTGAGCCTAATTAAGTCGTCATTAGTATATGTGGATTATTGTAGCACTTATGGCTAATTATGGACTAATTAGACTCAAAAGATTTGTCTCTTGATTTGCATGCAAACTGTGCAATTAGTATTTTTTATTTATATTTAATGCTTCATACATGTGTCTAAAGATTTTATGTGATGTCTTGTGAAAAGTTTTTTAACTAAACGGGACCTTAGCACGAAAACAAGTTTGGACTTTCCGGTCATGGCAACGTCACTGTGATTATTGACCTGTTATTACAGTGTACTGTGACCGAAAGTAGACGTCAGCGGTCAGACGGTCTCCGGTGACTAAGTTTAGTCCAGAACTTGCGGGGTATTTGGATGGGACTAAAATTTTTTAATTCCTGTTATATTAAATGTTTAGATACTAATTAAATGTATTAAATATAGACTAATAATAAAATTCATTTCATAATCCTGGACTAATTCACAAGATGAATCTACTGAGCCTAATTAATCCATGATTAACCTATGTGATGCTACAATAAACATTCTCTAATTATAAATTAATTAGGCTTTAAAAAATTTGTCTCGTGAATTAGCTCTCATTTATGTAATTAGTTTTGCAAATAGTCTATGTTTAATACTCTAAATCAGTATCCAAATATCCGATGTGACAGGGACTAAAATTTAGTCCATGGATCCAAACACCACCTTAAAGCCTTGTTTCATATCAGGGTTAGACATCACCGTAAAATAAAAGATAATTAAATTTACCACTCTTAAATGTGATAATCAATGATTTTTCATTGGATCCATATGTTATAGACACATAAGAATCCATGTGTCATAGACTATAAGTGACAAATAATTAAGGGTTAATTTGATCCGTGCATTACAAATGTGCCTATTCAGAGGGGGGGAGGAGGAAGAAAGGAAGCAAAGAAAGAGGATGACATGTGGGCCCCCACAATTATTTTCGTGAATGACAAATGGGTCCCACATATTTTTTAAAAAAATTCTAATACCACATAAGTGCCACGTTAACGCCACGTTGGATAAAGACTAGGTCAACGCTGCCATGTTGGCGCTACATCAGCAAATCACCCTTCAAAACCACCATAGGAGTTAAATTGCACCGGTTTTAATAGTCGAGGGGTCAAGATATCCGGTATTGTGGTTCAAGTATATGAATTTGATTCGGTCACTAGTTAAGGGACTCAAAGTGAACTTATTCCTTTTCATGGCGGGCGGAAATCATACTGGACCATTCAGGCCCATATAACAGGGAGAACCGCTGCTTCCATGGATGATGGATTTGGGCTGCTGCTAATGCCCAACAATGTAATAGGCCCATATCTTGGACGCACCTCGTCGCTGCAAAGGCTGCAACAGCGTCCTGGAATCCTGGCAACCTACTGGCGATTCCCCCGTTCGGCTTCGGCCCCACACTCTACCGAGCGCGCAGCGCAAGGCCGCGCAAGCACCAATCCGTCGACCCGCCGGTCCGGCCACGTGACCGTCCTGTGAATCTGGCGAGGCGAGGTAGGATTAGCCTTTCTTGTGCTCACGCCACCCCCCTCCGTGACAGGCCAGGCTACAGAGCACAAAACAACAGGTTTTCCTGCTAGGCTTGGGTGCGCTTTTGGCCCCGTCACGTCCCGCGCGGTAGTACTACGAGCCAGCGAGCTCCCCCTTTCGTCAGCTTTGCAAACAGAAAAAAACAGTGTGGGGGGTAGGCCCGGGTAGCCAGCCGTGCGTAGGCAACCAGGTGCACCGCACACATGAGACAACCGCACAGCTCCGTGGACAGCGTGCCCAGTACTACTACCGCGGGACAGGGGGACGCCTTCTCTTGCGAGACGCGCGTCGCGCGGATTGTGGGAAGGAAGGGTCGCATTCGATCCAACGGCGCCGAGGGAGAGGATGACGATGGATGGCTGTGTCTGCGGATGCGCTGGGAGGCACGAGTAGGGCGTCGTCGTCACGGAGGTGGCGGGTTGCTGCTGTTGCGGTGGTCCCTGCTGTCAGCGGGGCGTCGAAGAAATGTCTGCCCCGACGATCTGACTTCCCCCAGGGAAGAACAGTACTGCTAGTATTCCCAGTAATGTTGCAGGGATCTTATGAGAAGAAGAGTCTGAATTGTGCAATGGTCACTCTGCCGTACAATGAGCGAGCAATAAATATAGCACCAAGGAAAACCCTCGTCCGGGACAATGGACGAATTTCATAAAGGATTTCTGGATTTGTTGTAATAGCAAGTATAGTGGTGGTGTTCGGATGTGTATGTCGTTGTGACGAGAAATTTAGAATTACGCCACATCATTGAAAGTGAGCTTCGTTTAAATGTCGTTTCGCAAATGAACTCAATTAAAATGTGATTTCTTAAGCGATGTGTGCATCAATAATGAAACGATATTTGTCCTTTGAATAGACGAGATATCATTGCCTCTGCTTTAATTTAAACCTCCGACGTGGCGAGAAAAATAACTACGGCGGTGACATGCCATGGCCAACAGGTGATGACGACGATATCTCTTCACTCTTGCACCACCGGCCTTCTCCAACCTAAACATCGTTGCAACCTTCTCGAGCCCCAATGTATATCGAGGGTTGGAGCCACTAGGGTCCACGGTGGAGACAGACATCATGGGAAGGTTGCTGGTGGAGATAAGCTATAGGGGATTAGTGACTATCCTACGTTGACACACCCACCATAGTGGCTCAGTGGTTGTAGAGCAAGAAGGAAATGGCATAAGAGCAATATACTGGAGGTTAAGCAAGATGACCATTGCAGTGGGTTGCAAGTAGGCATAGAGGGCGAGCGTGATGAGGCTCCTCTTGTTTTTGTCATCATCACTAGCAAGTATATCGAGTTGGAAAGGAATAGGTCACGACAAGAGAAGCCTATGGACAATTTCATCCGAGTTAGCACTCTAGCGTGTAACCGTCATTCGAAAGTGACAAATTAGTGAAACTTGTTTTATGGAATGGTATCTAGACGATGTCCACTTTTGACGTTAGCATAATTTCAATTTTAAGGCAAGGCGCTAATACAACTAACCGTTGCAATTAGTATTTGTATTTAAACATATTCCTTTTTTTCCCGCCTTCTTTACATCGAATCTATAGTTCCATTAGCACAGGAAAAAGAATTAGTAGAGGGACATAAACTCGTAAAGTCGTAATAGGTTTTGGTTTTGAACACGCAAAACACTTACATATCAAATACTATATTAGTTGAGCTAAGTAAACAATTGAAGTACACATCCTGATTTACTCAGTCAAGTAAAAAGTACTCCTATTTATTAAAAAACTTTTATAGAGATTATTCTAAAACATATTTTCTTTTTTTTCTCAAAATATAAAGAATCTTGAATGGATGGGACGTATCCAACTAATACAAATATGAATGTGTAGAATATGTCATATCTATTCAAAATCTCTTACTCCATCCGTCCCAAAATATAAGAACCTAGAATGAGATGGAATATTTCCTATAACTATAAATCTGAAAAGAGGGGGTCTATTTTAGGATGAAAAAAGCATTATTTATGAGCTTAAGAGAAATGTGTCTCTAATAATAATTTGTGACCCGTAAGAAGAGAAGTAATAGCTGGAAAGCTAGTAAAACAAAGTTATAAAGAAGTTGCATGTTTTATTTTGCCGGAGCCCGGAATGGCCGTCTGATCAAAACAATAAATAGTCAAACGGCTAGGCGGCCGGCGGAGCAGAAGATCAACACCTACCACTTTCCCCATACCTCCCTCAAAACAAGGACATTTTACAGTTTTACGATCGCTTCGCCGAAAAATATTAGCACAAGCGGCCCCTAAAACGGATAAACTATTTGCAAAAATGGCCCCACCTCTTGTGCTTCCTCTATAAGACAATCCCCTCTAACCTTCCACTAGGCTCTTCCTCTCCGACCTTGCTCCGCTTCTTCTTTTCTCGGTGTAAGCGTGCGCGCGTTTCACTGTTTCGGTTTCATCTCCCGCTCTTCCATTTTGCCGCTCCGGCGAAGTGCTGGAAGCGGAGCCGAGGTTAAGCCATGGGAACGGCCGAGCTGAAGGCCTAGGAGATGGGGTGGGCGTCCAGGTGGCTGCGCGGGCTGCTCGGCGGCGGCAAGAAGCCCAACTCCGGCTCCGGCGACCCGAAGCCGGCGAGGGAGAAGAAGCGCTGGGGGTTCGGGAAGTCGTTCCGTGAGAAGTCCCCGGCCCATCCGCCGCCGCCGCCACCGCCGTCGGCGGCGGTGCAGAGGGCGGTGACGCCACGGCGGGCGTACACGGCGTCGGATGAGGGGGACGACGAGCAGAGCAAGCGGGCCATTGCGGTGGCGGCGGCGACGGCGGCGGTGGCCGAGGCTGCCGTCGCCGCTGCCCAGGCGGCCGCAGCCGTGGTGCGGCTGACGAGCAGCGGACGATGCGCGCCGGCCGCCGCCAAGCGGGAGGAGTATGCGGCTGTTCGGATCCAGGCCGCGTTCCGCGGCTACCTGGTAAAGCTTCTCATCTCGACTCGTCAGTTCCTAATCTTTTCTGATAACTTCACGTTTTAGAATTAAGTTGGTGGAAACTCCACTTTTAATTTTAAAGCCAAAAAAAGGAGAACACTTTCTTCCAAAAATCTCATCTTTCTTTTTCGCTTCGCCAAAAGAAATTTCCGGTAGCAAATGTACTCTTGTGAGGAAAAAACACGCCGTGGTGTCATCTCCAGCCAAGAGAAGCCTCTTTGTGCTTCTGCTCTGCCATTCCTGCGTCTTTACTGCCCCTTAGTCCCTAGACTTCTTTTATCCAAGCAAGGCATGGGCTCCGGCGCTTTAACTCCATTTTGCACATCAAGAACACTGCCGTTTGCATTTTGTTACCACCGAGTTACTGTTCTTGGAAGCAGCTCTAGTAATGGCGGTGGTGGTTGGCATGTCAACCTCCGGCCTGCGGTGCATGCTCCCGTTGTTACCGGGGGTCCCCTGCTGATTAACCTCTCTGATTGTCGTTGCGCGCGTGCGTACGTAGGCGAGACGGGCACTGAAGGCGTTGCGAGGGTTGGTGAAGCTGCAGGCCCTCGTCCGCGGCAACATCGTGCGGCGGCAGGCGGCGGAGACGCTCCGGTGCATGCACGCTCTCGTCCGAGTCCAGAGGCGGGCGCGCGCGTGTCGCGCTATCCGCTCCCAGCATGTCTCGGCCCATCCCGTAAGTAAAAATTCTGTATGATTCCTGTATTTTCACCTGTAGATACTTCAGATTAAAAAAAATGTTATGTCACAATTCTGTATTTTTCAATTTTAATGTCGTTGACGTCTTCTCATGATGGTTCTTGGTGGTGGTTGGGCATTGCAGGGGCCACCGACGCCGGAGAAGTACGACCAGGCGACTCACGAGGGCGTGCCTAAGCACGGCCGTTCTGGTTCTCTGAAGGTATTGCTCCGTTTGTTTGTTCAGATTTTTATGTGTAGTACATTGCGACAGCCTTGGAGATTAATGGCATGGCGATTTGTGTTGCAGGGGAGCTCGTCGAAGACGCCGGGAAGTGAGAGACTGACCCGGGAGAGGTCAGAATCTTGCGGGAGGAACTGGCTTGACAAGTGGGTGGAGGAACGGTATTTGGATGACGAGAAGAACGCCAAGATTCTCGAGGTGGACACCGGCAAGCCTGGGCGGCACGCCTCACGGAGGCGCAGCGGCAGCCATCACCACCACTCGTCATGCTCGTCCATGACATCCGAGCAGAAGAGCCGGAGCTACGCGACCATGCCGGAGTCTCCGTCCAAGGACTCCACGACCGCGCAGCAGTCCGTGCCCAGCCCGCCGTCGGTGGGCATGGCCGAGGCGCTCAGCCCGCTGCTCATGGCCGTCGACATCGCCGAGCTCTGCGACAGCCCGCAGTTCTTCTCGGCGACGTCGCGGCCGGGGAGCTCGCGGAGCAGGGCGTTCACGCCGACCAAGAGCGAGTGCTCGCGCAGCCTGTTCGGCGGCTACTCCGACTACCCGAACTACATGGCGAACACCGAGTCGTTCCGCGCCAAGGCACGCTCCCAGAGCGCGCCGAAGCAGAGGCCGCAGTACGAGAAGTCCAGCTCCCTCCGGAAGGCGTCGGCGCACGCGTTCGGACCCGGATCGTGCGCGCCGGTGGCACAGAGGACAACGGCCTCCTTGCATAGCAAGTTCACCAACAAGGCCTACCCTGGATCGGGCAGGTTGGATCGGCTAGGCATGCCCGTCAAGTACTGATCATATGCCGGATTCTCGCGATCAACCGGGACAAGTGAATGAAAGCGACAAGTGTGTCAAACTGTGTTTAGCAAGGACCGAGTGAATTTAGCAATTGGTCGTTGTTAGGCTTGAGCTTTTTATGGGTGCTGTTACCGTCACAGATTTTCTTTCTTGTTTTTAACTAGTTATGAAGTGTAAGTTGCTGGTAGCTGTTTGGTGAAGTATCTATGCGTCCTTAACCTTCCTGACAATTCCAGTCTTGTGCTTCGGTAATACTCCTATGGTGACAGGGTGTCGATCTACTCCGTACTCCGTACGCTCTGATACTCCTGCACGGGTTTTAATCTGACCTCGTTGTATTGATTAGCGATAATGCATCTTGCAAGCTAAACAACACACGAGAGCAGAAGCGGGTGAATGAATCCATACATATTAGCCCACTAATTACGGCATAGGAGATCAGCAGCTAATTACCCATTTCTTGCTCTAGAAATCTGCTGGCTACAACTGGACCCATGAATTGATTTACTACTATAGCTAGAATTAGTACTATAACTGTCGGCGCGCAAGTGCACACTGTTCTGTATGCTGTAGCTACTGTCGCCTCTGGCCGTGGGTGCAATATGATTGGGCAATTTGGTGCGTTGCTCATCGCTAGTACTTCTACATGCCATGGTAAGAAAAATGATGGTTAGTACCACAAGCTGATCATCCTATTCACCATTTCGTCTGCATATTAGCGAAAGGTAGCCTGCATTGTCCATTGGTGGTCCATTTGGCATGTTTGTCCAAGCCTCGGACCTACCTGGTGAGCTGTGAGACTTGTTTTAATGGCCGTAGCTGTCCTCTAGCCATTGGATCTGTTCACGCCTGTGATAGGCTGGTGCAATCAGTTGCCTTTGGCCCGTACTAACCACCGGTGTATTAGAGCACCTGCAATGGTAAAATAAGATACTCTATATAAAACATATACATCTCAGTAATAAACTAAATTAATAGTAATCCACATCAATAGTATGTCTACATGGATATCTATAGCTCTCTAATCCATTGCCTCGTTTTTCTCTATAGACTATCTTCAGGTTAGTAGATAGCTTTGCTCTCTCTCTTCATTTAATCTCTTTCAAGTAGAAAAATATGCTGACATGGATCTCTTGTATAGAGCCTATAAATAACCATTGCGGATGCTCTTAGTAAACGATAACCATTAACCATTGGTCCATTGCACAATTACGAGATGCTCCGTGAAAAGGGAAACTTGCTTAAGCAAATTCAAGTCATCGTTAACCGCAGCCACAGGTACTATCAACTGCGTGTCGATGACGAAATGACACCGCCAAAATTCCAAACTGTCACCACCTGGAATTAGCCGAGTAGAGTATGGTTTCGAAGCCTTTGCGAGCGTTTTGGGAGGCGAGCAGGGAGGGGGGTTTTGTGCTTGGCGTTCCGAGATGGGTGGTGCAGTTGTGTCGGTGGGCGTGCATGCCGCGCCGGTGAGGCGACGTTTCGTCGCTGTATTTGCTCCTTTCAATGCCAAAAATAGTCGCCATTCCGTCGGGAACGGATGGATGCATGGCCCCCGGAGGACGGCAAGGCACCAACACGCAATTAATTTTGCATTCCTCCTCCTTCCTTGCGCCCACATATACTCCTATTCCGGCTTTCGGCTCGGCTGATCATAGTTCATAGAAGCACAAATGGAGGCCAAACTGGCAGAGAATCTAGCTCGATCAGGGCCTACCGCTAATGCTAATCCCGTGTCAAAGGATTGGTCCCTGACCAGGTTCGTCTATCCTTAATTTTAGTCTCCTATAGCATTTGCTTCACACGAGACAGGTTTAGAACATACTGGTAGAGTAGTAGCATATCGGTTAGTAGTACGATCTGTAATAAAGATTAGCGGTTGATGTCTGGGTCAGAACCATGTTCTTGTGGAAAGGGAGATAGCGATTGGTGGGAAGAAAATGTCCGGTTATCTGATCTCCAGATGGGGTCAATGTGCACCCCGTACTGGTAGCATATTGATCCATCCAGCCGGCGAGATTAATGTCACGTAACAAGCTGAAGATTTTGATCAATGATCACAGTAGCTGAAGAAAAAAAAAAGTTACGAAGCGCTGCACCATCCTGAGAGACAAATGTACTGCAGTACCAAACAAAAACCAAAGCATTATAGAGATGCTCCTGTTGCAAACTCTGCCTGTGGCCTTGCTCGTCCGGCCTGCGAGAGTTGTTGAGGGTGGTCACAACTCCAACATTTTCGTTGCCATCTTCTACAGTAATCTTAGCTATGCTTGTATACACTAGCATAGTTAATGGTACATGGTACCATCCTCGAAGCTGTCTCTGGGGCTGGATGTGCTTGCCCTGCGCCAGAAATAAATTTCCGTACCTCCTAATTACTCTGGATTTGGTGGTTTGTACAAATAATTCCAAGCATCCATGCACGGTGGATAGAAATGAGACACAACGCACGAGTAGTAGTTTAGTACGAAGACTGATGCTTATGAGCAACGGCAGACGACGGGGACCACGCATAATCTGGCATGCATGGATGATATATAGGAAATGCTGTATGTTTACTTGACTCGTTGTAGTGCTATGATGGAGGAGAAGCATAATGAAAGCTCCAAGGCTCCAACCATCGGTCTCCTTCCTTTGACGTTCGAGGCCTTGGCGCCTTGCAATGAAGGCAAAGACTGTTCAGTGATTCGTGACGCCCCTTTTCGTCTATTGTCACCTTTCTCTGGACCTGTTGTTTATTTGACACTGGAATCTTGATATATGATACCCTACTGGCTCGTAATGATGGTGTGATCAGTGATCACATTCGTTGATTATTGCGTTGGTGTCATCCACTACTAGTCCATTCCTAATCTGGTTGTTGGGAATACTTATTTTGAAGTAGCAGCAGTACCCCCACAATTCCTGTTTATGAATTCGGTCAAAGTTTATTACAGTTCGTTCGCTCACATGGTAAGCCTAAATGCCTAATGACACTAGCGAATTCCAGTGGCAGCATCAGAGCGCACGAGGAGGGAACAGTGTCGCATATTGTTTACACCGCCACGTTTTTGTATGGGTATCGCCGACTCGCTGTGTTGCGGCGGGCACTTGTTGAATGTAGGCGTGTGTATTTCAGCCTAATAGGGCCCATTCCACCAATGTATATGTATAGTAGATGAGAAAGGAAATGAAGTGAAGCTTCTAGAGGAAAAATCACAAATCTACATGGTATCAGAGTTGGGTCACCGGTGACCTCGCCGACGTGAACCCTAGTCGGCGGCGGCGCTGTGACCAGAGGGGTTCTGCGGCGACGTCGACGGCTGAGGCGGAGCGGCGACGTCGGACAGCGGAGGCGGAGCGGCAGTGTCGACGGCGGAGGCGGCGACGGCTGCTGCAGAGGTTCTCGACGCGAGCAGCGTGAAGGAGGAGCAGGGCGCACACTCGCTGGTTGAGCTGCGCAAGGATTTGGTGTAGCACAAGCTGTAGGGAGCACAGCGGCTGAGAGACGCGCAGCTGTTGGCTGTAGGATCAACAGAGAAGGATTTGGTGCTATTGGCTATTGTTGTCCATTCCAGTGGTGGTGACTTTGGTGGTGCTGTTGCTGGTGCTGCTGCTACTTGAGAAGGTGAGGATTTGGAGGTGAAGCGGAAGCTTGGTTTGCTGTTGCTGTTGTTCTGATTTGGGGAAGAAACTGAGTACGAGAGCTTGGCTTGCTGCTGCTGTTGTGCTGATTTGGGGGAAACTGAAAAGTAGTGCTGCTGGGAGGAAGTAGTGCTACTGCTGCTGTTCTGTTTTTGGTGAGAAACTGAGGAGTAGTGTTGTTACTCCTATTAATTGATTTGGCTAGTATCCTAGAAGATTTGGTTGATCTGCCATGGGGGAAATTTAAGGAATTGAGCAAATACTTGAGAAATTGGCTGAAGAAGTTGAAGAAATAAGGGGAAGAATTCAGAAAGTGAAGGAGAAAACAACAGTGCTTGGCAACTTTGTTAATCTCGCACATCCTATGCAGGTACCTAACTCAACTTGGATATTAGACTCCGGAGCATCTAGACATGTTACAGGAATGTCGAGTGAGTTTACATCATATACTCCATTTCAGTCATCATTTAAAGAAACAATTCAAACTGCCGACGGAACTTTACGACATGTGAGGGGAGTGGGAACAGTCAAATGTACTCCATCAATTACATTGTCGTCAGTTTTATATGCTCCCTCTTTTCCTGTTAACCTAGTATCCGTAAGCTCGTTGGTTGATCATATGGATTGTCGAATTACTATTGACTGAGAGAATTGTCTAATTGAGGAGAGAAGAATTGGAAGAAAGCTTGGAACCGGCGTTAGGCATAATGGGTTGTGGTATCTGGATAGAAGAGGGACGGACAAAGCACTATGTAGTGCTTTGTTAGCTAGCACAAGTGAAGAGGAGGCTAAATTGATTCTAAAACATTGTCAATTGGGACATATGTCCTTTGATACTATGTCTAAGGTATTTCCTGATGAGATGAGTAAGGTGGACAAAAGCAAATTAATGTGTGATGCATGCGAGTATGGAAAACATACACGAACCACATACATAAGCAGAGGACTTCGAAGCATTTTGCCATTTGTGTTGGTTCACTCTGATGTATGGACTTCTCCTATTGCTTCGGTAAGTGGAGCAAAGTACTTTGTCACCTTTATTGATTGCCACTCACGAATGACTTGGATATATCTCATGAGACACAAGAGTGAAGTATTGAAATGTTTCAAGAATTTCTATGCTTGGGTTAGGAATCAATTAAACACTTGTGTTAAAGTTATTAGGAGCGATAATGGGGGAGAATATGTGAATGATGAATTTAGGAGTTTTCTCTCAGCAGAAGGAATAGTACATCAAACTTCTTGTGCTGACACACCTCCACAGAACGGAGTAGCTGAGAGGAAAAATCGACATATTCTGGAGGTAACTCGTTCACTCATGTATACGATGAATGTACCAAAGTTTCTATGGAGTGAGGCAGTCATAACAGCAACATATCTCATCAATCGCATGCCATCACGAATACTTGGGATGAAGACTCCATATGAAATGGTGTTTGGGAAGAATGAATTCATTGTTCCTCCAAAAGTGTTTGGGTGTACTTGTTTTGTCAGAGATCATAGACCATCCGTTGGAAAATTGGATCCTCGAGCCGTCAAGTGTATTTTTATAGGTTACTCTTCTGGGCAAAAGGGATATAAATGTTGGAGTCCATCTGAGCGGCGAACTTTTGTTAGTATGGATGTTACTTTTAGAGAGTCTGTTCCGTTCTATGGAGAAAGAACAGATTTGAGTTCCTTGTTTGTTGATCTTGACAATCCAATTATTGATGAGGATGGACAAGAGGGGGAGAATGGCTCATCAGGTACTGAAGAAGACACACAATCAAGAAGCATGAAATTTGTGGTTGGCTCAATCCCATATCCTGTTAGTGAACCCATTCATGAGCAAAATTGGAGAAGGCCACGTGAAGAAGAAAATCTACAAGTTTATACTAGGAGGAAAACAAGGTCTTTGGAGGCGCAAACAATGGGGCAACATGAGTCTCCTATGGATGGGATAAACCATCTGATCAGTGTGATACTATACAGATTTCATCGGATACGGAAGGAGAGGAGTTTGAAACAGGGGGAGAAGAAACTAATCTTCCTATTGCTATAAGAAAGGGGGTAAGAAGCAATGCAGGTAAACCTCCACAAAGGTATGGTTTTGAAGCTCAAGGTGTGAATGATGATAAGAATAACATAGCCAATTATGTCTCTTATGCTTCTTTGTCATCCACATATAAGGCCTTTGTGACATCACTAAATTCAGTGGAAATTCCAAATGATTGGAGGGAAGCAAAGCAAGACCCAAGGTGGCATCAAGCTATGCTAGAGGAGCTAGAGGCTCTTGAAAAGAACAAAACATGGGACCTTGTACCATTCCCTAAAGGGAAGAAAGTGGTTAACTGTAAATGGGTTTATACAGTAAAGCAAAATCCTGATGGAAATGTGGAAAGATACAAGGCAAGGCTTGTGGCTAAGGGATATAGTCAAACATATGGAATTGATTATGATGAAACTTTTGCACCAGTAGCAAAGATAAGCACGGTAAGAACTCTTATCTCTTGTGCAGCTAATTTTGATTGGCCATTGCATCAGTTAGATGTCAAGAATGCATTCTTACATGGAGATCTTCAAGAGGAGGTGTATATGGAAATTCCACCTGGATTTGCTACCTCACAAACTGAAGGTAAAGTGTTGAGACTGAAAAAATCTTTATATGGCCTTAAACAATCACCAAGAGCATGGTTTGATCGTTTTAGACGTGCAATGTGTGGTATGGGTTATAAACAGTGCAATGGAGACCACACAGTTTTCTATCGCCATAATAGAGGTCTTAAAACTATTCTTGTTGTGTATGTTGATGACATGATTATCACTGGAGATGATTGCTTGAAGATATCTAGGTTGAAAGAAAATCTAAGCAAGGAGTTTGAGGTCAAGGATCTGGGCCAATTAAAATATTTTTTGGGTATTGAAATTGCAAGATCTCCTAGAGGAATAGTTCTTTCATAGCGAAAGTATGTATTGGATCTGCTCAGTGATACAGGTATGCTTGGATGTCGGCCAGCTTCTACACCAATTGAACAAAATCATAAGTTATGTGCTGAATCTGGAGATCCAGTTAATAAAGAGAGATATCAAAGACTTGTGGGAAGGTTGATATATTTGTGTCACACAAGACCTGATATAACTTATGCTGTGAGTGTGGTGAGCCGATACATGCATGATCCTAGAAGTGGTCACATGGATGTTGTGTATAGAATTTTGAGATATTTGAAGGCAAGCCCAGGTAAAGGCATATGGTTCAAGAAGAATGGACACCTAGATGTGGAGGGATATTGTGATGCAGATTGGGGCAGTTGTCTTGATGATAGGAGGTCAACATCAGGCTACTGTATATTTATTGGTGGCAATTTGGTATCTTGGAGGAGCAAGAAACAATCAGTTGTGTCTCGCTCGACTGCTGAGGCGGAATACAAGTCAATGTCGATGAGCTTGAGTGAATTGTTATGGTTGAAAAATATTTTGGCTGAATTGAAGCTGTCGACAAGCACTTCCATGAAGTTGTGGTGTGACAACAAATCAGCCATAAATATTGCTAACAATCCAGTCCAGCATGATCGAACGAAGCATGTGGAAATAGATCGCTTCTTTATTAAAGAGAGAATGGATGAGGGAACCTTAAACTTAGGCTTTGTAAACTCTGGTGAACAAGTAGCTGATAGTTTAACGAAGGCATTAGGTGCTAGAGAGTGCACTTCTTCGTGTGGCAAGATGGGCATGATAGATATTTATCGCCCATCTTGAGAGGGAGTGTTGAGTGTAGGCGTGTGTATTTCAGCCCAATAGGGCCCATTCCACCAATGTATATGTATAGTAGATGAGAAAGGAAATGAAGTGAAGCTTCTAGAGGAAAAATCACAAAACTACAGCACTGTGGAGCAGGCAAACGTCGGTGAGCAGCATGGGTCTCCAGAGCGTGCCGTTTTGCGCCCTGAACGTGCGACCGAGATCGCGAACCCGTGTGCACATGGGCCACGGCAGGCAGCGCCATCCCGTCTAGCGCGCCCGCCCGGATTAGCGGAACGCTTCGAGGAATTCGGTGTGGATGCATGCATGCGACGCCATGAAGGCATGCAGCCGCAGCGAGGGCGATCTGGGAGAGATCGAATCTACCCCGACCGATCGGTGGATCGCGCGTACACACGTCCATGCCCTGGGCTACGCGACACTGCCCACGGCGCCACGCGGGTCCTTTTGCCCAGCTCGCCGTTGTTGTCGCCCGCGCGTGTCCCGCTCCTTCCGCGAGCGCGCGGGAGCCGAACGGCCCGGTTGCTTCGACGCAGCACACCGGGTTTTGGCCTCGATGCGCATTGTGTGTCTGTGCTCCGTGCGGGGAGAGCGCCAGGGCAGCATGTGCGAGGGGGAGGCGTAGGAGAGAACCCAAAGGATGCTGCGCCTGCGATGCGGTGCTTTGTCGCATGCCAGATGCCAAGAAAGTGGCCATTGCCTCTGCGTCATGCGTCTCGTTCCATGTGTCTGCCACACACTGCGTTATGCATGCGCTGCGCAGGGCAGTGGGCGCAATTTCTTCCGGTTTAGTTTTGAGTGCCTGTCTTGAGAAGGGCCTTCCTTGTGGTGGTGTTCTGTGCTCTCTATGAATGGGATCGATCCGCCTTGCCAATTTTACCCATGGGCACGGCATCCACTTGCTGGGCGCCAATTGCATTAGCGTGCCTTGGCGCGTTTTCTTTTCTGCCCTCTGCGGCTGGCTCTGTTATTCCCCTTTTTATCTTGTCCTTTTGCGTACGTCCTCTAACTACGCCACTCGTTGATCTGATCTGTGTGTCAAACAGTCGATTCAGTAGAGCCGCGAGCCGGCAAGTACTACAATTATTGACTCACAACACGAGTCCGGCCGCCCGAGCCGGCCCGACGGAAACCGGTGGTGGACTCGCCGTCCAGCAAGTAGCCTGCGTCATCCCCGGGGCCAAATCAACGGACGTACGTACGTCCACGGGCGAAGCGAGTGGCGATCGTGGATGCAATGCACCAGCGGAAAGCGACGCGGAAGAGAACTGTGGCCGCTCGGCGCCGCCCAGGGCGGCACGGCACGTAGGCCGCGAGGGGGCCGGGCGGTCTAGCACGTACACCCGGCACATGATCGGCTGGCTCTAGCTAACACCTGACTAGAGTAGGAAGCGACGGCACCCACCCACATAGCCTAATCCATCTACCAGGGCAGATGGATGGATTTTGTACGGAGGAGGAAGGGTAGTACCAGTACGTGTACGTCAACAGTTTGTAGGACATGCTAGTAACCGCCTTTTTATCTTATCCTATTGACATGTGCTACGTACGACGACGTATATATATAAATCCCAGGTGGTACGGCGAGGGAATCCTAACGTGATGGAATTGACTTGTCGACCATCTACAGTAGCCGGCAGCCTCAAGATGCCAATATTTCCATGGTTTGATTTGATGTGGCGAGGGTAAGTTCATCTACGGCCCCGTTGCTTGGCTTATCACGGGAATAAGCTAAACTATATTTACAAACGGAAAATAAAAATAAAATTTTTATATACATGTTCTTAGCCATGTAAAAGCAAAGTCTGAAAAATAAACTTTGGTTATGTTCAGATTGTATCCAAAATAAATTTTACTAAATATTGGTAATACTAAAATTTGGACAATTTGACAATATTACCAAGTTTTAGCAGGATTTCATATTTATTTATCAGAGTTTGGTAAGAAACTAAATGGATACACATATTTGATAACTTTGCCAAAAATGATATGGTTTGAAATGGCATCAATCTGAACAAGCCCTTTGATGGAAAAAACCCTAAAAAGCTATTATATTATTAAAGGAATAGAAAAAGGAGCCTCCACGTTCGCTCTCATGGCCTAGAAATTCTCACATTAATCAAAGAAAAAGAAAATACAGAGTCCATATAGAAATACAATTTAGAAATAGTTGAAATTCGGAATTAAAAAATAAGGAATATTAGAAGAGGAGACTAGAGTCCATATAGAAATACAATTTAGAAATAGCTGAAATTCGGAATTAAAAATAAGGAATATTAAAAGACGAGACTAGAGTCCATATAGAAATACAATTTAGAAATAACTGAAATTCGGAATTAAAAATAAGGAATATTAGAAGTAGAGTATAGAGTCCATATAGAAATACAATTAGGAAATAACTGAAATTCGAAATTAAAAATAAGGAATATTAGAAGTAGAGTATAGAGTCCATATAGAAATACAATTAGGAAATAACTGAAATTCGGAATTAAAAATAAGGAATATTAGAATTAGAGTATAGAGTCCATATAGAAATACAATTAGGAAATAATAGAAATTCGAAATTAAAAATAAGGAATATTAGAAGTAGAGTATAGAGTCCGTGTAGAAATACAATTAAAAAATATAAAAATTCGGAATTAAAAAATAAGGAAAGTAGAGTATATAGTCCATATAGGAATTTAAAACTAACTAAAATTTGGAATAAACATAATAAAATTAAAAGTATAGTTTAGAGTCCGTATAAAAATACAATTTACAAATAACTAAAATTTAAAATTAAGAAAATCATAGGAAGAAGAGTTTTAAGTCAATATAGAAATACAATTTAGAAGTAACTGAAATTCGAAATTAAAAATTAAAGAATATTGAAAGATGAGTTTAGAGTCCACATAGAAATACAATTAGAAATAATAAAAATTAAGAAATAAAAATAAATAATATTGGAACAAGAGCATAGAGTCTATATAGAAATACAATTTACAAAAAATTTGGAATTAAAAAAAATATTAAAAGACGAGTCTATAGTTATATAGGAATATATTTAATTTACAAATAACTAAAATTTGATATTAAAAAAAATTAATAACTAACACGTATATAAAATACAATATGAATATTACACATTAGTAGTTTTGTAAAGTTATCGCAAAATTTAAAATTATGTTGTCATTTTAATATATTTGAATAATATAATGAGAAAACATATATGTTATTAGATGAGAGAAAATATAATGATGCTAGCCGCGCAAACTGTGTTTGCCACCATGCTAGTTAACATTAAATTTAAAGTTAAAGATTTAAATTTTATTAAATAAGTATAAGTATAAGCGAAAAGATGAGACAGTTAACTTACACCCTTTTTACTTCAAAATCCTCGTTCGAGTCCTCCTTGTCGTCTCGCATGCGGACTTCGCAAGCAACAGCCCTTTTTTTTTTAATCGCCAGAAGAGATCTGTAAAATTCATGGTACAAAACAGGTTCTAAACTATTCGATGCATGTGTCGACGACAGTTGTCGTTGGCACAATTTGCAGTATACTAGTGATCGTATTACCTTGAGTAGTAGTATTACGGGTGGCTATTCAAAGCGTTCACAATGTCACGTGATGGCCGTGACTAGAATACGGTGCTGAAGCTTGAAGGTCTACTCGTCCACACTTTGCCTGGGACTTGGTAGGACAATGCCGGACAGCTTTCTGCCGATTTATCATGTAAAACGAGTTGGTGTAGTACACGGCAATAGTGCATTACTGTACTATCCAGACCAAATGGTAGTCCTTTTTACTCCTTTTATCTCAGGGGTGTTCGTCATAAACAAGTTTTCGGGCTGACACAAGTGATTCAGCATCGCGGCATCCACAACAGAATGTACTCCATGTCTCCATTATTGCCATAATCTGGTCCCAGCAAAACTAAATGTTGTCACACGGAACACGGCTAGGCGGTCAACGCGAGTGTGGATGGAGTCATGGAGATGTCAGACATACATGTGGCACTAGTCAAACACAAGATTCGTTCTACATGGGGTACTCGTGGCAATAATTCTACTACTCCTATACTACTCCAGTCAATACGGTTGACCTATGTCTTACTCGGTCAACATAACGTGCGTACAACATGCAGAAGTCGCCCTGTGTGCACCAGTGCACGCATGTGTTTTTCTAGGGAAGAGGAGCGAGAGAAAACAGGTGGTTAATGGGCCTTTAGCGTTATGAATTCGACGGGACGAAGGGCCGAGGGCCCATGTGGCAGTTGTAATGCCCAGTCACGTAGTCAAGCTGGGCCAGAAATAGGATATATGGGCCTCACTGAGCATATATGGACCGACTACGAACCACAACGATTATTTGGCGTTTCTTTTATTATAATAGCAAAAATGCCCGTGCGTTGCAACGGGTGAATAAATTCTAATAATAATATACGTTTTTCATGTATAATCATGTCAAAGATAATGTTTGTATTTTAATGAGCGGCTTGTTTTTTTATAAACGGTGTATTTTTTGTTGTGTGATTTTCTCAAACCATTTTTCAGAAATGGCAATGTTCTTTCTAACAGTTTCTTCCTAGCATATTTTTTTTATTTTTTTTACTGACGACGAAAACCATATTTTTCTCTCTTTTTTGCTTTTCTATTCTCATATTTTTCTCTCTTTTTTGCTTTTTTTTTCTCACGCGTTTTTTGCTTGTTTTTTAATGTTCATTTTTTGCTTTTTTTTTCCAATACAGGACAATATATGACGAAATAAAAGCCGTGTAATAGATGGCAAAAAATCGATGTATCTTATCCGACTCAAGCATCCATCAATTTAGCTTTTTTTCTGACAGTTTTTTCAAAGCGATTTGTTTTTTAATAGACGGTGTTTTTTTCTTGCGCGGTTTTTTCAAATCATTTTTTAGAAATGGCGCATTTTTTCTTACAGTTTTTTCCTTGCATGTTTTTTTTTAAAAAATTACCGACGATGGAAATAATATTTCTCACACGTTTTTTTATTGAAGATGGAAAACCTTTTTAGCATCGTCTGTGCTTTTTCTCACGCATTTTTTTTGAACTGTTTTTATTTTTCTCGTGCATTTTCTCTTTTTAAATAGTTAGATTAGATTAGAGATAGAGAAGAGATATATACTGATTAGAAATCGGAATTTGTTTCACCCTTTCCCTTTTTTCTCGCATGCATTTTTTATTTTGTACGAACCAATTTTTTCGCCACTTTCTTAGGGAATCGGACAAAACTTTTTTAGATGTTTTTTCAGATTTTTTTTCGCCTGTACAGGAATCAAACTTTATTTTTCCGTTTTTAAAGGAATCGGATCTACGGTTTTTTTTGCCACTTAGGGGAAACAAAATTTTATTGTTGTTGTTTTTCTTTTTTTTTCCTTTTTTTTTCTTTTTTTGAAGTTTTTCTTTTTTCTTTTTATGCACCTTTATGCCCTTGTTCTCTCCCTTTTATTATTTTTTCTAAAAAACGACCTCATATATCTTATTGCAAGATTATAGTATCTTATTGCAAGATTATAGGGACTCAAATGTAAATATAAAAATTACAGGGACTCAAATGTAAATATAAAAATTACAGGGACTCAAATAGAGAAGTACAAACCCAAAAATTAAAATCATATAAAAATGGAATGCTCTCGACTGGTAGGTTCCGTTTTTGCAAACAGATCTTTAACCCGGCACATCAATTTTTTTTCGCCAAGATGTATGGAATATCACGGTATAGATTGAAACTGACAGGAGTCTCCCTGGAATCTGGACTCAAACCGAGACCAAGAGAAGTGGTGTGTTTTGTTTTCTATTTTTAAGGGGGAATCGGATCTAGAGTCGGACTTTTTTTTCTGAGAAGGAGTCGACTTTTTTTTTATATATTTTCGCTATTTATTTTGTTTTGACGGGAGTTGGACTCTTTTTTATTTTTTCTTCTGGTTTTTTGATCGGACAGATTTTGTTTATTTTTCTTTTTTTGCCCCGTTTTTTTTACATTTGGTTTTTCTTTTCTTTTTCGGTTTTTTCACCCGGTTTTTGGATCGGACCAATTTAGTTTTTTTCTTTTTTGACCCGGTTTTTTTCTCGGTTTTTTTTACGGACGATGGAAGCACCTCTTATTTTTAAGTAGTAGAGATATATACTCCGCTTGATCACATTAAAACATGTACTAGATGATTAGCGTATATTTTACTCAAAGGGTAGACATCACTAATACATCTTCTTTTATTTTTGAAATTGCATATCCACATTTGATAAAAACTCCACCATCATCTCGTTATTTTTTGAATGGTCGAAATCACGATAAATTTTGTGCGTGATCGGTAACCCTATTATTTTTCCTCCCTCTTCATCCTCCCAACGGCGTGCGCTGGCTCACATGCTTGCCTCTCGCCCCCAACCATTCTCCACCCTAAGCAGGATAGTAACGAGTGCCCTGTCTCGTTGTTTTCACGTGCACTTCCTAACTCATTAGGAACCTATGACTCCTGTTGCCAACAACAACTCGTTGCATAGCTATTGATCTCTATGGCTTCAGCAATGTCACAGCTGCATCGCATCCCGCGTACCAGGCTACTGCTTTCCACAACAATCCTTCTCAACCCGCAAACATCTCCCCTCTTTTCTATTCTCACCCCCTCCGATATTGACCCCAATGCCAAACCTTATACCCTTACTAGTTGGACCGTTTTCGATCACCACATCTATAGGAGGAGAAACCTGACATGAATCTTATCACTATAGGTGATCCCCCCTCCCTCCCACCTTTAAAAAAGGGGGTAAATATAGGATAGCAAAACCGTTACTTTTATTTAGCAAGTTAATTTTTCTTCCTCTAACTCCTATATAGTATACAAAATTGTATGTTTCGATTCCATCGAACCATCCAAAACATTATCTCTAGTGCTAATCTATGTTGAAATCATGTAATATCGGTTGAGACAATCTATTTTTTTATCCTGTTTCTGTGTATTTTAAGAATTTTGTGATTCAAAACCCTGAGATTTTATTGAAAAAGTACAAAAATCCGAAATGACTAAAATTTGTATGATGGTTTTGATAAACTAATGAAAGAAAAGGAGAACCTGCTAAAGTTTGCCCAATGCCATCTCTGCAGTTACAGATCTCACGGGCCAACCTCCCGTGAAATCACCGAATGGAGAAAATACGCAAAGCACAAAAAACACTCGAAATCGAATCAAAACAACCTCAATGGCCCGATCCGATCGAACTAGCTAGCACCCTCGCCGCCGCCGCCGCCGCCGCCGCCGCCGCCGCCGCCGACGCCGACGCCGACGCCTCCTCGCCTCGCCATGGGCCTCCTCAGCTCCTTGCGCCCGCACCGCCGGGGCGCCCTCTCCGGCGGCGGCGGCGGCGGCGGCGGGCAGTGGCAGTGGTCGTTCCTCGACGCCGTCTGGGCGGTGTTCCTCCTCGCCGTGGTCATCTTCCTCGCGCTCGTCTTCACGCCGCGCCGCGGCGAGCCCCTCTCCGCATCCTCCTCCGCACTCGCCGGCGCGACGGTGCCACCATGCGCAGCCTCGGAGGTGGACCTCCTCCCCTGCGAGGATCCCCGCCGCAGCTCCCGCCTCAGCCGCGAGATGAACTACTACCGCGAGCGCCACTGCCCCGCGCGCGGCGAGGCGCCCGTGTGCCTCGTCCCGCCTCCGCGGGGCTACCGCGTCCCAGTGCCCTGGCCCGAGAGCCTCCACAAGGTGCGTGTGCTGTAGGCATTGCCGCATTGGCGCTTGCTTCCACTAAGCCATAGTAGAAAAATAGCACCTGAAGTGACTGCCTACTGTGGTCTAAGCTTACTGACTCGGTTTCCATGTATTTTGGAGAAGCGTGAGGGGGTAATTTGATCTGATCCGTGTGCGGTTAGGTGTGCTTATGGTTGCTTCTGTTGGTTATGGAATTGCAGCTTGGTGCTAGTGTATGACCGGCTTCTGCATCTTATGCTGTCAATGGTTAGATGCACGTGGCTTTCTGATTATATGCATGTTCCATATGGGTTTGCAGATACACGATTGCAACTTGTGGAGTTTACTGAATGATGTATAGGTCACTACATTTGTACAACAGGTGTTGGTTAGTTGTGTTTCGTTTGCTTAGAAGTAATTTTTGGCAAGCAGAAAATGTTGGCATTTGGTCCATCAGATCAATTGCTTCAAAGTTTCATGTCTAGCCCCTGGAAAATTTAGATTGACCTTACCCACTAATAATGCGTAATTGGACTGGATGGTATAAATTAAATGAAGAGTAATTTTGTTCTGATTGCATGTCTCAACAGGATGTAGACTAATCGTTCCAACTTTCTATGGAGAGTTGGAGACTTATTTCATTTAATTATTCTCTATGCAGATATGGCATGATAATATGCCTTATGGTAAGATTGCAGAAAGAAAAGGTCATCAGGGGTGGATGAAGCAGGAAGGCTCATACTTTATTTTTCCTGGAGGCGGAACTATGTTTCCCGATGGAGCTGAACAATATATTGAAAAGCTTGCCCAGTATGTTCCGCTAAAAAGTGGTCTCCTGAGGACGGGTCTTGATATGGGATGTGGGGTAATAAGCTAAATCTTCACATGAATCAATTTATGTTTTACTTTTAAAGAAATGGTATGGTATTAAGATCTTTCCTCTCTGAAGGTGGCTAGTTTTGGTGGGTTTTTGCTTAAAGAGAATATCTTGACACTCTCTTTTGCCCCAAGAGATTCACATAAATCTCAAATACAATTTGCTCTGGAGAGAGGAATTCCTGCATTTCTTTTGATGCTGGGCACGAGGCGCCTTCCATTTCCTGCACAGTCTTTTGATTTCGTTCATTGCTCCCGGTGTTTGATACCTTTTATGGCCTACAGTAAGTAAACCATTTCTTCAGTGTTTGATATGGTTCGTGGAAATGCTGTCTCTTACCTGTATATACTGGCAGATGGGAGCTATTTGATTGAAGTCGACCGTCTACTTAGGCCAGGAGGTTACTTGATTATATCAGGACCCCCAGTCCAGTGGAAGAAGCAAGAGAAAGAATGGGCTGAACTTCAAGAAATGGCACTGGCTTTTTGTTACAAGTTGATCACTGTAGATGGTAACACTGCAATTTGGAAGAAACCTACTGAAGCTTCATGTCTACCTAACCAAAATGGATTTAACATTGACTTGTGTAGCACTGATGATGATCCAGATCAAGCATGGTAATACTTGTCTGCGCCAATTATATTTGTTGTGCCTACAAATATATGTACTTTTTTTAAAAAAAAAAGCATACGAGAAAGTCTCTTGTACATTTTTCATATGTTTGCTTGTATGGTTTACCATGCAGGTATTTCAAGTTGAAGAAATGTGTCAGTAAAGTTTCTTTGGCAGATGAAATAGCTGTTGGTTCCATTCTGAAGTGGCCAGATAGGTTATCCAAACCTTCTGCTAGAGCCTCTCTAATGGACAACGGAGCAAACTTGTTTGAACTAGATACTCAGAAGTGGGTCAAAAGGGTATCATTTTATAAGAAATCACTGGGCGTGAAGCTTGGGACTGCCAAAATTCGTAATGTGATGGACATGAATGCATACCTTGGAGGATTGGCAGCTGCTGCTGTCTCTGATCCTGTATGGGTTATGAATGTTGTTCCTGCTCAAAAACCATTGACACTTGGAGTAATATATGACAGGGGCCTTATTGGAGTTTATCATGACTGGTAAGGACTTACTATTACAGAAATTTGCAATATCTTTCTGCTGATATGTTTTATTGTAATCCCAACTTTTCTCAATATAAACTACTATGTTCATCTATTTTTTTTTTAAAAAGAGCATGTTCATACTCCTTTGCAGCTTATTGATTGTAGTTATTTTGCAACTTCTTTCAAATTCATTTTTGTTTGTAAGTTAAATACCAAAGATATCAGGCAATTTACATATGCTCAGACCTGTTCTACCACTCACAATGAACTGTTTGTTTGAGTTTTGAGTAGTATTGATATTCATTGGATATATTGGATATTTGTATATCTTAATAGATCTCATGCATTCTGTGGCTTTTATGGTACTTTCCTGCAATATTTATTGTTGCACTATCCATAAATTTTCAAGACCTTTTCCCCAAGAAACATGTATTCGTCTGTCGAATCAATATATTGAGGATTTGTTCATGGAATAGATTAATAGTTTAATGCTTGCATGCTGATTAATATAATTATTATGATATGCCTTTGGTTCCAGGTGTGAGCCTTTCTCAACTTATCCTCGTACCTATGATCTCATTCATGCTGATAGAATCAACTCTTTGATAAGAGACCCAATTTCTGGCAAGAGCAGGTACACCACCCATAAACTTAGCTATCATTGTCTCATGATCTTGTATTCTTAACTTGTTCTGTTCTCCCTACATCTTTTGGAGTGGTCTAATTCATTGCTGAAAAGTCAGAGTAGAATGATAACCAAGAAACATCATGTTAAAATTATCATCACCAATTTAAGATGTTCGGCCCAAGCAGTATATATCTCCATCAGCCCTTATTGCCTGTTCTTAGCACATTTTATGATTTATCATGTAAATGAATTAGTAGTTGAATTATGCAGGAGTTTTTAACTATTAATATCGTTTAGAGGATTGAAAGTTTCTAAAAGTAAATTTGTCGCTCCCCAGTCCCACACAATACAGTATGCAACACGTTTACTGACCTTTATCTTTGTTTTGATGGGACGTGTACCATATGCCGACTTAACTGTAAAAAGAGCTCTACCTGATTCCATTTCTTTCTTAGATGTGACCTGTTTGATGTCATGTTGGAGATGGATCGCATTCTGCGTCCAGAAGGAATTGCTGTTGTACGAGACTCCCCAGATGTGATTGACAAGGCAGCGCAGGTTGCTCAGTCGATTCGGTGGACTGTTCAGGTGCATGACAGTGAGCCTGAATCAGGTGGTACAGAGAAAATTCTTGTGGCTACTAAAACATTTTGGAAGCTACCATTAACTTAGTTATAATTCAATTTCTACCCGTGTTTTGAACACTTCCTTTACAATCTCAGTCCCCTGATTTTGAGCTTTTGGGGATGGGTGACGGGTGTTCAGTACCTATCAGGTTAGCAAGAAAATAGATTAATCAAGGTGGTCTTTCTTTTCTGAAATCTATTTTTGTTCTTCAGCGATGAGTTAGGTGCATAGAAGTGTGGTGTAATTCTTGACATTTTGTGGCTCTCCCTGCATACTTCTGATTGATGTTATAGAATGTATGTATTGTGAAAATGGTTGTTCAGTTTGCTCTATCGCTGGTTGCTGCATCCATTTATCATCCCGCAAGATCAACTATTATTGCAAGTCGCATAAGGGATTGCGTTAAATCCTTATACAATTTAATTGTCAAGTACTCCCTCCATCCCTTAAAAAAAACCAAGTTATGGCTGTCTACGTCCACCAGAAGTTGGTTGGTTTTTTAGGGACGGAGGGAGTATATATGTTTCATCTTTCACGCATATTTATCACAAGAATTCATTGAGCTAGTGAAATGATTCATTCTTCAAGTGATCTGTCTTTGAGTCTTAACTTGCTGATGGGACATGCTGATTTTTTTTTTAGTCTTAACTTGCAAATGGGACAGGCCTTTTTTTTTAAGACAGGAACTGGCTACTTGACCAGGTAAGAGAGCAGAGGGTTACATGGTTCAGCATATACAAGCAGATTTCTGATCAACACTTCACAGAAGAATATAGGTAAGAATGGACAATATTGAAGTTCTATATAGCGTAAAAATTTTACAGTGTGGTCTCAAACAGAAACAATATCTATTGTATCTCGATTGTTCCCTCTTAAGCAGGGTGGCATTCTCTCCCCTGCAGTGACAAGTGGGAGGCATGGCATGCTAATGCGTCACTGATCTCCTGTTCATTTGTCGCATTTCCAGCTGGATGTCGGCACGCAGGTGAGGTAGTGGCACCAGCTGCAATGAGCGTTGCCGTCCACTCCCTTGAAAACACTGACCAACCCAGCTGCAAACCTGTTTGTGCATACATGGCCTCAGATTAGGCATTCCTGATCCCATTTTGATCACATAATACTCTGCTCCTAAAAAAAAATTCAAGTTCTTTTGAGTTACAAGGAAACAAGCTTTACTTACCCTGCTATCAACAAGGCCACGGAGAGAGTCAGGAGAATGATCTGGAACGCGTTGTATTTGGACTTGGCGCTGGAAACCTGCTCCGACCATCCGAACTGGGGCTGAATCAGCAGCACGAAGCCGAGGAGGAACCCGGTGGCGAACCCCCCAATGTGCGCGAAGTTGTCTACGCGGGGGAGTATACCCAGCGCCAGGTTGATGGCGGCGATGATGATCAGGTTCACCATGGCTGCACACTGCACAGGATTCATTGGTTTCATTCGGCGTCAGGTGATTGCCCTGCATCAACTGGGTGCAAAATGCCTGATGAATCAGGCTGATGAGATCAGGAGGAAGAGACGCCTACTCTGTTGCTGTAGATGGTCCAGTTGGTGATGAGCTCCGAGAGCATGGCGCCGAGGAGGCCGAAGAGGGCGCCGGATGCGCCGACGGTGATGCCATTTCTGCTGATGAAGAGCACGGAGAGGACGCTCCCGCCGAAGCCGGATACGAGGTAGACCAGCCCGACCTTCCCTGCAGCACGGCAGAGACGAATTCCGGTCAGAAAAACACCGTTGCATTACACACACCTTTTCTGCTCTTGACGGATTCGGGCTTACAGAATCCAAACTGCTGCTCGAGGCGGATGCCGATGATGAGGAGGCTGATCATGTTGGCGGCGAGGTGGATGAGGCCGGCGTGCAGCCAGGTGCTCGTCTCCAGCCGCCACGCCTGGTTGCCGTGCACCACCCCGTACCAGTCCAGCGCCCCGTACTTCCGCAGCCTGCACGCCCGGCGCGGCCACGATCAGCCAAGATCACAAATTAACCGGACAAAATGGCCGAACCTTGCGAGCGGGGATGCTTCTTACGTGGCGGCCGAGGGGCCGAGGACGGGGTTCTCCCTGAGCGGCTGGAAGGAGAGCCGTCGGAGGAAGCTGCGGCCGACGCAGTCGCGGCGGCCGCCGTTGGCCGGGCAGTTGTTGTAGTACATCACCACCACGAACATGGCCACGTTGGCTATCACCACCAGCGGCACCACCCACGTCCGGTGGTGCCGCTCCTGCGCCGCCGCTTGGTCGTAGTAGTAGAACGGCGGCGGCGCCGGCGCCACCGCGTTCGGCCCGTTGCCGCTCGGGTTGTACCTCCCCGGCGGCGGCTTGATCCCCGTCGTCGCCTCCCTCCCCGCCGGCCCACCGGCCTCCACGTCGGCGTTCGACATGGCCTGACGATCAGCTGCTGCAACGGTTCGTTTCGGATTCTATGATCTCCTGAGTTGGAGATGAGGAAGGAGACGGACACTGAGACGACCAAAGACTCGGTGTTTGAGGTTTAAAAATCTGCGGGCGTTTGCGCGTTTTATCGTTTGATCATTTCATTTTTTTTTTTAAAAAATGTCATATTTGAGCACTTATTATTTTCTGGTTGTTGAGAAAGACTAGGCGGGCCGGAGTTGGCGGGAAGTTTTCTATGGAAGCTTTGTGGGTTCGGAGGAGTTGAATTGATGGGTGCAATTAGCAGTTGACCCGTCCGTTTACACTGATGGTAAGGCATAGCTGTACTTGACAACTGGATTGTCATCTGTTTAAATTTGAGATTAAACAAAAAAGGTGAAGTACTTTTACCGATGGATCAACTGGAATCCCCATAAGAAATTGCTAATGGGCATCTTAGTACTAATGCCTTCTTTAGAGTTTTCCACTTGAATACTTGATAGGATGGCCAAAACTTTGTTGACTTTAATCTGCTGTATCTCTTTAGTTTAGACAAGTCTCCCAGAATCAGTGCTGACGGTTCAGCTTTCTCCCCTAGGATCCAACTGACAAACTAGCTTCTTTGGGTACATGTCAGCTTGTTGCAGAAACCATTTCAGAAGTTTATTACTGTTTATACCGATACGCTTTAAAACTTGAAAGCTATATTTGATGGTGAGTATGAAAATGAGAAGCGCGTTAGTTCAGCATTGCCCCGGCCCGGCGAATTAGTTCAACATTGCCATTGCAAGGAACCATTCCACGGTTGTTTCGCTTTCGTTTTTTTTTCTGAACTTAATTTCCCTATCATTGTATCATGTGGTGAGGTTAAGCTTTCGTAAATCGTCCATTTGCACCGATGATTACTGGAAAAACAGAACTCGATGTGGACGCACGCACCCAGTTGCCTCTTCTTCCTCGACACTGCAAAACAGCTCGTATTCGTATCTCCTCATTTGCAACTGAAATGCGCTTCCTTTTCTTTCCTGCCGTCCTGGCATTTCCTCTTTCCCGTTTCACCATATGTTTCTCTACTTGCATCTAGCCATAGCTGGATAGTACTACTACAGTTGGTTCGATCTTTATAAATCGCTGCATAATGGGAACCCACTCAACTCCTGCTAAACTAGGAAGACCAATGCAAAGAATTGCTCTATGGTTCAATCGGTTTTACGTACACGAAGATGCATAATTGTGGACAATAAATGGTACTACTACTCTGATCCTCCTAACGCTGAACTGTAAACATTTTCCTCTCAGTTCCCTGGAAACGTGAACTGGTGGTCCACAGAAAGATATCTTAATTGTGTACTCCTTTATGTGTAAATGTAGCCAAATGTAACTTCAGTTGAAATGATTAAAAGAAAACTACAGTTGTGTTGGCTTCAGCAACGTCAGAGGACATGGTTTGCAGCTCGCGACGACGTCTACGGTTTCCTTGCTTGGCCCCGATCGAGACACACGGTAACGGCGTATAGTACAAAAACAGCGTCGCGTGCGCACGAGCCAGGCTCGTTCAACACGGCCTCAGGGAAAGCAACACGCAGGCAAAGAAAGCGTAGGAATTTCGGTAAAACTAGCTGGGCGGCCCGCGCAATTGCGCGGCTAGCATCAATTTAAAATTATTTATTTTTACATATGATTTCATTTAAAATTAACATTCTTGTGATTATAATAATTTTATAGTTTTTAAAAGGCACGCCAGTCGCTACCCCTCACTCACTCCGTTGTCACATTTTTATTTGCTTACTCGATCTATCACTATTTCTATTCATTCTCTTCAGAACTTTAAAAATTAGGCCTTATAGTTTTTAGAGTTCATTGTGTTGTTGGGTTTCGTTTTCATAATTTTAAATTAGGCCTTATAGTATTTAGAGTTTATTGTCTTGTTGAGTTTCGTTTTCATAATTTTTAGAAATATCGTTAAACATCGCCAATTTACTACTCTACGGCCCATCCGCTGCCACCTCTTTTTTTTGTCACTAAGATTTTAAAAATCAAACATAATTTTGTTTGTGTTCTTTTTTACTTTCCATACGTCTCGCCAAATCGTTAGTGGCTTTACCACTATACTCCTCTATAGCCCGCCCGCTGCCTCCCCTCCTTATTGTCATTGAGATTTCAAAAATCGAACATGATTATCATTGGGGTTTATTTTTACTCTTCATAAGTCCCGCCAACCGTCGTGACCATGCTGCTTAACGGCATGCCCATCATCACTCCTCTTAATCGTCATTAGGATTCTATTTGGGGTTTTGTTTAGAGGTTTTAGATATCCCATCAATCGCCAGCACTCTAATCCTTTGTAGGCCTACTTCTTCTTCACTCTTTATTGTAATTTGTCATCGTTGTGTTCTAGATGGACATTTTTCTTTTGAAAATTGCATATCTTTCATTCCAATAATTTTTATTCGTACTTGAACTTTTATAATCATTTTCCTATTTTTGAAATTTATTTTATTTGTTATTTCAAATTTTAATTAATCTCATCATGTGTTCTAGATTGTCTCTTATTTCAATAGTCTTTATTATTTTTATTACAAATTTTAGTTATTTATAAATTGTATTATAGTTGGGCTCTTATTTTTATATTTCTATTTTCTGAATTATTTTTTTATTTTGAATTTTAATTAATCTCGTATTGTGTTCTATATAGACTATTTTTTTAATATTTCTTTTTTATTTCCAATTTCAATTGTTTTAAAATTGTGTTCCCACTTGAACTCTCTTTTTTATGTTTTCTAATTTTGGATTTTTATTTGATTTTTTATTTTGAATTTTAATTAATATCGTATTGGTGTCTTATATGGACTTTTCTTTCAATATCGCTTATTTTAAATTTCGAATTTTTGTTATTTTCAAACTGTATTCCTACGTGGACTCTTCTTTTATTTCCTTTTCTCTAATTTCGGATTTTATTTTATTTTTATTTTAAATTTTAATTAATGTCGTATTGGATTCTCATATGTACTCTTCTTTCAATATTCCTTATTTTTAATTCCAAATTTTAGCTATTTTTAAATTGTATTCTTACTTGGACTCTTTCTTTTTTTTCTAATTTCGGATTTTATTTTATTTTTATTCCGAATTTTGATTAATCTCGTATTGGGTTCTTATATAGACTCTTCTTTCCATATTGCTTATTTTTTTAATTCCGAATTTTAGCTATTTTTAAATTGTATTTCTATTTGGACTCTTCTTTTTCTTTTTCTCCAATTAATGTGGGAATTTCTAACCCCCACAGCGAACGTGGTACCTCCTTTCAAAGCTGTTTTAATAATATAATAGTATTTCTACTTGGACTCTTCTTTTCTTTTTCTTCGATTAATGTGGAAATTTCTAACCCCCACAGCGAACGTGGTGCCTTCTTTCAAAGTTGTTTTAATAATATAATAGATAATAGATAGATAGATAGATAGATAGATAGATAGATAGATGTTTCTCGTTTTTCTTTCCTCACGAAATGGACAGAGTCTGGTATAGCAGTTCCGTTGCTTTGCTGCTACGCCTGTTTGCAAACCGGCCATCGCCGTCAGCCTCTTCGTGCATCCCCAGCCGATTTTCTCTTAAGCTCTACTACCTTCCGTATAACCCAGGCTCCAACTGCAAATCGTTGTTGATGCCGTAACCAATAAATCATGCATGAGTCAGGACGGAGTACTCGCGCTTGCGGTCTGATACAGATACTACCTACACACCCGCTCAATCCAATCAATCATGCACTCGTGCTAACCGAAGAGAGAGTACTAATGTGTACATCAGCTGTGTCGATTTTTTGTGCAAGATGATTATGTTCCTCATGGCCAAATTGTCCCCCTTTGGCCCTTTGTCGTGTACACGTTTCTGATTTATGAAAAGAGAGGAAATCTCGTGGGATACGGACGTATGCAGGGGTTGGATGCAGCGTGGACTTGCAGCGTTTAAACAGCCAATCCCTCGAAAAGAAAGTCAATCGATCGCCGTATTGACATGTTCAGCTGCTCACGCGCGCACGGCTACAAGCAGGGTCGTCATGGGCTCATGGCCTCATAGGCGCGGTCGCTGCTGCAACCTGTAGCTGCAGGTGGAGACGTGGTCCGTGGAGGCGGGGTCGCCGCACGCTGGCTCGAAACGAGGACGGCGCGTCGGCGAGAAGGCCAGGAGCGGCTGGCGGTTGACGGTGTCGGTCGGATGTGATGATATCGAGAATTCGGGATGATGGCTGGCACGACACGGGGATTTTGCAGAGAACTTCGGAGCGGAGTGGGCCTGCGGCCACGTCGGGGCTACGGGATCTTGGACTGCTTGACAACGCCCCTCGGCCCTCGCAGCCGAAATATTTTGGGAGTACCTATACAACATTCAGAAATAAAAATTTTAGAACATAACTAAGTATATAATTGTAGTGTAGTTATATTATAACTACTATGTAGCTTCTGTAGCTCGAGTATAACTCTTAAAGAAGTGTGATGGAGCAACTGGTTAATCGAATGAGAACGTAAGCTGCGGATTTGGATTTGGTGCAGTTGGTAGTGTGACTGCAACTTATACAGTCCACTGTCAGCTTTTAGATCTGGATCCAAGGGCCAAAATGCGTTCGGGTACTGTAGATCACTGTAGCAAAATTGTTTAGTATTTTTTACATCTGCCACTGTAGCTAATGGTCTGGTCCATTCATCAATGAAATAGATGGCTCCTATTGCTTGCAGTAGCTTAACTTGCAGTCCATATACAAACTGCATGTGATCCCAATTCGTAAGCTGCAGGTCTTGAATAAGGACCCCACTATGCGCATGTTAATTTTTTTCCATCTTCCCTCACCCGCACGAATCTCAAAGCATATCTACGGTTTTAAATACGAAAGTTTCCAACTAACTTTTTTAAGCAGTAGGATAGCAAATCCAAATAACTTTTTTAAGAACTCATCCGAGTGATTTAGTGTTTTATGAATATATATGTCGGTGACATGGGGCCGGGGGTATCGTGACTAGAGGCTTGGGTAGCCGCGGTCACCCACGTGGCCTGACCCCCTCGGGGGGGGGGGGGGGGTCGGGCCCGAGGATGACGTGGCCACCCCTCCCTCTGTCTCCCCGAGGGGTCGGATCGCTCCCGTTTCGGCCCCGAGGGCTAGGGCGCCCCCGTTTCGGCCCCGAGGGCTGGGGCGCCCCGACCCCCTGTGGTTTTGGCGCCACGCGTGTGGGTTAGGTGAGCACAGCGGGGCTCACCTAACCGCATTTATAGCAGGGTTGGACGAGCGCACCACGCCGCATTTAATGCGGCGCAGCGCACGCTTATCCGGTCCGTGACCGGTCGCGGTGTGTGACCGGTCACAGACCGGTCAGATCGCGGGTTAGGTGGCAACAGGCGGCCTGTCACACGCCTCGCCCCGTCCCGTCGGAATGATAAGAGCTTCTTGGCTCTCGTCCCTAGCCGGAGCCGGCGTGCTAACTCCTGCAGTTGGTATGTCAGTCCCGGTCAGATCCATTCCAGGCTTCAGCGCAAGTACGGCAAGGAAGTCGCTGGCCATTAAATGAAGGTTGAAATGGGCGTCCACCGGAAAAGCAGGCGAGCGGGGCAGGAGGTGTGTGCTCTGCTTGTCAGAGGTCACTTCTGGCTGTAGACTAGCCCTCATTGTAAAAAGCATATTTCCCTTCTTAGGCAGCTAGAGGCCCATGTGGTGACCGCTGACCAGATAAAAAGGAGGCCCAGGCCTAGGAGAGGGAAAAAAGAGGGAAAAAGAAAGAGGAAGGAGGGTTGGGACTCTGGGGAATGGGTTCTAGAGGCTAAACTCTCTCTCTCGCTCTCCGGCACTCTGTATTCCTTCACGCCACAGATCCACCAGAACACAGGAGTAGGGTGTTACGCTTCTCAGCGGCCCGAACCTGTCTACGTCGCCCGTGTCTTGTGCACTTTCTCTCTCGCTGACGTTCCTCAGATCGAGGGCGAAGAACCTCACTTAGCGCCCCCGGCCGAACCGGCAAAGGGGGGCCTGCGCGGTCTCCCGGTGAGGAGCCCCACGCTCCGTCATCTGGCGCGCCAGGTAGGGGGCGCGCGTGTCTTTCTAAGCCCTCGTCCTCTTTCGTGTGCGCCAAGCCTCTCCCGCTCAGCCCAATGGCCGAACGGGCAGTGGCGCACAGCCTCTCTCCGAACGCTAGCGGTGACGACGGGGAGCAGAACCCGCGCCGTCGGGCTCGCACCCCTCCGTCCCCCTCTCGCCGAAATCTTGGGCGGGGGGAGGCGCTCGGGGAGGTCGGAGGATCCGCGACTTCGCCGCCCGCGGGCGACGGGGGAGGACGGCGAGACGGGGCGCGTCGCCGCCTCGTCTACGGCGATGGCGGCACGCCCCAGGGCGCGCTCCTGCGTCACCCGCCCGTCGTCCCCGATCCAGAGACTCCAACCCGACGTTGGCTGGATGACGTGGCCGACTTGGTCATGACGGCGCAGCAGCGCCTAGGCGCCGTTGGGCGGTCCTCCGCCACCGAGGCCTCTGGCGCAGCCGCCGCCGGCTCCATATCGTCGAGGCGGAGGGCGCGGCGAGCGGCGGCCGTTACCCGCCGTTCGTCCGCCATTCCCTCGTCAACGCCTCCGACCTAAGAAGATGCGCGTGGGGGGCCGGATGCCCGCCTCGATATCGAGCGCCGGCGCGACGTTCGTCGCGCCGCCCACGCAACGGAGGGCGCTTCCTCGTCCGGAGCGCCACTTCGGTCCGGGCACGGGGGCCGGCCCCCCGTGTCCCCGGTTGGCGGTGCCGGCTGTCGAGCCTTTGTGGCGAGCCTTCGGAACGTCCGTTGGCCCCCGAGGTTCCGGCCCACCATTGTCACACCCCGAAGTTTTCCTCCCAAGCCAAATTTGTAATTTATAAATGACCCTAAGAAAATACCGGTGCAAATCAGGAGAAAACCCTAAGAAAGTAATGCAAATAATAATCGGATTTGACATGTGGAATTTTTTCCCTGAGTTCTACATGTCGAAATTCATTAACAGGATTTTTAGTGGTTTTTTCAGAGCTCTAGAAATAATTTTAACCAGTTAAAATTGAGCAAGCAATATTGTAATTCCAGGGAAAATCCTTTTTCCTTTTTCGTTTTCTTTTCCCTCCCTTTTTCCTCTTTTTTTTTCGAATGGGCCGCCGGCCCATTCTCCCCTTTCCTTTCCCCCTCCCCCTTGCTGGGCCGGCCGCAGGCCGAGGCCCAGCCAGGCCGCCCGCCTCCCTCCTCTCCCGGGGTCGCCGACAGGTGGGGCCCACCTGTCGGGTCTTTCCCCTTCCTCCGGCCGACGCCGCGCCCGCAACCGCCGCACCCGAAACCGCCGCCGCGTCCACGTCTCCGCTTCCTCCGGGCCACGTCGGCCACGCCCGCGCGTGCGCCGCGTCTCCCGCGCCCACTCTCCTCTCTCTCCCGCTCGCGCCCGCGCCCGAGATGGCCGGGATTCGATTTTCGAATCCCGCCTCTCTCTCTTCCCCCACTCCCCCACGTCGGCCGGCGATTCCCGCCTCTCCCGGCCACGTCCGGTCCTCTCTCCCCCTATTTAAGCATCGCCGTCGTCCCCTCTCACTTTTTCCCCATTCCGCCGTACTCTCTCGAGCCTCCCATCGCTCTCGCGCCGTGCGCCCATCCGCAGCCGCCGTTTCCGCTACTCCGGCCGCCGCTAGCCGCCGTTAGGGTCGCCGCCAGGCCGCGCCATCGCCGCCGTCGGGTTCGCGTGGCCGAGATCCACCCCGTCCACCTCTCCTCCGTCGAGGTTCGTCGCCGGAGTCCTCGTTCCCTCGCACTCGGGTGAGCACCACCTCTACCGCCGCCTTCGACCATGGCTTCCGGTCGCTGTGGCTCATCTCCCTCTCTCTAATCCCTCTCTCCTCCTTCCTTAGGGCACCCCGAAGCTCGTCCGCTCGCCGACGTCGTCCTCCCGTGGCTTGCCGTCGCCGTTCGCCATCGTCTTCCTCCGCGCCGGCCACCCTCGGTGAGGCATCCCCTCCCCTCTTTTCCCCTTCCTCTCCTCTTAGTGCCGCGCCGCCGCTTCAAGTCGCGCGCTGTCGCCTTCGACCGCCGCCGCCTCGCGTGCCGCCGGTCGCTGCCGTCGTCGGTCGCATGCGTCGCCGGCAACGCGTTCGCGCGCGCGTCGTCGCCGTCGCCGCGGTCGGTCGGCCGGCCTTGAGCCAAGCCGAGCCGCGTGCCGCCGCCCTTTCTTTCCCTCTCCCGGGTCGCTGACCAGTGGGCCCCGCATGTCGGCGCCGCTCCTCCCCGGTCCGTGGACCCGATCCGCCGTGGACCGCCCTCTCCCGGGTCACTGACCGGTGGGCCCCGCATGTCGGCGCCGCACTCCCTCCGTGCTGACGTCAGCCCTGGAATATATTGCGCAATAAATAGTTTAAGGTTTTTCTTGTATAGTAATAAACACAGTGAATCTTCTAAAAATCATAACTAATTCATCCGAGCTCCGTTTAAGCCCATTCAAGTCTCAGTAAATCAAGAAAACTGTGCCGAATCCATTAAAAATGGTTTTGTTCCCTGTTTCAGTAGTCTTATAGCCTGTTTGCAATGTTTGCTTTGTATGTCGCTAGATTCCGTCTCCTCCGACGCTCCGGTGTACTTCGAGATAGTCGCCGAGGTTCCTCCAGCAGCAGAGCAAGGCAAGTCATGCTTGTCACTTGAACATGTTGATCCTATATTGCAAATGCTCTATTGTTTTCTTTCAAATAATGCATTGTTTTATAATATTACTATGGGATGGTTACCTATTGTTACAGCCATGCTTTTCGGATACCATGCTCCTTTGTTAGCTTGGGGTTATAACATGATTAGAGTTTGGACTAGGAATTGCTTAGCCATGCTTAGTTCAACTAGTTCACAACGGGGAAAATCATATTAATGTTTAGACTGTTGGTTCCAATGGTGTAGTTGGATTAGTGACACCGTTTGGTGTTGGTTAATTAAAATAAACCACATGGTGGGCTGTGGGTGCATGGTTTTGCTGGTCGCACCCATGGCAGTTAAGGACCGGTTCGCGGGATGCCCTGGAAGAACTTATCGTACTTACCACAAGCCAGCGTGGGCAACGGCTGGACTTGTAGTGTATCTTTCCCCTAGTCGACGCATCCAGGCAAGGGTGGGCGTGATGGAGCGGGGCGGGCCCTGCGACGGCCTCTGTCGCTTCCGGATTCACCTAGGCACGAGAGGGGACTGCCCGTTGCCCGCTGGGGACGGGGGTGAAACCTGAGGTGTGGTGTGCTTGGCTAGAGGGGGTTATGCGAAGGGTCCTGTCACGGCCTCTTTCCGGTATGTCGTGGTGGCATGTCGGCGCACGGAAACGTGTCGTGGGGCTGTGTCTTGTGGGTACAGTTGTACACCTCTGATCAGAGTAAAACTATTCGAATAGCCGTGCCCGCGGTTATGGGCGGTCAACCAGATTCACCGTGATTAGTCTCACCTTAGTGTAATCTTTTAATTTGGATAGTTTAGGTGGATGGTTGGGCCTGTCGCAACATGGGTTAGCGTTGGACAGTGGATAGTTGATGTTAATTAATTATTACAACTGTTTAAATCTTTCAATTTCTGTTTATAAATGCTCGCTTTATGCAAATGAACCACTTCAGCTCTTCTTTGATGATTCCCTGCATCATACCCCTATTCCGGTATGACTTGCTGAGTACAGTGGGTAGTACTCAGTCTTGCTCTACTTTTCCCAACCTCAGAGTTCGAGTTCGGGTCAGATGAAGGTTTCTCCGAGGAGTAGGCTTTGTCCGTGCCGTCGAGGATGCCTGTGGAGTGGTGTTCCCGCTGCAGTTCAAGTCGAGGCTTAGCTCCTGTTGTCTTTCTTTCTTTCCGCTGCATTTATGTAAGACTTTTAAGATGTTTGTAAGACGTGGATCTGAATGTCAACATTGTCGTTTGTGTACCCCGGCTGGTCCTGGACGGGGATTTTAATGCACATTCTGCTTGGAATTCTATTCGGGAATTTTTGGGCGTGACAAGTTGGTATCAGAGCCGACCTTGATCGTAGGACAAGCCAAATGGAAAAACCTAAGAGCCCTCTGAATCCTTTTCATTGCATATGTTCTTTGCAATTGGATTTGTTCCGGGAAAATTGGGATCTGTTCTTGTGGTTCAAGGGAAAAATCTTGGTCGCTCGTTTAAGTGAGATTCTTCAAAACGAGTCAGTCTAGGGTTTTAGTAAAACTATTGGGATTTATTCGTCAGTCAGTTGGGATTTGATGGGTGAAATGCATTAGGTCCTAGCTCAGTAACATGGGTTCCAAGGTATTTATGCTTTGTTTGTTATTATTAATATGTATCTAATTTCTCATTATTTTATCGTTATGTGAGTCGGTCTTATTTATTCGCTCTCATGCAAAATAATCTATGCATAAAATTTTCGCTCTTATTCGTTTCCCTTATTTGAGTCTTTTATTGCTTTATTTAAATTTGGAGTCTGAGCATGCATTGATCCTACTTCTTTGTCTTCTCTAGATGGCCGGCCACCCACCCAACCACCGCGGAGAAGGCATGATCGACTTTGTGGCAGAGTTGGCACGCATGACACTGGTGGTGGGCTACCCCAACGCGCCAGAGTACACGACGATTCCACAGCTCAGTGGCGAGCTTCCTCACCGTGTTCGCTTGGAGGTCCACGGCTACGTGGGTACCTGCCTAGCTAACATGGTGGTCGAGGCATCTGGAGGCACAGCAGATCATGCCTGTCAGGAGGCAGCCTACTTGATGATGGCCAGACTACGGGAGCGCCACAACTACATCTTCCACGACACGGCGTACCGCTTCCACCCCCGTCGAGCCAACGGTGATGACGTCAGCTCCTTCCGTCCGACAGCTGGCGAGAACGACACCACCTTTGGTCACATGTGTGCTGTGATGAGGGGATTGGACAGGATGCACTCGGACCTGCACAAGGCGACCAAGGCCTTGAACGATGGGAAGCTCATGAGGATCGTCGCTCTGAAGGACGAGATAGCGCGCCTGAAGAGGGAGAACGCTCAGCTAAAGGGTCTTCCAGCGCCAGGAGGAGTCCGGATCCGCACTACGCCCCGCAAGACGACGACGGCACCCGTGCGCATCCAGCTTGCGCCCAGGAACCCACCTCCATCCGCAGCTCCCGCAGCACCTCCAGTTCCGCCCGCAGCTCCGGCAGTTCCTGCAGCTCCAGCTCCCGCGTCCGCTCTCTCCTTCGCTCCCGCATCAGCCGCCAGGGGTCCAGCCAGTGGCAATGGAGGTTGGTTGTCTGCTACTCCCAGTGGCTCAGAGTCAGGCAGTGGCGAGACTTATCTGCCAGGCTCCGGGAGTCGCTCAGAGGGACCTGGTGACGAGCAGGAGGACGCCTTCGACTCCACCGACCGCAGGAGCCGTTCCGAGCATTAGGCTCGTTTTCCATTAGTTTATCGACTGTCTAGCTTCTGCTTGTTAATTTGTGTGTTTAGGTTGCTTGTTTGGGGTTAGTCGACGGTCGATATCATGTGCCTATGATATGGCTGTCCTAATAAGGATTTTTGCTTGCTCTTTAAGTGTTTTAATTCAGATCAGAACAATTGCAGTTTTAATTCCTTTGTAATAAAGCTTAGTTCCTGAGCATCTGTTTTTCTTCTTTTCCCCGTCTACTTTTCCCTCCAGATGGTCTACACCAGGAATGGTAGCCGCGCAACAGGCGAGGGCAGCAACGGCGAAGAACGCGCTGACGGTGTGCACCCCAGCAGTGATTCCGGCAATGGTCCGCCACCACTTCCCGAGAATCCGACCCTTGCCCAAGTTATGGCACATCAGACTCAGATGATGGCAGCCATGATGCAGCAGATGCAGCAGCAGCACCAGCAGATGCACCAGAGGATGATGCAGCACGTCGAACAGCAGCACCAGCAGTTTGGTCCCCCTCCCCCTCAGTCCAAGTTGCCTGAGTTCCTACGCGTCAGACCACCCACCTTCTCCAGCACCACAAACCCCATGGAGGCGAATGACTGGCTCCATGCCATAGAGAAGAAGCTGAATCTCCTGTAGTGCAATGATCAGGAGAAGGTCGCTTTCGCCACACACCAGCTTCAGGGTCCCGCGTCAGCTTGGTGGGACAATCACATGGCCACCCGCCCACCAGGTACTGAAGTCACATGGGCAGAGTTCTGCCGTAGCTTCAGGAAGGCGCAGGTGCCAGACGGGGTCGTGGCACAAAAGAAGAGGGAATTCCGGGCACTCCATCAGGGCAACAGGACTGTGACAGAGTACCTCCACGAGTTCAATCGCCTCGCGCGATATGCACCAGAGGATGTCCGCACCGACGCTGAGAAGCAGGAGAAGTTCATGGCGGGTCTGGATGATGAGCTGACCAACCAACTGATATCCGGGGACTACGCTGACTTTGAGAGGCTGGTTGACAAGGCAATCCGCCAGGAGGATCAACGCAACAAGATGGACAGGAAGAGGAAGGCCGCACAGTTCAGGGCACCTCAGGGAAGTCACCAGAGGCCGCGCTTCGCTCCTGGGCAGCAGGGTGGACCTACCACCATGATCGTTCGTCAGCACCGCCCGTTCAACCCTAGCAACTTTCCCCAGGGCGCCAGTGGCAGTCAGAACCACCATGGAGGTCAGTCCAACCGCGGTGCAGCTTCACGCCCACCAATGGCACCGGCACAGTCAGGCCAGCCCGCGCAAGCCAAGAAGGAGATTGGAGCAAAACCAGGGTCCTGCTTCAACTGTGGCGAGCTTGGCCACTTCGCTGACAAATGCCCGAAGCCTAGGAGTGCCGGGCCAAGGTTTATCCAGGCTCGTGTCAACCACGCATCTGCGGAGGAGGCACAAGCAGCACCAGAGGTCGTACTGGGTACGTTCCCTGTTAACTCAATCCCTGCAACAGTACTTTTTGATTCTGGTGCGACGCATTCTTTCATTTCAAAGAAATTTGTCGGGATGCATGGGTTTATAAGAGAAGAACTTAGCACACCGATGCGGGTTCATACCCCAGGGAATAGCTCCACTTCGGTTCAATTCAGCCCTTCTATAACAATAGAAATTCAAAGATCACCATTTCTAGCCAACCTCATTCTTCTCGAATCCAAAGACCTAGATGTCATTCTTGGGATGGATTGGCTGACCAAGTTCAAGGGAGTCATCGATTGTGCGAATCGCACAGTCACCTTGACCAACGAGAAGGGGGAAACGGTAGTGTACAAATCACCAGACTCACCAAAGCAAGGAGTCTCCTTGAATCAGATTGAAGCGGAAATCCCAGTGGACACCGTGGAGAGGAATTTGAGGAAATTGGAAGACATACCCATAGTCTCCGAGTATCCAGAAGTGTTCCCCGAAGACCTCACTACCATGCCACCCAAGAGAGAGATTGAATTCCGGATTGACTTGGCACCGGGAACCGCTCCAATTTACAAGAGACCGTACAGAATGGCGGCCAACGAACTAGCAGAGGTCAAGAAGCAGGTTGATGAGCAGCTGCAGAAAGGGTACATTCGACCAAGTACTTCACCTTGGGGTGCTCCGGTCATTTTTGTGGAGAAAAAGGATAAGACGAAGAGGATGTGCGTTGATTACCGCGCACTCAACGAGGTCACAATCAAGAACAAATATCCTTTGACGCGAATCGATGATTTGTTTGATCAACTGAAAGGAGCTAAAGTGTTTTCTAAGATAGACCTGCGATCAGGCTACCACCAGTTGAGAATTCGGGAAGAGGATATTCCGAAGACGGCCTTCACCACTCGGTACGGGCTATATGAGTGCACGGTTATGTCCTTCGGACTTACTAACGCACCCGCATTCTTCATGAATCTGATGAACAAAGTGTTCATGGAATTTCTGGACAAGTTTGTTGAGGTGTTCATCGACGACATTCTTATCTATTCAAAGTCCGAAGAAGAACATGAACAACATCTCCGTCTGGTACTCGAGAAGTTGAGGGAGCACCAGCTATACGCCAAGTTCAGCAAGTGTGACTTCTGGTTGACGGAAGTCAAATTTCTGGGCCATGTCATTACAGCTCAGGGTGTGGCAGTCGACCCATCGAACGTGGAGTCAGTTACCAAATGGACCCCACCGAAGACCGTGTCGCAGATTCGAAGTTTTCTTGGACTTGCAGGTTATTACCGTCGATTCATCGAAAATTTCTCCAGAATCGCCCGACCCATGACTCAGTTGCTTAAGAAGGATGAGAAGTTTAAATGGACAGCCGAGTGCGATAAGAGCTTCGAGGAGCTCAAGAAGAAATTAGTATCCGCACCAGTTTTGATTCTGCCCGACCCGATGAAAGACTTCCAAGTCTATTGTGATGCATCCCGTCACGGACTTGGATGTGTCCTAATGCAAGAGGGCAGAGTGGTTGCGTATGCCTCGCGGCAGTTGCGTCCACACGAAGGGAATTATCCAACTCATGACTTGGAATTGGCAACAGTGGTTCATGCTTTGAAGATCTGGAGGCACTATCTGATTGGCAACCGCTGCGAAGTATATACGGACCATAAGAGTCTGAAATACATCTTCACTCAACCGGACCTAAATCTCCGACAACGAAGATGGTTGGAACTAATCAAAGACTATGACATGAGTATTCACTACCACCCGGGTAAAGCCAATGTGGTGGCAGACGCTTTAAGCCGGAAAAGTTACTGCACTGCCCTATGCATCGAGGGCATGTGTGAGGAATTGCGACAGGAGTTTGAGCATCTCAACGTGGGAATTGTTGAACTCGGGTTCGTAGCCGCTCTGGAGGCACGGCCTACGCTCGTGGATCAAGTTAGAGCAGCTCAAGCAAATGATTCTGAAATAGCAGAGCTGAAAAAGAACATGAGAGTCGGAAAAGCCCGGGATTTCCACGAAGATGAGCATGGCACAATCTGGTTGGGAGAAAGATTGTGTGTACCTGACGACAAGGAACTGAAGGATCTGATACTCACCGAGGCTCATCAGACCCAGTACTCCATTCACCCAGGCAGCACTAAAATGTATCAAGACCTCAAAGAAAGGTTTTGGTGGGTCAGCATGAGGAGAGAAATAGCTGAATTCGTCGCACTCTGCGATGTTTGCCAACGAGTGAAGGCAGAGCACCAAAGACCAGCAGGTTTACTCCAACCTCTTCAAATCCCGGAATGGAAATGGGAGGAGATTGGAATGGACTTTATAACAGGACTGCCCCGGACATCATCGGGTCACGATTCGATCTGGGTAGTCGTGGATCGACTCACTAAGGTTGCTCACTTCATACCAGTACATACCACATATACGGGCAAAAGGTTGGCGGAGCTTTACCTTTCGAGAATCATGTGCCTACATGGAGTACCCAAAAAGATTGTATCTGACCGAGGGAGTCAGTTCACCTCAAAATTCTGGCAGAAGCTACAGGAAGAACTGGGGACCCGTTTAAATTTCAGCACGGCCTATCACCCGCAAACTGATGGTCAGACCGAGCGAGTCAATCAAATCTTGGAAGATATGTTGAGAGCTTGTGCTCTTGATTTTGGTGGAGCTTGGGACAAAAGCTTGCCATATGCGGAATTCTCGTACAACAACAGCTACCAGGCCAGTCTACAGATGGCACCGTTTGAAGCTTTATACGGCCGGAAGTGCCGCACACCTCTCTTCTGGGATCAGACAGGCAAACGTCAACTGTTCGGAACAGAAGTATTAGCGGAAGCAGAAGAGAAAGTCAGAATTATCAGGGAAAGATTGAGGATTGCTCAGTCTCGACAGAAGAGCTACGCGGATAACCGTCGAAAGGAGCTCACTTTTGAGGCAGGAGATTACGTGTATCTTCGTGTCACTCCGCTCCGGGGAGTACACCGGTTTCAGACGAAAGGCAAGTTGGCACCACGCTTCGTGGGACCATACAAAATCTTGGAACGAAGGGGAGAAGTTGCTTATCAGTTAGAACTTCCATCCAATATGATCGGCATCCGTGACGTGTTCCATGTGTCCCAATTAAAGAAGTGCTTAAGGGTACCTGAAGAACAGGCTGATTCGGAGCACATTGATATCCAGGGGGACCTAACATATGTGGAGAAGCCGGTTCGTATACTTGATACCAGCGAAAGAAGAACCAGAAATAAGGTCACCAGGTTTTGCCGAGTTCAGTGGAGTCATCATTCAGAAGAGGAAGCAACCTGGGAAAGGGAAGATGAGTTGAAAGCCGCCCATCCGCACCTCTTCACCAGCTCCTCCGAATCTCGGGGCCGAGATTCCGTTTAAGGGGGGTAGGTTTGTCACACCCCGAAGTTTTCCTCCCAAGCCAAATTTGTAATTTATAAATGACCCTAAGAAAATACCGGTGCAAATCAGGAGAAAACCCTAAGAAAGTAATGCAAATAATAATCGGATTTGACATGTGGAATTTTTTCACCTCTCCTCCGTCGAGGTTCGTCGCCGGAGTCCTCGTTCCCTCGCACTCGGGTGAGCACCACCTCTACCGCCGCCTTCGGCCATGGCTTCCGGTCGCTGTGGCTCATCTCCCTCTCTCTAATCCCTCTCTCCTCCTTCCTTAGGGCACCCCGAAGCTCGTCCGCTCGCCGACGTCGTCCTCCCGTGGCTTGCCGTCGCCGTTCGCCATCGTCTTCCTCCGCGCCGGCCACCCTCGGTGAGGCATCCCCTCCCCTCTTTTCCCCTTCCTCTCCTCTTAGTGCCGCGCCGCCGCTTCAAGTCGCGCGCTGTCGCCTTCGACCGCCGCCGCCTCGCGTGCCGCCGGTCGCTGCCGTCGTCGGTCGCATGCGTCGCCGGCAACGCGTTCGCGCGCGCGTCGTCGCCGTCGCCGCGGTCGGTCGGCCGGCCTTGAGCCAAGCCGAGCCGCGTGCCGCCGCCCTTTCTTTCCCTCTCCCGGGTCGCTGACCAGTGGGCCCCGCATGTCGGCGCCGCTCCTCCCCGGTCCGTGGACCCGATCCGCCGTGGACCGCCCTCTCCCGGGTCGCTGACCGGTGGGCCCCGCATGTCGGCGCCGCACTCCCTCCGTGCTGACGTCAGCCCTGGAATATATTGCGCAATAAATAGTTTAAGGTTTTTCTTGTATAGTAATAAACACAGTGAATCTTCTAAAAATCATAACTAATTCATCCGAGCTCCGTTTAAGCCCATTCAAGTCTCAGTAAATCAAGAAAACTGTGCCGAATCCATTAAAAATGGTTTTGTTCCCTGTTTCAGTAGTCTTATAGCCTGTTTGCAATGTTTGCTTTGTATGTCGCTAGATTCCGTCTCCTCCGACGCTCCGGTGTACTTCGAGATAGTCGCCGAGGTTCCTCCAGCAGCAGAGCAAGGCAAGTCATGCTTGTCACTTGAACATGTTGATCCTATATTGCAAATGCTCTATTGTTTTCTTTCAAATAATGCATTGTTTTATAATATTACTATGGGATGGTTACCTATTGTTACAGCCATGCTTTTCGGATACCATGCTCCTTTGTTAGCTTGGGGTTATAACATGATTAGAGTTTGGACTAGGAATTGCTTAGCCATGCTTAGTTCAACTAGTTCACAACGGGGAAAATCATATTAATGTTTAGACTGTTGGTTCCAATGGTGTAGTTGGATTAGTGACACCGTTTGGTGTTGGTTAATTAAAATAAACCACATGGTGGGCTGTGGGTGCATGGTTTTGCTGGTCGCACCCATGGCAGTTAAGGACCGGTTCGCGGGATGCCCTGGAAGAACTTATCGTACTTACCACAAGCCAGCGTGGGCAACGGCTGGACTTGTAGTGTATCTTTCCCCTAGTCGACGCATCCAGGCAAGGGTGGGCGTGATGGAGCGGGGCGGGCCCTGCGACGGCCTCTGTCGCTTCCGGATTCACCTAGGCACGAGAGGGGACTGCCCGTTGCCCGCTGGGGACGGGGGTGAAACCTGAGGTGTGGTGTGCTTGGCTAGAGGGGGTTATGCGAAGGGTCCTGTCACGGCCTCTTTCCGGTATGTCGTGGTGGCATGTCGGCGCACGGAAACGTGTCGTGGGGCTGTGTCTTGTGGGTACAGTTGTACACCTCTGATCAGAGTAAAACTATTCGAATAGCCGTGCCCGCGGTTATGGGCGGTCAACCAGATTCACCGTGATTAGTCTCACCTTAGTGTAATCTTTTAATTTGGATAGTTTAGGTGGATGGTTGGGCCTGTCGCAACATGGGTTAGCGTTGGACAGTGGATAGTTGATGTTAATTAATTATTACAACTGTTTAAATCTTTCAATTTCTGTTTATAAATGCTCGCTTTATGCAAATGAACCACTTCAGCTCTTCTTTGATGATTCCCTGCATCATACCCCTATTCCGGTATGACTTGCTGAGTACAGTGGGTAGTACTCAGTCTTGCTCTACTTTTCCCAACCTCAGAGTTCGAGTTCGGGTCAGATGAAGGTTTCTCCGAGGAGTAGGCTTTGTCCGTGCCGTCGAGGATGCCTGTGGAGTGGTGTTCCCGCTGCAGTTCAAGTCGAGGCTTAGCTCCTGTTGTCTTTCTTTCTTTCCGCTGCATTTATGTAAGACTTTTAAGATGTTTGTAAGACGTGGATCTGAATGTCAACATTGTCGTTTGTGTACCCCGGCTGGTCCTGGACGGAGATTTTAATGCACATTCTGCTTGGAATTCTATTCGGGAATTTCTAGGTGTGACAACCATCATCGAAAAATACGACGGAAGCGTCAACCCCGCCGAGTTTCTCCAGATCTACACGACCGGGATCGAGGCCGCCGGGGGTGACGACAGGGTCATGGCGAATTTCTTCCCCATGGCCCTGAAGGGTCAGGCGCGGGGTTGGCTAATGAACTTGCCACCCGCGTCGGTCCACTCTTGGGAGGATTTGTGCCAGCAGTTCACCACGAACTTCCAGGGCATATATCCGCGCCCAGACGAAGAAGCGGACTTGCATGCGGTACAGCGAAGGGACGATGAGTCTCTTCGCTCATACATTCAGCGGTTCTGTCAAGTCCGCAACACCATACCGTGCATCCCCGCACACGCGGTGATCTACGCGTTCAGGGGGGGCGTGCGGCACAACCGCATGCTCGAGAAGATCGCCTCCAAGGAGCCCCAGACCACCGCGCAGCTTTTTGAGCTCGCGGACCGTGTGGCTCGCAAGGAGGAGGCCTGGACCTGGAACTCCTCCGGTTCTGGTGTGGCAGCTCCGGCCGCCCCCGGGTCCGCCGCTCGGTCAGGGCGGCGGGACAGGAGGAGGAAGAAGGGCTCGGCCCGTTCCGACGACGAGAGTCATGTCCTCGCCGTCGAGGGCGCTTCGCGGGCCCCCCGAAAGGGGAGGCCTGCGAGCAACAAAAAGAAGGAGGCCGGCGCTCCCAGCAGGGAGCGCCCGACCGGCAAGTGGTGTACCGTGCACAACACCTCCCTCCACGACCTCGCGGACTGCCGCGCGGTCAAAAGTTTGGCTGAGCGGACGAGAAAGTGGGAGGAGGAGAAGAGGCAGGAGCGTCGTGAGGGCAAGACCCCGGCGGCTCCCGCCGGCAACCGGCGAGGTGAGGCCAAGCAGAAGGCCACCGCCGAGGACATCGACGATGGCGACGATGACCTGGGGTTCCAGGAGCCTGAGGCCACCGTCGCCACCGTCGATGGGGGAGCGTGCGCTCACGCTTCTCGCCGGAGCCTCAAGGCCATGAAGCGAGAGCTTCTGGCCGCGGCCCCTACCCATGAGGCGACGTGGCGGGCGCGGTGGTCGGAGGTTGCCCTCTCCTTCGACCAGACCGACCACCCGCCGTGCGTTGCCCGGGGAGGACAGATCGCGATGGTGGTTTCCCCCACCGTTTGCAATGTGAAGTTGGGCGTGTCCTCATAGACGGGGGTGCAGCCCTCAACATCCTTTCCCCCGCAGCCTTTGACGCCATCAAGGCCCCGGGGATGGTGCTCCGGCCGTCCCAGCCGATCATCGGTGTGACGCCGGGGCACACCTAGCCGCTGGGTCATATCGACCTCCCGGTCACCTTCGGTGGTTCCGCCAACTTCTGCACGGAGCGGGTGGACTTCGATGTGGCGGACCTCAGTCTGCCCTACAACGCGGTCCTGGGGAGGCCCGCGTTGGTGAAGTTCATGGCGGCGGTCCACTACGCCTATCTCCAGATGAAGATGCCGGGCCCCGGTGGCCCCATCACCGTCCATGGCGACCTCAAAGTCACGCTTGCTTGTATGGAGCAGCGCGCGGACCACCTTGCCGCGGCGTACAAGCCCGCGGGTGGCGACGAGAGGCTCAGCACCTCCGTCCCGGCCGCCCCAAGGCAGCGGATGGTCACGTGCGATGAGGTCTCGGTCAAGGAGGTTGCCCTGGGCGACGGCCCGTCCAAGACCACACGAATCGGTGGTCTTTTGGACGACAAATAGGAAGACGCGCTCGTCTCCTTACTGCGGGCAAACACCGACGTCTTCGCCTGGAGACCGGCGGACATGCCCGAGGTCCCCAGGGAGGTGATTGAGCACCGTCTCGCCGTGCAGCTGGGCGCAAGGCCGGTCCGGCAGAAAGTGCGGCGGCAGGCCCCGGAACGTCAAGCCTTCATCCGCGAGGAGGTGGCGCGACTTCTGGAGGCCGGATTCATCCGTGAGGTCATCCATCCGGAGTGGCTGGCGAACCCGGTCGTCGTTCCCAAGGCGAACGGCAAGCTTCGGATGTGCATCGACTACACCGACCTTAACAAGGCATGTCCTAAGGACCCTTACCCCCTGCCACGCATAGATCAGATTGTCGACTCCACCGCGGGGTGCGACCTTTTGTGTTTTCTAGATGCATACTCTAGTTATCATCAGATTCGCATGGCTAGGGAGGATGAGGAAAAAACTGCATTCATTACCCCTATAGGAACTTATTGTTATACGACAATGCCTTTCGGGTTAAAGAATGCAGGTCCTACTTTTCAACGTACTACTCGAATTTCTTTGGGTAGCCAGATAGGACGCAATGTTGAGGCCTATGTTGATGACTTGGTTGTGAAGACGCGCAACCAAGAGACCTTACTCTCGGATCTAGCGGAAACTTTCAAAAGTCTCCGCTCCGCCCGCATAAAGCTGAACCCCGATAAGTGCGTGTTCGGCGTGCCTGCGGGCAAGCTTCTCGGGTTCTTGGTCTCTGCCCGAGGCATCGAGGCCAACCCCGAGAAGATACGAGCTATAGAGCGGATGCACCCCCCCAGCATGCTTAGGGATGTGCAGTGCGTCACCGGCTGCATGGCCGCCCTAAGTCGGTTCATATCGAGGCTGGGAGAGAAGGCACTACCCCTATTTAAGCTCCTCAAACGCTCCGGGCCGTTTACCTGGACGGAGGAGGCTGAGCGGGCCTTCACTCAGTTGAAGGCGTACCTCAGTTCTCCCCCAGTCCTGGTCGCCCCGGAGCCAGATGAGCCGTTGCTACTCTACCTGGCGGCAACCCCGCAGGTGGTCAGCGCGGCGTTGGTCGTGGAGCGCGACAAGGACAACCCTCACTCCGCGCATCCCCACCCTGTGTCGACTCGACCCGGGAGAGAGCAGGGAGGAGAGGCCCCCGAGCCGAACGGCGGCCCAAGGCCCTCGACGGCCGGAGCTGGCCCTCCGCCTGCTTGTCCGACGGTGCCAGGTGCCCCCGACCCCCAGGATGGCCCCGGGGCCACTGCGGGAAGGCTGCGCCTGTCGCCCTCTGACCCCGAGGTCGTCGGCACAGAAGCCGAGTGCGCCCCGTGTGGCCTCTCGGACGAAGAGCGCCCTGGAGATGCGGCCCCTGGCGAAGAGGATCGGCCCCGCCGAAAGATGCAGCGGCCCGTCTACTTCGTTAGCGAGGCCCTCCGGGACGCCAAGACCCGATACCCTCAGGCCCAGAAGATGCTTTACGCTATTCTGATGGCTTCGAGGAAGTTGCGCCATTATTTCCAGGCGCATCGGGTCACGGTGGTTACGTCTTACCCCCTCGGCCAAATCTTGCATAACCGAGAGGGTACTGGACGGGTGGTGAGATGGGCAATCGAACTCTCTGAATTCGATTTGCGCTTTGAACCACGCCACGCGATCAAGAGCCAGGCCCTCGCCGACTTTGTGGCGGAGTGGACCCCAGCTCCCGAGCCCGTCTCCGCCCCCAAGGCCAGCTCGGGCCCCTCGCAGCTGCCTCACACCGCCTACTGGGTGATGCAGTTCGACGGCTCCCTGTCTCTTTAGGGCGCCGGTGCGGGGGTCACGTTGACCTCGCCGAGCGGAGACGTCCTCAGATACCTGGTCCGCCTCGACTTTCGGGCGACCAACAATATGGCGGAGTACGAGGGACTCCTTGCGGGACTCAGAGTGGCAGCTGGACTGGGGATCCGCCGCCTCCTGGTGTTTGGCGACTCCCAGTTGGTCGTTAACCAGGTCTGTAAGGAGTACCAGTGCTCTGACCCGCAGATGGACGCTTACGTGCGCCAGGTGCGGCGTATGGAGCGCCATTTCGACGGGATAGAGCTTCGGCACGTGCCCAGACGGGATAACACGGTCGCCGACGAACTCTCAAGGCTCGCTTCCTCGCGAGCCCAGACCCCACCGGGCGCCTTTGAAGAAAGGCTTGCCCAGCCGTCGGCGCGACCCGACCCCCTAGGAGAGACGGACGCGCCTGAACGGCCCCCGAGGCCCGTCGGAGTCCAGGCCTCGGGACCCGAGGGGAGCGCTCCCAGCTCCCCTAGATTGATTGCTTGGATCACTGAGATCCAGGCGTACCTCGCAGATAAGACTCTACCCGAGGACCGCGAAGGGAGTGAACGCGTCCGGCGCATCTCCAAGCGCTACGTGCTGGTGGAAGGGACCCTCTATCGGCGCGCGGCTAACGGAGTCCTCCTGAAGTGCATTCCTCGGGAACAAGGCGTCGAGCTTCTCGCCGATATCCATGAAGGCGAGTGCGGAGCCCACTCCGTCTCACGCACCTTGGTTGGCAAGGCCTTTCGCCAGGGTTTCTATTGGCCGACGGCTCTCAACGATGCGGTCGACCTGGTCCGGCGGTGCAGGGCGTGCCAGTTTCATGCCAGGCAAACCCATCAGCCGACCCAGGCCCTGCAGACCATACCTCTTTCGTGGCCGTTTGCTGTCTGGGGGCTCGATATCCTGGGTCCGTTCAGGCGGGCCCCGGGCGGGTTCGAGTATCTGTATGTCGCTGTCGACAAGTTCACTAAGTGGCCCGAGGCTTATCCGGTCATCAAAATCGATAAGCACTCCGCACTTAAATTCATCAGGGGCATCACTGCTCGGTTTGGGGTGCCTAATCGTATCATTACAGATAACGGCACCCAGTTCACTAGTGAGCTCTTCGGTGACTACTGCGAAGACATGGGCATCAAGCTCTGCTTCGCCTCCCCCGCCCACCCCAGAAGCAATGGCCAAGTGGAGCGCGCCAATGCGGAAATCCTCAAGGGCCTCAAAACCAAGACCTTCAACATCCTCAAGAAGCACGGCGACTCGTGGATCGAGGAGCTGCCAGCGGTGCTCTGGGCGAACCGAACCACGCCAAGCCGAGCAACCGGGGAAACGCCTTTCTTCCTCGTCTACGGCGCGGAGGCGGTCCTCCCATCTGAGCTCACCCTGAGGTCCCCTCGGGTCACCATGTATTGCGAGGCTGATCAAGATCAGCTTCGCCGAGACGACCTCGACTATTTGGAAGAGCGAAGACGGCGCGCGGCCCTCCGAGCCGCGCGCTACCAGCAGAGCCTGCGGCGCTACCATCAGCGCCACGTCCGGGCCCGATCACTCTGCGTCGACGACCTCGTCCTACGCCGCGTCCAAACGCGTGCTGGACTGAGCAAGCTCTCACCAATGTGGGAGGGTCCGTATCGAGTAATCGGCGTCCCCCAGCCGGGCTCCGTTCGGCTGGCCACGGGCGACGGCACAGAGCTGCCTAACCCGTGGAACATCGAACACCTTCGTCGCTTCTACCCCTAGTGGGGGTCGGGTGTCATGTCTCGAGCTCGGGCCAACCCCGCACCCCCCCCCCCCCGGGCGTGCAGGGTTGGCCGGGGGCTACCACATGCATATACTTACCTTTTTTCTCTTCCGTATTTCAATAAAAGCATTTTCGATTTCCTGAGGACTGTGTCTGTGCCATCGTTTCCTTTTGAAGAATCTTGGCTTGAATTAGCACGCTCGTGCTCGACCCTGCCCTCGGCGGCCCGGGCCGGCTAAAATCGCCAAACGGGGCCCAGAACCGAGCCGTGCCCCGGGGCGTGGTGAACTCCGGGGGGGAATCAGCAAAGGCCCACAATCGGGTCATCCATAACCCTCGGTCACCGCGCTCCCGGCCTGGCCAGTCTCGACACGAGGATCTCCCCAGGCACTAGCCCCGACCCGCGCCGTTTGAGGCTGGGACCTGGGCACGAGCCCTTGTTCAAGCTAAGACACAGAAGGACCGCGGCACAGACCATCCTCGTCTCATACACGCAACAAACAGAACTGACGCAGAAATTTCCTCTTTACTTGATTGCAGATTAAGTCAGTCTATACAAGAAGGGGGCCCGAAGGCCTCGGAAGAAGAAGGAAAAGTTATTAAGATTGGCGGGGGCCTGGGGGCTCACTCCGACGCGCCCGGGTCGCCGGCCTCGTCGTCGCTGTCGTCCGCACCGTCGTCACCGCCCTCCTCATCGGAGTCGAGCGCGAACGCGAGCCGAGGGGCCGTACCCTCGAAGCTGTGGACGATGTGGTCGGCGGCGTCCCGGACCTGCGCACGCGCGCCGTCCTCGGTTCCGGGAGGGAACTCTTCCAGCGCTGCCCACGGGGAGAAGTCAGGGTCCCTGGCCTGGTAGCTTGCCAGTACGAGCTCCACCGCCCCCCGGGCGAGGTCCCTCGAGGATGACCTGATCGTCTCCTCGAGCTCCTCGGGGAGCCGCTCGAGGGCCCCGGCCATCTCTGAGAGGCGCTGGGCGAGGCCCCCCTGATTGGCGGCGTACTTCGTGTACCGCCCGCCCCAGAGGCCTGCCTGCCGCCCGGCGCATTCTAGACGGGAGACGGCGTCCCGAAGCATGCCGGGCCCTACCTCGCTCGCCAAGCGGAGGGCCTCGACCTCCCCGGCGGACGAGTCCAGCGCGCCCTGCAGCTCGGCGATGGTGTGTTCGGCGGCTGCGAGGCGGGCGGCTAGGTCGCCGTGGCCCGCGGCCGCCCCGCTGCTGTGCGCTCTCGCGTCCAGCTCCTTCGCCCGTGCCTCGAGCTCAGCGGCCCGCTGATCCAGTACGGCCCTCTCGGCGCGGGTGCCTTCCAGATTGCGGCGCGCCTGCTCCTCCCGCGCTGCCTCGCGAAGGAACAGGCTGTCCGCCAGCCGCTGCGCCGCGGCCTCGGCCTCCTCGAGAGCTTGCCCCCGCTCGGTGAGCGCGTCCTCGCGGAGGCGGAGTGCGGACTCCTCTTCGGCGCAGGCGGCCTCGTGCGCCGCCAGTGTTGCCTCCCAGGTGGCGACGGCGGCCTCGCGGTCCGCCAGGTCTCTCTCCTTCGCGTCCAGGGCGCGGGCGCGCTCCTCCAGCGCCGTGGCGCGAGCCTCAAGGGCCTCTTCGCGCTGCCGGGACGCCGCCTCGTTCTCCGCCGCCCGCCGTTCCCGGGCAACGGCGGCGTCAAGGACTCCCTGGGCGGCGTCGAGCTTCTCCTCTAGCTCCGCCGCCCGGCTCCCGTATTGGAGGCGGAGGTCGTCCCGCGCCTCGTCGAGCACGGCGGTGGCGATGAGGGCAGTCTCCTGCTCCTCCTCCACCTCCCTGGCGATCTCCGCCAGGTCCCTACGACGGGCCTCGAGCTGTGAGGCGTGCCGGCGGTGTGCCCTACGGCCCGCCTCCACCATGGCCTCCACCGAGCGCCGCCCCTCCTCGACGCGCGCCCACGCCGCGTCGAGCTCCGCCCGCTCCGCCTGCAGGGCCTCCATCTGGGCACTTAACCCGTCCAGCACCGTGCTGTTCGCGGCGGCCAAGGCCTGCAGGAGGGGCTCCACGCTCAGTGGGGCAGCGGAAGACAGAGGGGAGAGCCGCCTCGGGGTGGGTGCCGCGCGGCTCGGCCCGCCGATCGACGTGCCGGACTCGGGGGCGTCCCCCGAAGCTGGCTCGTCCCAAGCGTCGCCCGAGGGGTCAGGCCCGAGCGGCGCGCCCGCGGCCTCGTCGTGGGTGGCCTCGGAAGTCGTCGTCGCCTCGGGCGGAGTCGGGTCGGGGGTTTGGCAGGCCGCCTGGCGTGCGCGCGCCGCCTCTGCCTCCCGGACGGACTCCCCGGCCCGGCGGAGTCTGGCCTCCTCCCGAGCGGCCTCCTCAGCCTGGCGAACCCGGACGGCCTCCTGGGCAGCCTCCTCGGCTTCCCGGAGGCGGTCCGCGGCTTCTCGCCGGTTAGCTTCCCGCCTCCGGGCCTCCGCGGTCGCCGTCTCCTCGGCCTCAGACCGGCCGGACTTGGAATGGCGGGGGGGGCGCGACGGGATCTCGCTGAGGCAGAAGAAAAACCAGAAGACAAAAAGAAACGGGTGAGTGAAAACTCGCCTTGGGAGATGGGAGAATGAATACGGCCGCGGTGGGCGCGGGGACGAACCTGCGGGGAGGTCGGCTAAACGACCACCTCGGGGGCGAGATGAGGTTCCCCCGGCATGGCACGATCCCCCCCATCTTGCGGGGCCGTTTCTTCTTTCGCTCCCCCTCGGGCTGCGGCGTCGGCACGGCACCCTCCAGGCGCCTGCTGCTGGCACGCACCGCCCCGCCCCCTCGGGGAGGAGATGGAGGAGGGGTACCCTCCTGCTTCCTCTTCCCCCAGGCGTCGGCAGGGCGGTTGCCCCCCGGGCCCCCGTCGCGGGGCCCAGAAGCACGACCCCCTCCCGGGGTAGATTGTTCCCCCCTGCGACTCCCGCCCGCGCCATCGTGGCCTCGGGGGGCCCGCTCCCCCGATGCCCCGACCACCTGCATGATGGTCAGGATCTTGGCGCGCTCTGGATCGCAGCAGAGGGGGAGGACCCCTTGGGGGATGAGGGATGCCTCCACGGAGCTGAGATTCAGCACCCGTTGGACCACCATCCTGAAGTCCTCAGGGTCCCAGTCCCATTTGCGCCCCTGGTGGGTCCTCATGTAGTCCTCGGGCCCGGTGTACTCCCAAGCGCCCCGGGCGCGCCGCTGGAGCGGCGCGATCCGGCGACGAAGGTAGTCGCCGAACACCATGGCCCCCGTGAGCCCCTGGGATCGCAGACCCGCCAGGCGGTCAAGAACGGCGTCGTAGCCGTCTCCCAGATCTACCGCCGCCCGCCAGCTGGAGGCCTGCGCCGGGGGCTGGCTCGGAAGACGGAGGCGCGCTTCGTCGGCGAGGGGGGTGTAGAACCAATCGCTCTTCCAGTCGTCCCACTTTTTGCGGAGGACGCAGGGAATGTAGCGGTTCAGCACCTGCCCCCGCGGCTGGAAGTAGCAGCCACCGACTACCGTCGGCGGCGACACCGGCTGTACGGTGAAGAACCACCGGAACAGCCGGAGAGATGGGCGCACCCCGATAAACATCTCGCACAGGTGCGCGAAGATGGCCAACGTCATTATCGCGTTGGGGGTGAGGTGCGCCATCTGGAGATCATAAAACTCCAGAATATCCATGAAAAAAATAGAGAATGGCGGGACCAGCCCCGCCATTGCGAAAGAGAGGAAGAAGACGGACCGCCCCGGGTAGTGTGGCACCGGGCGTCCCTCGCCCAGCGCGACCACCTCCCGGCCGGTGGCAGATTCCGGCATGAATCGGCGCGGCAGCCCGGCCTGCCTCTCGCTCACGATGCGGGAAGGCGGCAGCACGCTACCGTCGAGCGGTGCGGAGCCCCGTGCCATGACGCCGGCGGAGGAGGAGCTTGAGAGCGAGCGAGTGCGGCAAGGGTAGGGCACAGGAAACGAAGAGTTAGAGCACAAGTGGCGAAGGTAAGGGGAAGAGTGGCGAGAGGAAAGAAACGAATCCCTTCCTCGGCGTCTTTACACCCTTGCCAACGCTATGCCCGGCTCCTCGCTTCCCGCGCCCACTACCTCGCCCCCTCGTTTCTCGCGCCCACGCCTCCACTAACCCCACTCGCCCGTTTGCGGCGCACGCGGCAGATGTGCGGCCGTGGCGGTTGAGATGGGGCAGATTGTGCGCGCATTAACTACGATCGCCAACCGTGAAAAGCGCCATCATCATGTCTCCAGGCGAAACGAACCGGCTCGTCCCGATTCGCGCGCTGCTCGAGTAATGTAGCGGTCTTAAAGAGGCCGCTCATTATTGTCGGTCGGTTTTCCCTTGCCGATGCGCGCGATTTGCGACCGCTGGGTTTCTGCCCGCCTGTAGGGACCGGCCCCACCTGTCACCGGGCCTAAGGAGTGGCGTCACGCTCGAGCGCTTCCCTCGAGGGGGGCGATCGCCCTGGCGTAACGCCGGGGGCTACTGTCGGTGACATGGGGCCGGGGGTATCGTGACTAGAGGCTTGGGTAGCCGCGGTCACCCACGTGGCCTGACCCCCTCGGGGGGGGTCGGGCCCAAGGATGACGTGGCCACCCCTCCCTCTGTCTCCCCGAGGGGTCGGATCGCTCCCGTTTCGGCCCCGAGGGCTGGGGCGCCCCCGTTTCGGCCCCGAAGGCTGGGGCGCCCCGACCCCCTGTGGTTTTGGCGCCACGCGTGTGGGTTAGGTGAGCACAGCGGGGCTCACCTAACCGCATTTATAGCAGGGTTGGACGAGCGCACCACGCCGCATTTAATGCGGCGCAGCGCACGCTTATCCGGTCCGTGACCGGTCGCAGTGTGTGACCGGTCACAGACCGGTCAGATCGCGGGTTAGGTGGCAACAGGCGGCCTGTCACACGCCTCGCCCCGTCCCGTCGGAATGATGAGAGCTTCCTGGCTCTCATCCCTAGCCGGAGCCGGCGTGCTAACTCCTGCAATTGGTATGTTAGTCCCGGTCAGATCCATTCCAGGCTTCAGCGCAAGTACGGCAAGGAAGTCGCTGGCCATTAAATGAAGGTTGAAATGGGCGTCCACCGGAAAAGCAGGCGAGCGGGGCAGGAGGCGTGTGCTCTGCTTGTCAGAGGTCACTTCCGGCTGTAGACTAGCCCTCATTGTAAAAAGCATGTTTCCCTTCTTAGGCAGCTAGAGGCCCATGTGGTGACCGCTGACCAAATAAAAAGGAGGCCCAGGCCTAGGAGAGGGAAAAAAGAGGGAAAAAGAAAGAGGAAGGAGGGTTGGGACTCTGGGGAATGGGTTCTAGAGGCTGAACTCTCTCTCTCGCTCTCCGGCACTCTGTATTCCTTCACGCCACAGATCCACCAGAACACAGGAGTAGGGTGTTACGCTTCTCAGCGGCCCGAACCTGTCTACGTCGCCCGTGTCTTGTGCACTTTCTCTCTCGCTGACGTTCCTCAGATCGAGGGCGAAGAACCTCACTTAGCGCCCCCGGCCGAACCGGCAAAGGGGGGCCTGCGCAGTCTCCCGGTGAGGAGCCCCACGCTCCGTCAATATAAATACTTGTAATACAGGCAGTTGGTTTATTATTGGTTATTACTTTGTACATCAACTTAAGGAAAATTTTGCTAGAGAACATGGCCAAAACTAACTTTTGGAGGAAAACACTCTATAATCATAGTATTTTGCTAGTGGACACCGCGCCAACTAAAATAATAAGAGAGAAATCGCGTCGCGTGAAATGTCAAAAATACCCCTAGGCCCACATGTCAGCTCTCCTATCTTATATATGTTGGGGTCCACATGGCAGTGTTTTGAACCGCCGACGCCGGCGATAAGCTCGCCGACCGCCGCTGCCTCTACTCCTCCTCGCGCTGAGTCACTGCCATGTAGACCCCACATATACAAGATAGAAGAGCTGATATATGGGCCCAAGAGCATTTTTAACATTTCACGCGATTTCTTTCTCCTCTTCAACTGGAAATTATTATTTTAGTTGGCAATGTATCCCCTAGTAAAATACCACGATTTATGAAGTGTCCCTCCCCCCCCCCAAAAAAAAAAAAGTTAGTTTTGACGGTGTCCTAGGATTAAAACCACACAATAGCAAATGTTCTGTAGCAAAATTTCCCTCGACTTAAAAGTAGCAGTACAAAACATCAAGCCCAACAAGGCAACAGGCCTTTGAGACGGGCTCATATCTCCACCCTATCTCCAGGCCTAGTAAACCCGAAGTCCGTATGAGGCGAAAGCAAGTTTAGACCAGAAGACTGTTTCAAGTATGGGCTTGTAGCGGTTGCTGGCAATTCTAACTCCCACGGCCCAACTTCGCCCCGCTCCTTCGCAATCGCAAGTTCGCAACTGCACCACGCGGCTAAACCCGTGGAGGATGTCTACCCTTGTGAATTTGTGAACGAAGCCGCCCCCGCGCTATAGTTTGCGACGTGTGAGGCACAGGCGACACTCGGAGACCGTTGTCCCGGCTTTTGCGATCACAATCTAGACGAGCCATTTCGCTATCCATGTGTCGCTTGGACTTTTTTTCGTCTGCTTTTTACAGAAAATTTTTGTTTGTCACAATCTAGAGGAAACTATTTTTCCTAGCCCTCCCTGTTTCTCATGGTTTGTCAATGTGTTTTGGAAGCTTGCGCATAAGAACCCCTGGCCTGACGGGAACATTGGTCCCTATCGCAATTGAAGCGTCCATTTTCGCATCATTGGACTTCGATGTGCACACCGCGATCTGTGTACACGCAATCAAACACATGCGCTCTTATTTTTCCAGCGACGAGCATAGGGACAACGTACTTTCTTGATGATCAAGACATCAATTTTCTTTGAACAGTTTTGCGTACGTCGACCATCTAGATGCATGCCACTCTACGTGTACGTCGGTAGGATTTGAAAGGGCTGCAGCCCAGGGTTTTTATCTTTCCGTTTTAAGTAAAAAAACACTCTTAGCTGTTTATCCAAAACCGAAAAAAACCGACGACTTTCGATCAATGCCGTTTGAAAAGCGTCTTAAACCGAGAAGTTTTCACAAACCAATATCTAGCGGTTTCATAAAAACCGAACAGTTTTTGTTTTTTTGAACCCGGCTGTGGCCACAACTCTTTTGACCATGGTGTTTGTTTGGTTGCACTATATAGAGCTGCAATGCAGCCATCTCCTGCATAGCTGTCGCGCAGCTGAATAGCCCCCGTACTAGTTACATGTTGCAATGGAATGAAAAGATTAAAATGTTATTTGGTTTCTTTCTATTTTTTTTCATGATCGATCATGTTTATGAGCCTTTTAGAGTGGTTTTCTAAAAGAGGAAGGAGTGGAGTTTTCTGGGAAGGATGGATCATTTTAAATAATACTCCCTTTGTTTCATACTATAAGTCACTCTGAATTTTTTCTAGTCAAACTTTTTAACTTTGACTAAATTTATAGAAATAATTAGCAACATTTTAAATACCAAATTAGTTTCATTAAATCTAGCATTGAATATATTTTGATAACATAAAACGTACACATGTTTTACTGAAATAAATGTCAAAACGACTTATAATGTGAAACCGAGAGAGTATAAGATACATGGACTACTGATTGAATCGTCAATGAGAAAAACATTTCGTTTTATACCAACAGATTTCGTCCAAAGTGCACAGCAATACCAGAAAGGCAGAAACAGATGTACTCCTAACAAGAAAAGGTTTTGTGATCTTTCCATGGAGATCCATGATGGGCATTCTAAAGGTGAGAAGGGAGGTGGTGTGAAAATGTGAATAGGGACAAGGGATCCATTCATATGCTCCGTACTACTACTCGCAACTGTTCGCCGAAAGCGAGATACGATCATCATCCTGTCATCTCTCTCGCAATAGCATTTCATCCTTTCATGGCCTCGCGATGGATACGAGACCCTGTTGCCTTGCCAACGCGTCGATACGATCATCACTGTCACCGTCACACAGACTCGTCCGTGTAAACTCGATTTGCACCAGAACGATACATGAATTCTCCGTCCGCTGAACGGTGGAAGCGTAGGGTTTCGTCACGAATGTGTGGCCGGCTGGCCGAGCTCGCAGAAGATCAACGTGCAGCCGTCGCGAGGACCGGCCCGGACGAGTAGACGACGACCTCTGCGGAAAGGGCAAAAGGGCGGGGCGCCACGCTGCCACACGAAAGGCAGTGGCGCCCGGAGACAGTCTCGCGAGTGGCCACCGGTCTCCTTCCGTTTCGTCGAGCCCTCTGGCTGACGAGACAGGGTGCTGCAGGCTGCAGCCTGCAGCTGCAACGGAACGGGGGGACAGGCTGCAGCCTGCCTGATGAGGTGAACTGAAAACAAACTACCCCTGCTAGTAACGTCTCAGGGCTGTAATAAGATCCTATGAATCCAATTAGCCCTAAAAACTAAATTCACCATCCTTATAGCAAGGCTAATAATACAGCTGACCTGCTAGCTATAAGGTTCTTTAAGCTTTCTCTCAGCCTACTCATATAATAGCTAGCTCTTCACAGTTAATACAGTGCTCACTGGTCTCTCTCACAGAGTTTCTTGGTTCTTGACTTCTTGTGTCCAAGCCGGCTGTAAATTTACAGCCTGCTTCTCCTCTCTCTCCTCTCTTCTTTCCTCCAACTCAGCATTTAGCCGGCTTATAGCCTACTATTATACTTGCTCTTACTCCGTAAAAAAACTTTGTTTTTTTAAGTCTATCTTACACATTTACGCCAGATTTTTTTTAATACAAAGAAGCTCAAGTGACGATTTGGAGATGCACTTGATACTGCAGTGTTAATAGGTGTGTGGTTTGCAATCCCGAGGTCCTGTGTTTAATCCTCAATTTCAAACCTAGGAAAAAAAGGAAAAGTAATTATTAAGTCAGGTAGAGCTTGCCACTTAATAAAAGAGCGAAATACATGGCCAGTCTTTAAACTTATGGGGTGGTGTCATGTAGGTCCGTGAACTTGAAAATTACACGTTTAGATCCGTGAACTTGGTTTAATGTACCACCCCGGTCCAATCGCCCTTTGACCATGTTTGACCGCCAACGTGGCATGCCACGTAGGCAACACTTTTGTGCTCAGCCCCCTCCACATATATCTTCGCACATAACTTGCCATAACTAGTGCATTTTAACCCAAATCTCCCAAAATATCCCTAAATCGGCTAGGGTTTCGACAATGAGGTTAACATAAGGAGGCTGAGAGGTAGCGGCTGTGGCGGCCTCGGCGGTGAGATTAGTGGTAGGAGGCATCGTAATGCAGCGGGTTAGTGGTGGCACAGTGCGGCCGGATTAGCGGCGGGAGATAGTGTAATTGCAATTGCTAATCGGGACCGTATTTTCTATACATGCAAGAAGAAAAAATGAAAGGGAAGACCAATTTAAGGATTTTTTTTAGGGGATTCTGGTGTCACAATATAGCTAAAAGGAGATGACGTGTTGTGATGTGGAGGGGGCTGAGAGCAAAAGTGTGGCCTACGTAGCATGCCACGTTGGCGGTCAAACACTGTCAAAGGACATTTGGACCGGGGTGGTACATTGAACCAAGTTCACGGATCTAAACGTGCAATTTTCAAGTTTACGGACCGGCCATGTATTTCACTCCTTAATAAAAAGAAAAAATAGCATTGCCAAAGTCAAGGATCAAACCCATTAAGGCCTTATTTAGTTGGGGAAAATTTTTAGATTTGGTTGTCACATCGGATATACGGACACACATTTTAAGTATTAGACATAGTCTAATAACAAAACAAATTACAGATTACACCAGAAAATTGCAAGATGAATTTATTAAGCCTAATTAATAAATTAATTAGGCTTAATAAATATTGTTTTTATTAGGAATCACTCTCCGACAACATACAATCTATGTAATTAGTTTTTATTGTCTATATTTAATACTCCATGCATGTATCCAAATATTCGATGTGACTGGGTAAAAAATTTTTGCGTGAGAACTAAACAGGGATTTATTTGAACTTCTGCTTCCTCGAATCATATTTAGGGCATGTTTAGTTCAAAAAAAATTTTACAATATCACATCGAATGTTTGGACACATGCATGGAGTATTAAATATAGAAAAAACAAATTACACAGTTCGCTAGTAAATTGCGAGATAAATCTTTTAAGCCTAATTACTCCATGATTTGACAATGTGATGCTACAGTAAACTTTTGCTAATGACGGATTAATTAGGCTTAATAAATTCGTCTCATGGTTTACTGACGGATTCTGTAATTAGGTTTTTTTATTGTGCCAAATATCTTATGTGACTCCTGTATAACACGTCCAACCTTTACCCCTGAATTTAAATACCCCTAAATATTTTTATGGAGGGTGTAAGGTTGAGCCGGTTTTACGCCTCCTACTTCTCACCAGTCAGGTCACCGCCTCACCGGCACAGAGAAGCCCGGATACACGGGGTGGTCACACTCACGGGGCACCTACCCGAGCCAACCCCCGCACACACGCCATCTCCAGTTCTCCACAGTGTGGGACTAGCAGCAGCACGGCGCCTTTTTGCGATTTGACTCCGCCGCGCCGTGTCCCCTCCGAGAGGAAAAATACAAGGGGTCCGAGCGGAACAACGGCGAAAAGCGACGACGGGACTGGACGAGACGAGGCGAAGCGGGGCGGCTACGAAAACAATCCAGACAAGCGGCCAAGCCCGACGCACGAAGCCGCGCAGGGTTCGCGATGGATTGGACTGACGGACGGGACGTGATCCCCTCGCCGCTTGCGCGTGCCCTCCCCCCGTAGCGCTAGCGTCGTGTCCGTGTCGTGTGTGCGACCGACTGGTGGATGGAAGGGAGTGGAGCGGTGGGTGTGGTCGTGCCGTGCCAAAACGCCATGCGAGAAAAACCCCCACGCAACCGAACAAAACATACACCCCCGCCCCATTGACCGGCCCACCCGCCCGTGTGTCCACACCGATCCATCCACAATTCCACATTCTTCTCCTGCGCTGCTGCTGCTGCTTTGACTCTCCCTTCTTCCCGGCTACTCCATACACTTGGCAAAACACCTGAACCAATCCAACCCGCCCGTTTTTCTTCTTTTCTTTTCTTTGTTTTTTTTTAAAAATACAGGAATACAGGAAGAGGAGCGGAGTGGCCGAGTGGGTAGATGGTGCAAGGGCGGTTCTACTAGTATTCTCCTACCTCAGTGGTGTTTGGATCACGGACTAAAGTTTTGATCAGGACGGTTCTACTAGAGTCTGATTCCTGTAACATCGGATGTTTAGACGCTAATTTGAAGTATTAAATATAAACTAATTACATAAATGAGAGATAATTCGTGAGATAAATTTTTTAAACCTAATTAATCCATAATTAGCATATGTTTACTGTAGCAACACATAAGTTAATCATGGATTAATTAGACTTAATAGATTCATCTCGCGAATTAGTCCAGAGTTATGTAATGGGTTTTGTTATTAGTCTACGTTTAATACTTCTAGTTAGTGTCCAAACATCCGATGTGACAGGACTAGTCCCTCCAACCAAACGGCCCTTCAGTCTAGCAAGTTTTTTTAGGCCATGTTTAAATCCCACCATAAAATTTTGTACCCTGTCACATCGAATATTTGAATACCTGCATGAAGTATTAAATATAGGCTAAAAAATAACTAATTTCACATATTGCGACTAATTTGCGAGACGAATCTTTTAAGCCTAATTGCTCTATGATTTGATAATGTTGTGCTACAGTAAACAATGTTAATGACAGATAAATTAGGCTTAATAAATTTGTCTTGTGATTTACTGACGGATTCTATAATTAGTTTTTTTATTAGTATCCAGACACCCCATAAGACACTTTATATAATACTCTCTCCATTTACTTTTGATAACCATATTTTATTTTGACACACAGATTAAGGATAAACAATTTTACTTATCATTCATTTAAAAAGTGATCCATTAATATTTACATTTCTCTATGCCCATGTAACCAATCTTGTGTGGAAGAATAAAGAGTCACACATCATTAAGATGTTGGATTGAAATATGCCTATCAAAAATAAAATTTCCAGATTTGGAAATATGACTATCAAAAGTAGATGGAGGGGTAACTGATATGACACGCCAAAACTTTACCACCCTATCCAAAACACCTCTTTGGCCTGGTTTAGTTTCTAACTTTTTCTTCAAACTTCTAACCTTTTCATCACATCAAAACTTTTCTATATACATAAACTTTCAATTTTTTCCTTCAAACTTACAATTTTAATGTGGAACTAAACACACCTTTTTTTTTTTTGTTGGGCTTGTGACTTGTGGGGTGTGCAGAAAGAAGGCTAGGCAGATCCAGGCAGAGTAGCTCTTTTTGTTTTTGTTGGGACCTAATAGTACTGGCAGTACAGTAGTAAAAAAATACAAACCCTGGTTTCCGTGTCCAATGTTTGACCATCCGTCTTATTTAAAAAAATTATGAAAAAAATTAAAAAGATAAGTCATGCATAAAATATTAATCATGTTTTATCATCTAACAACAATGAAAATACGAATTATAAAATAATTTTATATAAGACAGACAATTAAAGTTGGACACGGAAACCCAGGTTTGCTTTTTTTTTTTTGGACGGCTCGCGAAGGAAGGAAGGAAGGTGGAGCCAGGCTAGTTAATAGCGCGACATACCCGAGACGCACGCACGCACTGCTGCTGCTGCTCGCTCTCGCTTTGCTTCCCCTAATCTTCTCCCGGGCCAGGGGGGAAGAGGGGCGGAATTCGGGCACGAGCTTTGGAGTTGGAGATCACTTCGGCGACGGCGTGGTCCCCGCCGGCATGCAGTTCCCGTTCTCCGGCGCTGGCCCGGGCGTCTTCACGTCATCGCCGGCGCTCTCCCTCGCGCTGGTACGCGCGCCTTCTTCGCTGACGTGTTGGGGGGTTTTTGTTTCTTTTTTTTTTTTGGTGGTGATACGGTCGAGTGATTCGGAAAGGCGCGTCTTTTCTTTGGTTGGTTCGGTTTGTCGCAGGCGGACGCGGTGGCAGGCCGGAACAGCGGCGGCGGTGGGAAGATGGTTACCGCGGCCCATGGCGGCGTCGGCGGAGGAGGAGGAGGAGGACGCGCGAAGGCGAGGGACGCGTTGGAGGTGGAGAACGAGATGAGCCGGTCCGGGAGCGACCACCTCGACGTCGTCTCTTGCGGCGACGCGGGCGGCGGCGGCGGCGACGACGACGATGACGAGGACGCCGAGCACGGCAACCCGCCCAAGCGCAAGAAGCGGTACCACCGCCACACGCCGCAGCAGATCCAAGAGCTGGAAGCGTAAGCGCGCCCCCACCCACGAACAACGATTCGTTGCATTCTCCTGTGCTTGGCTGCTTGCTTTGGCTCATGCATGGATACTGGCTCATCGGTGCAGGATGTTCAAGGAATGCCCCCACCCAGACGAGAAGCAGCGCGCCGAGCTGAGCAAGCGGCTCGGCCTCGAACCCCGGCAGGTCAAGTTCTGGTTCCAGAATCGGCGAACGCAGATGAAGGTAAGCGATCGAAACGAACAGCAAACCATCTTTGCACTCCGATCGATGGTGCAGTGCAGTTCTTGACACTGTGTGTGTGTGTGTCTCTCTCTCCCTGTGGTGATTGAATTGGCAAAGATGCAACTGGAGCGACACGAGAACTCGCTGCTGAAGCAGGAGAACGATAAGCTGCGGTCCGAGAACCTGTCAATCCGGGAGGCCACGAGCAACGCGGTGTGCGTTGGCTGCGGCGGCCCGGCGATGCTCGGGGAGGTGTCCCTGGAGGAGCACCACCTTCGCGTCGAGAACGCGAGGCTCAAGGACGAGCTCAGCCGAGTGTGCGCGCTCGCCGCCAAGTTCCTTGGCAAGTCCATCTCTGTCATGGCGCCACCGCAGATGCATCAGCCTCATCCTGTGCCAGGCTCGTCGCTGGAGCTTGCGGTTGGGGGTATCGGTTCGATGCCATCAGCCACGATGCCCATCTCGACGATCACTGATTTTGCTGGCGCCATGTCCAGTTCAATGGGCACGGTGATCACGCCCATGAAGTCTGAGGCTGAACCATCGGCAATGGCTGGCATTGACAAGTCCTTGTTCTTGGAGCTAGCAATGAGTGCAATGGATGAGCTAGTCAAGATGGCTCAGATGGGGGATCCGCTATGGATTCCAGGTGCCTCCGTACCTTCCTCGCCGGCAAAGGAGAGTCTAAACTTCGAGGAGTACCTAAACACCTTCCCACCTTGCATCGGGGTGAAGCCTGAAGGGTATGTATCAGAGGCATCTAGAGAATCTGGCATTGTCATCATTGACGATGGCGCCGCGCTTGTGGAGACCCTCATGGATGAGGTTGTGCTTGTGCCACCTTACCCCCTTTCATGTTTCTGTTGCTTGTTTGTTTGGACTCACCTGTAGTTTGAATTCTTGCGACAGCGACGGTGGTCCGATATGTTCTCATGCATGATTGCCAAGGCATCAACCACTGAGGAGATTTCTACTGGTGTTGCTGGGAGTAGAAATGGTGCATTGCTTCTTGTGAGTGATGAACATTCTGTTGTGGCCATCCCATGAGTTTCATGTGGTTAATCATACTAGCATAACCCCTGAATGGTAAATTTCGATCATTGCAACAGATGCAGGCAGAGCTACAGGTGCTTTCTCCTCTTGTGCCTATTAGAGAGGTGAAGTTTCTCAGGTTCTCCAAACAGCTGGCTGATGGTGTATGGGCTGTAGTGGACGTTTCGGCTGATGAATTGATGAGGGATCAGGGCATTACTTCTGCATCCTCGACTGCAAACATGAACTGCCGAAGGCTGCCTTCTGGTTGTGTGCTGCAGGACACTCCAAATGGGTTTGTTAAGGTACTGAGACTGATTATCTTTGTTAGCTCCTGCTCCTTAGATATTCTTAGGTAAATGTCTTAAACCGTGATATCCTTGACTAGTTCACTTCAGGGTAGTATGTGGTTTTACATCTATTAATTCACACTAGTCAGCATGCTATCGGTTGACGTGAAACTCATCTACCTTGCAAAGTCGCAGCTCGGTAGTACCCACGACGCTGCCACTAGAAGTCTGTCAAAACCAGCCATATTAGTTGCAAAGCTTGTTAGCTCTACTCATATGATAATCATACATATGGAGAGTGCTTTATTAGTTCAGGCTCTCTGCAACTAACATGACACTCATGGAAAAGAGTATTCGTGTATTCTTTCGTAATGTTTCAAATAATGTATGTTAGTTTAATGTGTCATCTGGTGATCACCATGCAATATTTTGTTCGTATTCACAAGTCATGGCGTAGGCTCATGTCTCCTATAGATATGTTGTGGTTATGAGTCCATAATCCGAAGTAAAGTATTGTATTGGTCAGCGGGGAGGGGAGTAAATAAATGATTTAGGAATACTTAAGTGGTTCTGAGATCCAACACTTTTCCCCAAGTACGCTCCCTTGCTTTTGTTTAGTCCTGAGTTCAGTTCTCCTAGGGGATTAGATACTTCTTCTACTCCTGGGATGGTGCCCCTTGGGTAACTTCTTGTCCGCAGTTTAATCGATGCGTCTCCTCGTTGAAATCTTGACTGCTTCCTCTATTGTTTTGTCTCAATGTAAAAGTCCTCTTCACCTTGGGTTTTGTACCAGAGTTTTATATAGCCTTGATCCAAATTGCTCTGGGGCGCACACATGCACGAACGATTCTATTCAAAATTCTAAATTGGACATCTGAATGGGACAAATATATCTAGTCTACAATGGTAGAAACATGATTTGATGAGTTATAACGTCTCATTACTATAGATTACACTGTATAAGTTAATCTGATGTAAACCCACAGGTTGAAAGCAGGAAGTGGTTCTTTATTTTAAGGGTTCAGGAACACAATATTTTGGAACACTAGTGGTGTGCCATTCTTGGGGCATACCATAAGTCAAAATAATTAACGATGAAGATACTGTGATCAGAACCATGCTTTATAAAATGTAAACAAAGTCAATCTCAGACAGATCAGCTAATCCTAGATCAAACTAGAGATACTGTCGTCTCTCAAGATTTCTACTTTTCTTCTGTAATTTCATTTATGTGCTTTTGGTGCTTTTACAGTATTTAGTTCAAATATCAGTATTTTCTGAAGTCTATAATCTCTCTATTGATCAGTTTCTGGATCTGCCTCCTGCTTTCATGGTACTTCTATGGTTTATTCTATGCAAAACAGAATAGACAAATGTGTAACTATTATCCATTAGTCCTATGGCCTATGGTTCTCTTACAAAGTACTAGTTACAATGCTGGGGCCCCACTATGGGCTAATATTTCGAGGTAGCCTCTATTTTAAAACATTGTGTTGATGTCCTTTTTATGTTCCATTGATTGGGCAAAAAGAAATTAAAAAAAAACTTAGATGGAAAAATAATATTAATTGTACCATTCAGCTTGTGTAGTAGTTGCGTACTCCAGGAAAACTGCACCTCAGGCCTCTTTTGGTGTATTACCTCTCAAGACATTTGCATTTTGTGCGTGCATTTAAGTCCTAACAGCAGATCTTGAATGGACGCTGTAGGTCACATGGGTTGAACATACAGAATATGATGAGGCATCTGTGCACCCGCTCTACCGGCCTCTTCTCCGGTCTGGTCTTGCCCTTGGTGCAGGGCGATGGATCGCGACATTACAGCGGCAGTGCGAATGCTTGGCCCTTCTCATGTCTTCTATTGCATTGCCAGAGAACGACTCATCAGGTAAAGAAATTCAATACTACTGCTAACTTTCAATTGGATCCACCCTTCTAATAAAGTGCTACATTTGCAACAGCTATCCATCCTGAAGGTAAACGGAGCATGTTGAAGTTGGCAAGGAGGATGACGGACAACTTCTGTGCAGGGGTGAGCACATCATCTACCCGTGAATGGAGCAAACTGGTTGGATTGACAGGCAACATTGGGGAGGATGTGCATGTAATGGCGCGGAAGAGTGTGGATGAACCTGGAACGCCGCCAGGTGTGGTGCTTAGTGCTGCTACATCTGTGTGGATGCCTGTGATGCCTGAACGGCTCTTCAACTTCTTGCACAACAAGGGGCTGCGTGCTGAATGGGATATCCTCAGCAATGGTGGCCCTATGCAGGAGGTGACAAGCATTGCCAAGGGGCAACAGAATGGCAATACCGTATGTCTACTGAAGGCTAGTGTGAGTATTAGCTAACAGTCTGCCACAGTTCTGTTCATAGCTTGCTACTTACTAAACAGCATCATTAACTGACTTGTGGGGGAGACTGCCATTTCAAAATTGTTGCAAACCTAAACACAACATTTTAGAATTTGTTGGGGGCACCACATCACTAAACACTCTAAACAATCACATGCTTGTCTGAAACCAGTTTAATGTGAAATAATTTAGAATTTGTGAAAAGAGTACCCTTGCTTGGCCATCTTAGGTATTTTATATTGCTAAAAGAAAGGAAATGAAGCCAAGGAAGTACTGCATTAGCTGGTGGGGAAAGGATAAGAACTATGTCTATTCACAACTGGAATTTTGTGAGTCTTAATTCTGTAACGGTTGTACCAGTGATGATATAGTTGTACAAATACAAAACTATATGTTTAGTCACACATTTGGCAATTGCCTAACAAATACAACTCTACTATAATATATAAGCATGTATAGAAATTCCGCTAGGTCAATAGAGATTAATGGAGGTTAGAAAGATGCTACACATTTCCAATCCTGCAATCTAAATGATGACATCAATGTAAGTGCCCAGATATTCCATTAAGAAAAAGAGAAGAGTATAAGGCGGAAAAACTAGTTTTTGACTTATCAAATATTGTTGGGAGTCAATAATCTGCAGAACCTAACTTTACACAGTATCTGAGGAAGGGTTGCTGGTAGGGCCAAAACAGAGGAACAAATATCTACTACTAGAAAAGGTATTGTGCCTGACCTATTCACAGCCCAAATTTTGCAGTCAAACTAACTTCATACATAACAAAGGTCTAAAATCTTTAACGGCTTCAGTGTAATCTCGGTCAGTCAACTGTGCCTGTGTAGGTCACTCTGGATCATGAAAAGCATCACTGACAGAAATTATCAAATCATTTTCTGTTTTGATCTCTGGTAGTCTTCTGTTCCCCTTACCAAAAATTTCACTGTGCAGCCCACCAAAGACAAGCAGAACAGCATGCTGATCCTACAGGAGACGTGTGCAGACGCATCCGGTTCAATGGTTGTGTATGCTCCTGTAGACATCCCAGCAATGCACCTTGTCATGAGTGGTGGGGATTCGTCATGCGTCGCCCTTCTTCCATCAGGTTTTGCCATCCTGCCTGCTGGGCCTAGCATCGGCGCAGATCACAAGATGGGCGGTTCATTGCTCACCGTTGCATTCCAGATACTTGCCAACAGCCAGCCCAGTGCTAAGCTCACGGTGGAGTCAGTCGAGACCGTGAGCAACCTTATCTCCTGCACCATCAAGAAGATCAAGACGGCGCTGCATTGCGACGTGTGAACCCAACAAGGGGGGACTTTTGGCCTAGTGGGAGCGGCTGTGGCGATGAGCCTGAGTCAAGAACGAACCGCGACATAGGAAGGGACCTTTGCTAGGTGGCAAGGACCGGACGGGGCAGGTCCTTAGCACAGAGCAATGGTGGTGGTTCGGGTATTGACTCAGCCTCTCCCGCCTCCGTTCTCTCCTGTGACTGGTGCATGTTGAAGTGAACCTGCATTTTGGACGCCATGTAGCAGGCCATCTTTCTTTCTTTTTCCTTTTTCTTTTTCTTTTTCTTTTTTTAGGGAGAAGGGAGTCATCTGTGTTTTTTGTTGGCTGGCTCAGGGTGTTGGTGTTTCTGGTTTCTAGCTTTTGTTACAGGGAGATGTGATACATTTTGTAGAAGCTCCGAATTGTCGTGCTGGTATGTGAGGTTCTGATCATAGGTCTGTGTTTGATAGTCTCGAGCTATCAACGCCTGGCAAATGCAAACCTTGTTATGCTAAAATATGTTTTAGATCAATCTGATTCTGAAAGCTGTTTACATGTCCCACTAGTCGAAGAGCAGCTCGGCAGTCATGAAATGTGCAAATGGAATCACAAAGTTCTGGCTCACTTTGCAAAATTCAGGATGCAAAATGTCACCGTGTAACAATTCCATTTTGTACCTAAGCTTTCCGGACCGGTATCGTGTTGCACGCATCTTCCTTTGATGGTGCAATGCTTCGTAGCCTATCATTGGTCGAGGGGCCACCTAAGCTCAGTTGTGTGGTGGCACAGATGTACAACTGGAAGGACCATATTTCTCATCCATCCCATAGGGAAAGATGTTCTTTACCAAAATGTAAAGATAAGAAGAGAAATATCCTAGTCTCAGGGCAAAATTTCTATGTCACCATCTACAAACGTCAAATAATGTACTGGACTGTTCATACCAACAAATCGTTTGTGCCAATTTGACTTGCGACGGGCAAGGCCATACAGGCTACATCACTTGAACTGGATGCATAATTTAGCCCCCTTTGGCCATGCTGGATCATTCATTCGACATAAATATATAGAAGTTTTACTCAAGCGAGGCGCTATCTTCCATTGCACATAACATAGATGTTCTACTTTAAGCGAGACATGATTGTACTCAGCAAGCCAGAATATTGTTAACTAAGATCATTAGGTTACCGTGCCAGGACAGTTGCACGTACAGCTATTACCATCTGCAACAAGTTCATGATGCTTTTGCTGTTTCTCTCACCAACGCAAACTTTGCCAGAAGGCCTGATAATTGAAGAAATGAGCCAACACCATCGCAGATTCTCATGTGAGCAAATCCGGTTTCCTAAGGAAATAAACATGATATTTTTATTCAACTGTAGAAAAGAACGATAATTGGTTTGCATAGGTTGCACCTTGATAGGCTGTAAAGTTACCTTCAACAATTCCAGCTTCAGATATTCAGCCATGTCGTAGTTCTTGATAACCCGGAAGAGAGTAGTGATTATGTCAGTGGGAGAGTAGCCCAAATCATATAATTGCTTCAGAGCAGAGCAAGCCTCATCAAACTTTCCATCAAGCACATTTTTCACCATATTCTTGACATGCAACGGATGTGGTTGATCACACACCTGGAGCCAATACAGCATTACTATTAGCTGAAGAAATAACGCACAAAATACAGGGCAAAAGAAGCTATCTGCAAACCTTGAACACATTTTCTTGATTAACAAAACGGAACCCACTAACTGTAGCTTGCAAGTTGTTCAAAGCTTGCCTCATGTCACCATCAGCAGTAAAGATGATAGCTTCAAGTCCCTCTGGCACGTAAGGAACCTTGGTTGTACAAGAAAATAAGAGATTAGATAAAATTAAACCAGCACCCATATATTGGGAGCAAATACAAATTGTATGAATGGTAGGGTGGTAATAGGATATAAACGATTGTTGTGGTTCAAAAGATTAATCCAGGCACTTGGAACAAATTAACTAGATGATCAAACATTCCCAGTATCCAGTATCTACATCACAGAGAGAAAAGGAAGAACTTAAAAGAAAGGTAGAGGGAGTTGCTTGGCTGCAACATTGCAGGCAAGAAAATGCCTAGTGCTGAACATTAGAATGAACTGAAGAGCCATTAGAGGATGACTAACAAGATTTATGACCTCTTCACTTTAACAGCTAGATGTGCCCACTCAGCTGGGTATTTTCAGTAAACCGGTGAGGACTTAATGATATTTGTTAAGACAAATTAATTAATCCTAATAATAACAGCAGATAATTATAGGACAAGAAACGCAGAAACACACGTAAATGCACAATCATAGCTTCAAGGTTACAGGGAAGAACAATATATATGTAGGTGTAAACATAGCCATCAGAAATGATGTTTAACTAAAAAGGTTAATAACAATTGCAGTGTTTCAAAGAAACCATGAATCATAACCAGTGCTATGAGAAATCTGTCGATTTAAGAAAACTTAAGCAACTAGGCAATAAAATGTATAGTCAAGTCCTCGCATTTATAAGAGCTATCAATCATTACCTTCTCAGCTGCTACCACAATCATGAGTCGGCCAAGAATCTCCTGATCTGAAAGCCTTGAGAACCGTACAATAGCACAACGGCTTTGAATGGGTTCAATGATCTTAGATGAAGTGTTGCATGCAAGCGCAAACCTTGTGGTGTTAGAATAAATCTCCATTGTTCGTCTCAGTGCTTGCTGTGCTCCCGATGTCATGCTGCATGTAGCAAGTGCATGTGAGGCAAACTCAGAAACAACTAGCTATATCCTTGATATCAGTAGTTATATGCTTAAAAATCATAATGAACAAGTCTTTAATTCATAACTACTTCAACAATCATCAGAAGTCCTGGCCGGAAATTGCCCAGGTGGTGGTGGAAGAAGCTGCACTATGGCGCTTAGCAGGGCTTTGGTCATTTAGGTCGCAACACCCATGACACAAGATTCAGCCCTAGCATCCCTTTTTTTTTGCCTTTTTTTTCAGTTTTCACCTTGTAAATGTTATACAACTCCTCAGTCTTAATGTAAAAGATGCACAATCCTTGTGTATTCACAAAAAAAAATCATCTCTACGAGATAATATAGCTTTGCTCTTACAGAGATGGAGCAGCCACTAGGTTTCTCCATTTTCACACTGTTGGTATCACTACAATCCTACTACATCTTAACCTCTAGCAATCCGTGGTGAAATTGGCATGTCTGGACTAAATAAGGCACAGTACTAGCAATGGTGTCACATCATCCGCACTAGGGGGTGGCATTACCTGTCAGCCTCATCCAAGATGACGATCTTGTGCCTCCCCGGCTGCAGCGTGACCTTCTTCTGCGCAAACATCTTGATCTTGTTCCGCACCACATCCAGGCCCCTGCAAAAGCACGAATCAACCGTCAGTCCGTCACACACCCAGTCCACACCACGGGCGCACGCCGCACGGCTACAGTTCGCCAAGTCAAAACCACGCCACGGCCGCACCAACCTGTCGTCCGAGGCATTGAGCTCGAGCACGGCCTCGCGGTAGCTAGGTCCGAGCAGCTCGTGTGCCAGCGACAGGATGCTCGTAGTCTTCCCGGTGCCCGGAGGCCCCTGTAGAAAACGATAGTTAAAAAAAAAAAAAGGTTAGAAACGATTCGTCGTACTGCTGCTTGGGTGTTAGCGAGAGCGCGCGCAAGGTGTTCGAGGAAATGGCGCTTACGGAGAGGATTAGGTTTGGCATGTTGCCGTCGCGGGCGATGACCTGGAGGCGGGCGACGGCGTCGGAGTTGCCGACGACGTCGGCGACGCGGGTGGGGCGGTACTTCTCCACCCACGGGATGTCGTAGGCGTCGGCGAGGGCGGGGGCGGAGGAGCTGGAGGCGGCCATGGCGCGGGGCGGATGCGCGGGAGAGGGGAAAAAACCGCGCCGCGGTGGAGGGAAAAGAGGGGAAAGCTGCCCCGCCAGCGGAGGGGAGGGTTTTTTTTTTTTTTTTCGGGCGTGGGCCGCCTTGAGGAGCAAGGGGCATCATCTGTTGGGCCTGAAGCCCACGATGAGCACGGACGGCTGCCGTCGAGACTCGAGCGGCGTCGGCCGTACGGAGTGGCCACCCCGGAAATTTCACTACTTAGTACTATCAAAATATCCAATTCACAGTCCTTAAAGAAATGCCCATTTAATTTGTAAGGCTCTTGGATTTTACTATAGAAACTATGATTTTCTATTAGTTATCACTCCCATCATTCTATTATTAGTCTACCCCACACTAGTAAATTCATCCACCAAACTATCATCATAACCGCCACACCAAAGCCATGTGCTTAACAACCTCCTTCAGATGCTCCTAGCGAGGAGCAGGCTGTTGGAGGAGCTCATCATCACGGCTCCTATCATGGAGCAGGCCGTTGGAGAAACTCACCGTTGCGGTAGCACTTTACTTGCCCATCACACTAGAGCAGCCATGAAACAGGGACGAGGAGGGCAACACCATCAAGGAAGATATGGAGATCATCGCCCCTCGTCGTCAAGATGTAAGATGATGGGTTAGTCCCGCATCAGGGATACTGGAACAACTTCTCGTGGCAACGTCCTGCGACAAAGTAGATGACGTCGGAGCAAATCTCGAGACAATACTGAAAAGTGTGCATAGTCAAGAAGGTCACTCATGAAGACAAAAAGGCAGTCCTTGCTGGTGCCAGTAGCGAGTGTGAGAAGGTGGTTGGTCATTCCTATGTGCTGGGTTATACCGGTTCTCTTTACTCATCCACCAACGTTGTGGTTTGTGGCATTGAGCTACATCCGCAACAACAAGCCTTGCGGATGGACTTGTCAATGGTGGGGGTAGATGTATCGGCAAACAACAAATGCGGTACGGAACGGAGTAATTCATTGTTCCGATGGCCAAATCTAAAATCCTTGCGAATTTTGTGGCAATTTCTAAAAGTACTTGGATGTCGATCAGTGAAATCTCTCTCTATAACAGGACTAAAATGTGTCCCAATATATTACTGTAATATACTCCTACGTTTTATACCACTTAGTAGAAAATATAGTATAACGTAATGTGTTTTACGTTATTCTATCAAAAAATACAATATGCACCATGGTGTAAGTTATTCCCTCGAAGGGCGAAACATTCGGACAATATTTTTTCTAGTGATAAAGTATTTCTTATTAATGATAAATTGTAATTAGAATTTTTCGAGCGGACACACGTTACTTCAAATCAATGGTATAGTTTTCTTGGATAAAATTTCCACTACCAACTACTCCACATATAACGAGCATCAAAACGTGAAAAAACAAGTTGAAAATTTTTTTGGTAAGGAGCAAAAAAACACACTTTAGTTTGCGAACAATGGACTGTTATCCGTCAGTTTTTTTTTTTCGAAAATTAGGTTTAGCTGAGTTGCCAACTGCTTGACATCACTGGTTTCTTTCTGGTCCAACCCCACACGGCCATTCGGCCATCACTGAATAGCGGAAAAACGAGGGAGCAAATAGAAATTCTGTCCAGTCTTCCAACCCACCCCAATTCCTCCTTGCCCCCCTCCCCCTCTCTCTCCCCAGAGGAGCAGCAAGGTCTCTCTCCTCCTCGATCTGCCGCAGGGGGTCCCCTCGATGGCGACGCCTCGCTCCCCGAGCACCCGCGGCGACGCGCTCCTTGACTCGGCGCCCCTGCTCGGCGGGGGCGGCGGCGGCGGCGGCGGCCGGCGCCGAGGGGGCGCGCTCCGCCGGCCGTCGCTCCGCGGCGCGGCGCGGCTGCTGCGGCGCGGGGGGCGGCGGGCGATGCGGGAGCCGTCGGTGCTGGTGCGGGAGGCGGCCGCGGAGCACCTCGAGGAGCGGCAGGCGGACTGGGCCTACTCCCGCCCCGTCGTGGCGCTCGACCTGCTCTGGAACCTCGCTTTCATCACCGTCGCCGCCGTCGTGCTCGTGCTCAGCCGTGGCGAGGACTCGCCCATGCCGCTCCGGACCTGGGTCGCCGGCTACGCCCTGCAGTGCGTCGTCCACATGGTCTGCGTCGCCATCGAGTACCGGATGCGCCGGGGGCAGCGTGACAGGGCCCCGGCGTCCGCCGACGAGGAAAGGGGAAGTGACGGGTCGTCTTCATCTAGCGATGATGATGTCACGGAGGACGATCGCCGTGGTAGCTGCACCGATTGCGTCAGGTAAATGGAAGGATCTGGCTAGTAAGCGTGTTTCCTAGTCCGTGTTACTCACGAGCGGAGCAGCTCAGATTTACGATACAGTAATAGGGAAATGTTTCTTCTGTTTGCCCTTACGCAAGTTCTTACCACGGTATAATGAGCCTTCTATTAGTATGAAGAAAGAGGGGTGAGTAGAAAAGGCTAGATAAGTATTATACTCAGTTTTAACATGCCAAGTTTTATGCATGGTTTGCTGTTCTATGATGTCCTAGAAATATTTATGTTGAGCATATCAATCAGGCTAATGTCAGTAAGACAAAGTGGCTCTGTCATACATAGGATACTGATTACAGTCATGAAGCTCACTCCAGTCAGTCATGCCCAGAATTTCTAGCCTAGTATTCTCTTCTAAGTGGGTTTCAATTACTTAAGAGGTCAAATAATCTAGCGTTGCTTGTTCTCATGACATAGCAACAGTGTTGTGCTTTGAAATTGGTATATGCGCACCATAAGAAGCTAAGAGTGGATCCTCCTAAATAAGCTATAAATTCAATTAGGATAGTATAAGATTGTACCTGCAAAATCATTTCCTTCAACATAAACTAGACAAAATGAATAACCTCATTGATGTTCTTTTGTAGCTGTATATGTGTGTTATGCTTCAATATGCTAAAAGAAATGTGGTCTAATTTATGGGCTAAGGCATCTAATGGATCCAACGTTACCTGGAAAATGACATTTGAATGAGTGGCACATAACCTGTTTAGGTTTCTTTTTAAGACACAAATTATACGCTATTTGGTATTCAGTGAAGAGACCCAGTATCTGATTGGAAAGGTCAACTGAAGACTTTTGTGACCTCAAAACCTGATTCTTTTTTATGTTTTAATACACATTTCTGCAGTCTCATTCTATTGACTATTTGACTGTTCTATTTTTTTAGGCAACACATAAGTTTATAACTGTTATTATATGAGTTTCTTAGTGATGAGGATGATTGAGGAAACATGCTTCTTACGCTGCTAGATAATATTCAACTGCATAGACAATTGATAAAAACATCTTCCAAATAAAACATTGGTCTGTTCCTTCCCTTTTGTTTTCTCTATATTGAATTATACTGCAGATGTCTGTCTCTGTTATGTCATAACATGGTTTGCTGTTTCCTCATATTCATAATGCGGCTTGCTTCTGTCTTCTACTTTAATTTAGTTTCTGAATGCTATCGCACTATCTAGATGTGCTGCTATGGAAAATTCATTCTCTCTATTAACTATTGTATCATGTGATTTTATTTAACAATATTGATATTGAACACATGACCTCTCCTATATGTCTTGTGCCTTATTATTTTTTTATTGTTAACTCTGGCAGTATTGCAAAGCACCTGGAGTCAGCTAATACAATGTTCTCCTTCATATGGTGGATAATTGGATTTTATTGGATATCTGCTGGGGGTGAGGATGTTATCCGTGATGCACCTCAGCTTTACTGGTATGCATCTTTAAATTAACAGTCGGCTTTTCATAATGTCGTCATTTCATTATATTCTTTTGGCACGGTAAACATGTTTCTGTATGACTCACTTTGCAGGCTTTGCATAGTCTTTCTGGCATTTGACGTGTTCTTTGTTGTATTCTGTGTTGCTCTGGCTTGCATCATTGGTATTGCTGTATGTTGCTGCCTACCTTGCATTATAGCTATTCTCTATGCGGTTTCTGATCAGGTATGGCTTTTCAAGTAGAGATAAATTGGTTATGTACATGCAGAAGATGTACATAATTTTATATGACATTCATGCAATAGATAACCTTTTGCAAGATCTTATTGGAATCAGGAAGGAGCGTCAGAAGATGATATTCGCCAAATTCCAAGATACAAATTTCGGAGAACAGATGAACCTGAAAAACAAACTGCTGATGAGACAGGACCTTTTGGTGGAATAATGACAGAGTGTGGCACCAATCAACCTATTGAGAAAGTACTCGCACCTGAAGATGCGGTAAGTTTTTATAAATTTGTGATACATGTATCTCTGACCATAACAATGCCCGAGGTGCTAAAACTCAAAACCTTTTCCAATTTTATTTTAGACAGACTCACATCGTATCGCCCATTCATCATGACTGTTGTACTCTGTCTAGTAAATTCGATAGTGTGAAGGCAAGGGATACTGAAACAATGATTATGTGTTTGCCGTAGCTCATACATCATAAAATATTTTCAACTTTTGGTGAATGTATTTGTTTGTAAAAAATCGTAATGAACCATTTATTCAACATACAAGTTAAAATAGGAATGATTCTTACCCAATTAACCCTGACCATGTTTTGACCAAACCGTTTATTCCAGCCAATACTGCCATGTGCCAAGCTATGCAAAATCCAGAGGATGCACAGGATAATTATCATGTCCATGCTGAATCTCTATGCTATATGAAACTTTAGATTCATTCTTCACTTGACTACTGCAGGAGTGTTGCATTTGCCTTTCGGCATATGATGATGGTGCAGAGCTGCGTGAACTTCCTTGTGGGCACCATTTCCACTGTGCCTGCATTGATAAATGGCTGCATATCAACGCAACATGCCCCCTGTGCAAGTTCAATATCCGGAAAAGTGGCAGTAGCAGTGGAAGTGAAGAAGTATGATTGTGTGAATATCCTCCGGTCGAGAACACCGATCCATTTCAACTTCACACCTGTCTCTGCTAATGCAACCACAGGACCTGACCAGTGTAAATTTTGTATCCAAAATGTGTGATTAGCGTCATATATGTACTTGAAGTGACTCAAGACTGCTGTTCATATCCACATACATGGTTGTCCAATGTGTCTTTTACTGTCCGGAATACATGCTTAGTTGCCCCGTGAGTTGTAATTCTTCGAGTGATCCTCACATTTCCTGCTTGTGTTAGCATGGTTTGTGCTTATGCTCCTGCCTTGGTCATTGGTTCAGCACAAAAACTGTTGTAAATGGGCTATCGGTCCTGTTGAATTGTCAGGTACAAACGAAATGCGTCCTGCTTATGATTCATCTCTTGTACTCTCGAAGTCCTACAGCCAGTTCTTCCGAACTGAAGCATTTTACCGAGCTGGGAGTCATAAAAGATGTTTTTGATCGGTCTGTTGTTGAACTGATAAGGTAATAAAATATTTGAAATCTGAGTTGGATGTGCGCATGTAGCCGTTCTGTAATCTTGCATCAGATGAGGACCATTATGGTACCGTTCATCAAATCCGGTCCAGCAGCTTTCAATACACAAAGGAAGCAGAAATTTCGAGGCCTGTGTTTAGTTCCACGCTAAAATTGAAAGTTTGAAGAAATTAGAACGATGTGACGGAAAAGTTGAAAGTTTGTGTGTAGGAAAGTTCGATGTAACAAAAATTTGAACGTTTGAAGAAAAAAAAGTTGAAATCTAAACAGGGCCCTGGTACTTGTTTGTGTAAAGACACAGCAAACCTTCTCCTTCCGTCCCATAAAAAACGAAACGAATCTAGAACCAGATATGATATATTCTATATGATGAATCTGAATATATGTATGTCCAGATTCGTAGTATTATAATAATGTGTTACATCTAGTACCAAGTTGGTTTTTTATAAGATGGAGAGAGTAGTTGGCAAACGAGTGAAGTGAAGTGCGCATGAATTATCTCGTCAGCAAAATCCCATCGCCGCCGCAAAAAGATTTCAAAAGAAAGACGGCCGTACCCGGTACGCGTCTCGTGTCGTGTCTGCTGCTTTGAAATGTTCACTGCGCCTTGGGCCCCACGCCCTGTTCCTGTTCTGTGTCCTGTTCAATGTTCATGCGTGCGGCCGTGTTCAACGCCTCCCAAAACCTCCCCCCATTCATTCCCCTTTCTTCCTCTCTCAGCTGCTTTCGCTGTGCACTCCGCACTCGCAGTCGCGGCCCCGCAGCTTTCCCTCCCGGCCTGATTCCCTCTTCCGGTCTCCGCTTCCTTCCTCCTCCCTCCCCCGCGAGTTCCCGAAACCCTCGTAGGTAGGGGAGCCGCCGCGCGCGAGGGCGAGGCTGCGGAGCAGCCATGGACTCGGCGGCGCTACTAGAGGTGTACCGCCGCGATCGCCGCGCCCTCCTCGGATTCATCCTCTCTTCCGCCGGCGGCCGCGCCGTCGACCTCTCCCGCGTGGACCTCGACGCCGTCAGCGCCGACTACGCCCTCGGCTGCGTCGCCTCCGGTGAGCCACTGTCCTCGACTAAGTGCTTGCTCGTCTGTGTTGAGGCGGAGGCCTTTAGGAATTGGCGAATCTGATGGCCAGTTGCTTTGCTATTGTTTTTGATCGGAACAGGCGTGCAGTTTGATGCCTCAGAGGCCACCAGGAGGTATTTTGACGAGAGGAGATACCCGATCATGGTATTTGGTGTACTAATCACCCGAAGTTCCCTTTTCCATTTCGACTTGAGCTGATTTGACACTCTGGTCAAATGTTTGATTGGATAAGTTCTCCTAAGTGGTTTATATGAATACAAATGTTTGGGAGGAGAAGTTGGGATGATACTGGTCTGGTTGTGTTTGCCATTCTACCCCTAGTCTTGCACTCTTGCTTGAACGTTTAAAATATTTTGTGTAGCAACACTGCTAAAGAGATGTGACACTGCGATAGTTTGAGCTTACCGAGCCTATATTGAAACTGAATGGAACCATCTTAACGTTCTAATGTTCCACCAGAGTTGAAAAACCACTCAAACCAAAATGTATAGCTAAGTAGCTATATGCAGAAACCCTTTGTCAACTACAAGCAGCATGTTCATTTAGTATAACTAATATCAAATGACTAGTATTGATCTGAAATGATTAATCCTCGATCCAACTTCCAGTTAGTTTACCAGATATCAACCTTTGAGGGTTAAGTGTCTTCTGCAATGACAAAAATCAGGGATTCCACTTAGTGTTCCACTTAGATTCCTAGATGTATGCATATTAACATGATGAGGACTGTCTGAGTGTCTTATGTCAAAGACTTTATCAATAAGCACCCTATTTGTGCTCATCACAAGGATTTATTCGGACACAATAAATTATTCCATTTTCAATTTTGATGATGCTTTTTTTTTCAACACTATAACACTCTCTACACCTTGGTCTGCAATTCACCAACGCAATGCTGGAATCTGAATTTTAGTTTATCTCATGAAGTACTGCTTGAAAGTCTTTCTGTAACTGCTATATGTTTTCCATTCTACAGATGGGCTCTCCATCAGTGAATTCATATTTTCTTCTTTCAAGGCCAGAACGCTCTGGTTCCCCTCCAAACAAAGCAGCACCTGACATTGTCCCTCAAGCACCTGCTGAAGAGAACCCAACTCCAATTAGAGAACATGTTGATTTTTTTAGAGCAGCTATTAACATTTTGGGAACAGATAATGGTACTAAGGATGTTAGTCTGGCAGATATATATCCTAAGCAAGTAAATAAAATGGATATTCTTTCACTAGGTCTACCTAAATTAAGCACAGGTATAAAATTGTGCATGCTTCATTTTGTTGTGCTCTTATATATATTTTTTCGATACAGCTCCACTGAATCTTTGTCAGATATAATGTCCCTGTAATCATTATCATTTTCTCTAATCTTGTTTAGTAAGATCAACTGCGGATTACCTAATTTGTTTTCTTGAACTTATTGTAAACTTCTTTTCACTTTTTAAGAATTGTCAGATGACGATATAAGAGAAACAGCTTATGAGGTCCTTCTTGCCTCACTATTTGTCAGGTAATTTTCATAGGAATCTTTCTGTTGGCCGATTTTATATGTAAGTGGTGTCAAAATTGCATTATATATTGTTGTTTAAACTCAGCTTCTTTAATGATGTGTAACCAACAGCGGAAAAATACTGTTCTCCGAAGAGAAGAAAGAAAAGAAGCCTAAATTCTTAAAAGGTCTAAGGTCTAAAACAGAAGTATCAAATCCATCTCCTCAGCCAGAAAATCATTATTCCCAACTTCTTGATTTGATCCGTGTACAAATGGAGGCAAGGTCTCTTTCACCAAGTTCTGTACTGTTTATTTTTCACTAGTTTAACAAAAAAAAGTTTCATTCTATATTCTTATTTTTATCTGTGACAATGATAGCAAAGTATTTATGTTCACATGCTTGCCAAATGTCAACGCACGAGTTGTACTCTCTTATTGTTTCAACTAGATTATTTTTCATATTTTTGTTGTTCGTTAATCATTTGGAGCCTTTTTTTTTGTTTGTCCTGATTACAAGGCAAGTGAATACTGTTAACTGTGGAGCAAACTCACTATATCAAAATGCTTTTTTTTCCCCAGATCTCTGAATCTATGGATACATTGACAAGGCGAGCTTTAAGACATATCAGTTTGAGGATCGTGCAAGGGCAACTTGACGTGCCTTGCATATCATTACAGCTCTTAAGTTCTGTTGGGAAATCTGATTTCCCTACAGAAAGACTGCGAGTGCAGTGGCAGAGAAGACAGGCAAGCAAGTTTATTTATTCGTGCCTATAGCATGGGAGTTTGTCCTAATTATTGTTTATAATTTTGATATCCAGGCAAATGTTCTCGAAGAATTACTTCTCTTCCCAGGATCGCGTGAGTATGGTATGAGTGAAACATTGCGGATAGTTCTCTCTAAGATAAGAGATACAGAGGCAAGAGCTAATCTTCGTGTTTCTTATCTTTTCTTATTGGTTAAGTAATTTTACTTGTGTTTCGGAAGCCACATCAAGTTTGATCTCTTTCCAAATTAGGTTTAATACTAATACTGAGCTCTTTCTATATTTATGCCGGCAATCATTCCAGGATTGGGTAGTTAGTGTCCCTGATGGGCCTGTTGAGGTATTGACTATCATTGAAAGATACAACGCAAAATTATGTGAAGCCCCAAAGAAATTCAACCTTAAAGGCGAGACCTATCATTGGATCCAGAGCTATCATCTCAACTTTAGACTATATGAGAAATTACTTTGCATCGTGTTCGATATTCTCGAAGATGGGCAGCTTGTGGAGGTTTGCTCTTCTTTACTCTCTATACATCATTATTTCCTTGTTGGTCAGCTTAAAAATGAAAATGTCTAGGTTTTGTTGAATAAGTAAATGACTAAATCTGAAACATTCTTGGACTGCCTTGTGACAGTAAGTCAACGGTTTTATCCTGAGTTGCTGATATTGTTATTTGATTTTACATCCAGGAGGCTGATGAAATACTGGAAACAGTAAAGCTGACCTGGACTATATTGGGTATCACCCAGAAATTGCATGACACACTCTTTGCTTGGGTGCTTTTCAAGAAGGTCTGTTTACTGCTATATATCATCCTTTTCTTCTTTAATTGGGGTGTTTTATCTGTTTTACGATTTTACCTTTTAGAATTCAGAATGAGCACATTGTGAATAGATAGACTTCCTATCAAGTCCTCTACATTTCCTTTGTTGCTGAAGTGCCTAGATTTGTTTATATGGACAAGTGGTACTGCTGATATGCAATCCGATAATGTGCCAACATGTTTGATACCAATAGCACATTGTTTGACAGGGTCTTTCTATTCAGAAGAAAAAGAGTTACAGTTTGTTGTCGTTCAATTAATTATCTTCTGAACAATGATAAATTAAATCGCCTTTACTCTGCTTAGTCCGTGTCTTATCTTAGAGGAAAAGTTTCCTTCTTTCATTCAAAGTGCCAATTTTGATCTCTGAGCATTTTGTCAGTTCTAATACCCACCACACTAACTCTTATGATTATTTTCCTTCTTTCAGTTTGCTGAAACTGGGGAAATTCTTCTACTTAAGCACACATGCCTTCAAACACAGAAGCTTCGATTACATAATGATGCTAAAGAAATAGAGTTGTATACAAACAGCTTTGTTTGTTCAGCGGAAGCCTGTGGCGGAAACATGGCTCTAAGTTTGGTTGACAGTGCTATTCTTAAAATAAATAAGTGGTGTTTTAGACAATTGGAGAATTATCATTCATACTTTAATAAGGTTGGCCACCTCCATTGTTTGGATCACAGTTTTTTTTCAGCTGTTTTTTTTTCTTTTCCATCCACCAAGGGCTCACTTTTTGTGCTCTGGCTGCTTATTGAAAAAGCTATTAATGAATATTAAACCTCACTTGCTGCCAGTAATATGAGGGCCATGGTCACATGATGTTAATTAGCGGTTAGTCTTCTAGTACATTACCTAATCAGCCATGCAAACTGCTTAAGCTTGTGGCATTAAGTCATTGTTGGGTACCACATGAAAGATGATCAGTCATTTGATCACTCTTGCCAGGTCCTCAAAATTTCCAAGAGTTGCTTGTTGACCCAGGGCTGTCTTATGATTGAATCAATATTCATTCCACTCTAAAAGAAGTTATATCCATGTTCAGATTACAAGCTTTATCACTGATCAAACATGCAATACAAGTATGATTCATCGAATTAGAGCCATTGGTCATCGGTTTCTTTTTTTCTTTTTTTGGTTATGCAAAGGTATAAGGCATATGTGCAGAACTTGCAAGACAGTTTTTGATGTAGGTAGAATATCCTTCATTATTTGTCTTATGACCTGACTATGTTAGCGACCTGCTGTGCCCATACAAGTCATGAACTGAAAAAGGTTAATCGTCAACTGTATAAATACATAAAGTGATATGTGACATACGTGTATAACTAGTATGACTAGTATGCAGTCTGCATAACCAAGAAAGCATGAAGGGGAAATTTATTGTGAACTGGAAAAAGACCCATGATTGTTCTTGATTGAATTAACGGTGCAAATTATTTTATTAGGATCAATTTGCAATATTTTTATTTTTTTTTGCAAAAAAGTTAAATTCTACCATAAAGCTTTTCACATAAGTTTCTTTGACTTGACTTCTGTAACAGGTTGACAACTCAATCTTTGAGGGCATGCTAAACTTGGTAGTTATTTCAGAAACAAGCCGCACTGATGATGATGATGATGATGAAAAAGCCATGGTTAGATTTATTATACTTATGCTAAAGTACTGGCATAATATGCTTCACTTTTTGAAACTCAAAACATTACGAATTATGGGCTTGCCACTTTTCATCCACAAAGAGCATGGGAATGTTTTGCTCTTTGGCTAGCTTTCCCTAGCCTTGATAGTGAGCAAGGAAATCTTTGCTAGGAAAGGAGAGACAAATAGATTGTCTTCTCCAAAGCAGGGAAGCCTTCTTATGTTCCCCAAAACAAAATCAAGCGTGGAAACCAAACATGTATTCTTGTCTGCTAACCTTGCTAGGCAAGAGGGGGAGAGAAACCAGTATGCAGTATCACTCTCATTCAATTACAGAGAACAGTATAATGTTGTTTAAGCCATTTTGTTTGAATAAAAACAATCACATGTTTAAAACTTTTTGGAAGTGTTTAAATCATAGAATATTAGTTTTACTATGCTTGTTGAATGATGTAAATATTTTTCTTGAGTTCTGTATAACTAGCCAGCCATCAAACTAGTTGTCCCCTAGGATATGTTTACCATACATGGCAAGTCTAAACTTGGACTGGGGTGTCATCTAGGTCCTTGAAGTTGTAAAATGCGTATTTGGGTCCATAATCTTGGTTTAATGTATCATCCGATGTCCAAAGTGCAGATGACGCAGCTTGGGTGCTGATGTGGCAATCCACGGTGGTGAGAATTTTGCATTTAGCCCCCTCATGCTACAGTATGCCTTCAAGTCTACTCCCACCACTCCCAAATCTTTTGGTGCATGGCTTAAACTATGAATTTGCTGGATGCTGAGAAATGCATATTTGTTGATTTGGGGTGGTAGGAGTCGATTTCGGGGCATACTATAGTGAAGAGGCGTAAGTGCAAAATTCTCGTCACTGTGGACAAGCCTGAGTTGCATCCTCTGCACTTTGGGCCTCGAGTGATACATTAAACCAAGATTAAGGGTGTTTTTTAGAGGGAAAAGGAGAAGATTGAGAAGATAAGTAAAACGAGGTGAGCCATTAGCATATGATTAATTGGGTATTAGCTATTTCAAACTTGAAAAATTGATTAATACGATTTTTAAAGCAACTTTTCTATATATTTTTTTTTTTGCAAAAAACACACCGCTTAGCAATTCGGGAAGCGTGCGCGCAGAAAACGAGGGACTTTTCACCCCTTGTGCTTCAAACCAATGCACCCTAAGGACCCCGTTTTACAAGTTCATGGACCTAGATGACACCCTAGCCCAAGTTTAAGGACTGGCCTTGCATTTTACTCTTGATCATTGTGTCATGCTACTAAAATTCTCAATTTTCCTTATGAGGTTCTTCTAAGTACTATGCTTTGATGTGTTTTTGTCAATTTCAGCTCATTGGGACCCCACTAGATGCTACACAAGAATCTAAGTTGATTCACATTCTTGTTGTCAGATCCATTCAAGCTGCATATAAGCATGTGAGTTAAATCATCTGATGGGCCACTTAAATAACAATCCATTTGGTAATAAAATATTTATTGGATTTCTGATATCATACCATGCTTCATTAGGCCCTAATTTCATCAGATTGCCAATCAAAGGCAGAATTTAAGCATCCATTAATAATTCTTGCAAACGAATTAAAGCTAGTGGCGGAGAAAGAGTGTACTATTTTCAGTCCAACACTTTGTAAACGATACCCTGAAGCTGGAAGAGTAGCTCTGGTTCTCTTGCACCTACTGTATGGGCAACAGCTGGTTAGTCTAGTAACTCCCTTCTAAGCTGTAACAAGTTTGTTCTGTCCACTTCAAATGATGTTTACTATTCTCATTGGTTTCAAGGAGCTATTTTTGGAAAGGATGGATAATTCAGAAAGTTTGAAAGAGATACTGGCAGCAACAAATAATTTTGAGCTTTGTGTAGCTAAGAAGCTTTACTTAATGAATGAGGGAGCTGTTGGTTCTTTGCTGTCCAAATATTTAAAGCCATACATGGTAAGGCATGACTTATATTTGATTTTTCTCGTTGTGTTTTTCTATCACAAAGACATTATTCATTGTTGGTAAGCTACCTGTACCTTGGATGTCTTTACTTTTTATTCAACCACAAAAGATAATTAAGACCTTGGGTTGACAATGGCTAATTGGCTGCAATTATCTGTGGAAAGACCCTGCAGAATTTTATTCTGCTACCGTTTTACAGTAAAACTATAATAACATGCAATCCTGTTAGTTTAGGCAGCAGTCCTGCTAGATGTTAGGGTCACGGTAAAATCATACTAACCTTTTTTGGTGTCATTTGGCATTTCCATGGATACATTTACATTGAACTAAATGATATTTCTGTAATTCCAAAACAGATCAGTCAATTTTCTTCACCTCTCATTCTTCAATGGCTGCATGTTCAACATGAGAATGTCTTGGAGTGGACAAAACGTACCATTGAGATAGAGGTCTGTTGCTACATGCAAAGTTCACTACTAGCTTTTTCTTTTTATTAAATAACTAATTGTTCTTCAACTGCCTCAAAATTCTTATGAGCTTCTGCTCATTTACACTCACATATAGCATAAGGAAAAACTATGTATGTTTTTTTTGGTATGAACTGGTATATGTATCTGTGTTTGGTGCAAAGTAGATCGGATTTAACATTGCCATCCACACGGTTTTATGTAGTAATTGCAATAACTAGCAATATACGTCTTGCAAGTTAAATTGATAATTGCAATCATGTTGAATCTTGCAAGAAAGAAAAGAAAAGGAAAGGAAAAAGAAAAAGAAAGAAAGAAAAAAATTAAACATTGAGCTTCATTTATCCAACATAATTAAACTTACTACATGAACTGATAAACTTTGGTGGTACCGCTGATTTAAATAAAATTTTCATGGCATTCTAAAAAGAACTGGCATGAATGATCTATGCCAAATCGATATGGGTAATATTGCATGCATATTTGATGTAAACACAATTTACAATTTCCACAATGTTTTATGTGGCCTACTTTCACTTTTCCCTAATAAAGTTATTACTTACCTTGGGGATTAGAATCAATGCAATCCTTCTCTCTCTGGATGACAATATATAGAGTCCTCATGGACTATATGGGCCTAATATATGGGCTGGGCCTTGATATATAGATATACATATCAAAAGTAAGCTGGGTTTAGGAGTAAGGACACCCTTTATTTGATCACTTAACTTTATATTGATGGAGACCTCTTTACCTTTAACTCACTTAACTTTGTTAAATGGTTCATGTGAGTGCCTAATGCAAAATGTTTATGAGGCCTGTTGTTTCACCTTTTATCTGTAGGATTGGGAGCCTCTATCAGCTCATGAAAGACATGCAACATCTGTGGTTGAAGTATTCCGGATAGTGGAGGAGGTCAGCTTTCCTTTTACTCAGCGAAGTGGCTACATGATAAGCCCTTTTCCTACCATCAGTTGCATTCCCTCGAGAAAATAGAACCATTCACTTTTGGGTGTTGGTAAAGGCAAACTTTATTAGTACATAACTATTGTGGTTATTTTTTGGTGCTATTTGATTTTTAAATCCAATCTTAACATCTTAAACTCCTAATTACATCTTTTAGTCTTTGCTTGAATATTTACATGTTTCATTTCTTTTCTCCTCCCCCCATCGATTCTGTGAATTGGCCAGTTTCTTCATACATCCTTGGAGTTGTTCGATATGCTTTGTTAAGTCAGTTAATATCTGGATATATTTGATCATTTTATGTGCAGACCATTGAACAGTTCTTTAACTCGAGTCTTCCTCTGGATACTGTCCACTTGCGAAGTCTACTTATTGGAATTACTAGTAGCCTTCAAGTCTACTTGCATCACATGGAAAATCAACAAGGTATGTGTTAGGTTTTGTGTCAACGCTGATGCATTATCTTGGATGAGGTCCAGTACATGCACAACAGACAGGGCACGAAAAGAATATAACCCAATCAGGGCCCTATTACATAAATTTCTGATGTCATTGCTGCGAGATGCTGATATCTTGTGCTCTTTCTTTTGGGTGACACTGCAAATGTCAAATGATGACTTCTAAAAAATGACTATACCCAATAATAAAACACTATTATTTGACATCACTAACATTTCAGTTCAATCACTGTATGCCAACTTGTGCTACAGTTTCTCTACACCAAATAACCAATAGCTAATATGTCAAGCTCTCATGGTTTTTTCTTCCCCGCAAAAAAAAAAAAATCATTCTTCTTCTTTACATTGCGAGGCTATTACAGTTTGCAAAGACACTATAATTGTAGCAGCGGATTATGTGGTTGCCCATCTGACATGTTAGTTGCATATCTTATAAGTTTGAGTTGTTAGTTCCTTCTGTTAGGGCCAACCTACAAAGAGGGCATGGCAGCATTTGTTTGAGACAAAGCAAGAAACTATGAATAAACTTTAGTCTTTCTGTCCCAAGGTTCTTCCCCCTCATCTCTGTTCTCTCTCATCCCAAGCAGCAATGCTGCCTGGCTAGCTTTTCTTCTCTACTTTCTGCAGGTCCAAATAATTTCTTTTCTTTGCGAAATTGAAAAAAAAAACACTGTAGCAAGAAATGTTGCTGGACCTTTGAGTGCTTTATGCACTACCTTTTTCTGGTTTAAAAACAGGTTTAACTATGGACGTTAAATCTGGCATCATTTCTCAACAGGTTAATCAGGTTAGCAACCTCCTCGTAGGCATTGATTCCATTGGTTCTACAGTGCTGATTTTGCACAGTTGGTCTGTTTTCTTGAGTTCTCTGCATGCAAACAGTGTCAGACTTGGGATATCCTTTTGGTCATAATATAATTATGAAGTCTATTGACCCTCTTTTACTATGTTCTTTATTGCCACAGGTTTATACTTTGTTATCTGATACCATGAAACTATAGAAGCATGAAACCATATTATTTTATTTATACTTTGGTAACTAACATTTTGTTCTCTCTGTTTTTCCCCACTGCAGTTCCTAGAGCTACCTTGCTTCCCAGTGCTCCAGTCTTGACACGTTATGCAGAATCAGTGAACCCATTTGCAAAAAGGAAACTCATTGTGCCTACAGTTCCTGAAGAGAAGGTGGCTAATAAATTGAACAATTTGACGGTTCCTAAATTATGTGCGAAACTCAACACTCTTCAAGTGAGTCTTTTGACCTGACTACATTTTCCCTCCGTCCCTTTTCTGAATGAGTTGGTATGTTTGAGTCTGAAGTCAAATAGATGAAATAAGCTACTGCTCTTAGTCAATAACCACACCATAGGGCGAGTTCTATTGTGATCCTCATATTCTCTAAATTATGCAGTTCATTAGGGATCAGCTCGATAACATAGAAGAAGGTATCAAACAATCTTGGGTCTCAGTTCAGTCAGGTAACCATCTGTCTAAATGTGTTTCCACCTGTACAAAGATGTCCTTCCGTGTTATTCTATTGCACACAGTTATTACTTTTTATATTGGTTGATAAGTTGTAAATCCGCGTTATTGATCTCCATGTTGAATGGGCTCTCAGAAAGCAGTTGGAGCTATTTTCTATTTTATGGCTTGCTTCTGGTAGTGGTGGTCCCATATTTGTCTGATGGCATACAACTCCCATATCATACACAACCAGCATGGTAGATTTCAAGCAAAAGCAGCAAAGGCTTCCCAAAAGGGCTACTTTGCTATCTACTATCTTTCTACTTCGTCAAATGCAGTTATAGCCTGTGAGATGTCAATTCTCTTGAACGTTTGGTATCAAGATCCATGGATTGGATTGATTTGGTATAGCTTGGTGTATGTTTTTAGGTTCTGGCTAGCCAAATTTCATACTCACCAAGGATTCCTTAACTTGGGTTACCAGTTTATGGCATTTTCCCCCTTACTTGAATTCCACTCCATTTTGAAATCATACAGAACAATAGGATACTTGTAATGGCTGCACACATCACTAGTTGATGCAAGGGTCGTAAGGTACAACGTAATCTTCCATCACCTAAAAAACAGGGATACCATTTAGTGGCAGTAGGGGTCTGTTAGGATAGGTCTAAAACTCTAAATTGGAGCTTGAAACAGTGAAGCCTACTCAAGCTTAATATATGGTTTGACATGCTACTCTAGAGGAATACACAAAACTAGGCACATTTGTTTTGAGAAACTGCAAGATCATTCTATTCATGGATTCCCAGGACTTTGTTGCAGACTGTGGGCAAGAGTTACATACTATTGGAACATGTGAAGTGTTATTCCTAGCTCATAGCAAGGTATCTACTGTACTATGGAAGAGTGGAAGGCCATGATGGCATGGGTAATGAGGGAGAGTTTTGGGGTGGGAGTTTGACTATGAACTGGGAGGAAAAACCTTCAGGAGAATCTGCATTAATTCTTTCATATATTTTTAACTTAAACAGGCAACAATGCTGTGCCTATAAAAACCTGGCGATAATAGACAGTCTAAACCTCCCAAGTTCCAACAGATACAGCTTTGATAGCTTGCTAATTGGATTGATACTATGCTTAATCCTTCAGCTGAGTTTTTCAATCCCTCAAGCTCAAGCTTATGAATGATTATCCTTTATCCCTCTGCTTTGTTTGTTGTAGCTGTGGGATTGCTAGACTATTTGTCTTGCATTGCTAGTGGACGAACTCTCCCAAAAAACTTATCTTCTGAAGAATCAATCGATGAGTTGTTTACAATATTTGATGATGTGCGAAGGACTGCAGTGAGTACAACTGACAGAATCCTGAACTTCATTGGTGAGCTACTAAGATTCTAGATAGTTTATGCTCTTTACAATTTACGCTCTTATCCATGGAATGAACTTTAAGCAAGTGTATTTAACTTTTAAGTACACTGTAGTCAGTCATTTTCATACTAGAGATTTGTTTGGACAATTGGGCAGGTAGGCTGTTAGAAATTTTGTTATGCTTGCATTTAGTTCTTCAGAATCCATGGTAGTTTACTGCTAGAATTGCTGTCAAATTGCTGCTAATTCATTGATACTATTTTGAATTCATTCAGTTGTATATTCATCATTGGAAGAGCAAAGGTTTGCCAAGAATATGAAGTTGCTGTTGTATGTTGAAACGTATAGTTGCACTATTTGTTCTTGAGCTGCTTTGGTTAAATTAAGATATGGTTTACTAAAGTACATGATATTTATTAGAATTAGATCCTGATAATATAATATTGCTGCAAATTTTGAATTCCATACATTTGTTCACCAACAGTGCCAGATATTAATTCATCTGGAATGGAGAAAGAATAAGAAAACATCCACAATATTGTATATATCAATCACATGAGTTTCTAAAGCAATACTTTGCAGGAACAAGGGCTGTATTCTGGGATATGCGGGACTCGTTACTTTTCTCCTTGTACCGTGCTAGTGTTGAAAGTGCACGTATGGAGATGTTTATCCCTACTATTGATCAAGTAGGAAACCATACTTGAGATACCTGGCTACCTACATTTTATCCTTAATTTTGAGTTTTATTAATGGATGAACTGGAACTATGTTGTAGGTTCTTGACCAGGTATGTGATCTGATTGTTGATGCCCTACGTGACCAAGTTGTGCTGAGAGTATTTCAAGCATGCATGGTATATATTTTTCTATCAATGTTCCATTGTGGAGTAAAAGCTTTATTCATTTAAGGTAGAGTAAAAGCTTATGAAATGTGGATTTAATTAGGAAGGGCTTATTTGGATCCTACTGGATGGAGGCCCATCCCGAGCATTTTTGGAGACAGATGTGGACTTGATGCATCAAGATCTTGCTATGATCAAGGTAAGAATGAGATTTGAGAGTGCATTGTAATTATTATCGAGTGAAGAAAGAAGCAAAAGTCTCTTTATGTATCCAGCATATTTTATATTTTTCAACATGTTGATATCTCGGCGAACCTTAACACTGTAACAAGATTTATTTGCCTTGACTGTTGATTTTCTTCTAGGATCTCTTTATAGCTGAAGGCCAAGGTTTACCATTGGATTTAGTTGAAAAGGAGGCTAGACTAACTCATCAAATACTAGACCTATTTGTGTTAAAGGTATGCTATTCCTTTCTCTTTTGTTTTGCAGAAAGAAAAGTTCTGCAGTAGCCAACTAAATGAAAATGATTTTCAGGCTGATACAATCATTGACATGTTAATAAATGTAAGTGATCAATTGCCTCACCATCTTGAACTTACAACTACTCGAAGAAGACATGTACATGATGCCCATACCCTTCTTCGAGTTCTGTGCCATAAGAAGGATAAAACTGCCTCTACGTTTTTGAAAATTCAATACCATCTTCCAAGGTCTTCAGGTCAGAAGAATATTAATTCTTTCTAATCTAGAGTTTAGATTATCTGTAATTTTGTTAGAAATAATTTTAATGGCAGGCCATTGAATTTGTCCAGTTGGTAGCTTGGGGAAAATAATTTTTGGAAATTGGCTATATTAGTTCGGGAATGGCAGTTTGATATTCATGCACTGCCTTAGCAATACTATATGGTGGTGCCAAATGGGTGTAGGGATGAAAGTGAGCAAACATGTAGTTCAGGGTGTGATTTGGCCAATTTCAGCTAGAGAATGGAAATTGAGCCAGGATTTCTTAGTGTTGTAACCCCATTTCATGTGTATTTAAGCACATACTAAGTATGCTGCTCTTGCCCCTTATGGTAAAAGAAGATGAAGAAGCCTATTTTGCTCTAGCGATTATGTGTTTCTACTCATATGCACTTTAACAGCGGTGCTTAGCATTTCCTCCAAATTAAGTGCTTTCCAGTTCTATCAGTTTTGATTAGGGAATGACTGCTATTGCTCCATTTGTGCAGATTATGACGATATTTCTACAAAGAACGCACCATCAAAAGCACCTATGTTTTCTGACATGCTGAAAAGTACTTCTTTCAATTGGTCAGAAACAGGACAGCAGAGTTTTAGGGTTATGAAGAAGAAACTGCAAGATACCTGGCAGTAAAATATGTCTTGGAGATAATCGGCTTGGTTTGCACATAACTTTTCCATATATGTGCAGCAGGTACGTCATAAAAATAAATTTCAAATCCCATAACACCTGGGTATATGCAAAAGAAAAAATGTCAGCACTGTATGCAAAAAAAAAAAAAAAAAAAAAAAAAAAAAAAAAAAAAAAAAAAAAAAACATCAACTCCTGTGCTTTCAATCCTGCCTAACATTTGCACTCTCGGATTATTTTTCACGATTGTTACATCTTTCATGTTTATTGCACTTGTAAAAACACTGTGCAATTCAGCTACATATCCAGGATGGTTCTTACTTCTCAGAAGGTTGGTATTGAGAGCAACAAACACACATTTCTCCTGATGCCTCTGAGGGCCCACAGCCTTTGGGAATCGTCTGGCCCTGATAGAAATGAAGCAAACCAATACCCAAATTTAGCAGTAAAAGGTGTAGTAATAATATTATATGGTACAATGGACTTGCTCTATGCATGATGACCTCCGTATATTAAACAGATATTACCTCACATAATGTCATTTGACATTTTGCAACAGATGACGAATGCAAAAGGAAGTTCTAATTGCCTATTTTGATGAGTTGGAACTTGGCAGAACTGGACTTATTATACCTGGGACTATCCACCTCCTGGGAGCTCAATATATTCCCTGTCATCAAGGAAATGAAGCATCAAAGTAAGCTACTATTACACTAGTACCTCTAAATGTATTTCCGTTGCTGCTACTATGTGCCGAAGTAATGAGGATGCGATTAAATCAGTTGTTTTTCTCGAACACGAGATTAAATCAGTTCTCCGTTCTATCTTGCAAGGAGCAAGGTCTTCTGAGCCCTAGAACTAAATCACCATGAGGGCAGCAACCGCAGCATGCATCTGGGAAGTGTTGCTGATAGTTGGAGGTCAGAGTTCTCATTTCTGACTGGAGCTTCCCCAGCGTGATAGCATTCATTGCAGACCAATGTAGAAGATTTTTCTGGCGACTACAGGAACGGTGTCGTGCCTCAACACTGCCAGATCGTCGGAGAAAATCTGCATGTGAACTCTCTGGCCTAGAGCGGCAGCAGGATCAAGAGGGGAAAAGAATTGCTTGTTTACTGTCATTGCACGAGTTTGCGTTCATAGACGCCGTTGCCTTCTGTTCTATGCCTGCGGCACATTACGAGAAGCGACAGCAATAATCGTTCGCGGGAAAGAAGCTGGGAGAAAAATGCCACTGATGTCTCCTCATAACCTGCTACTGTAGTTTTTGACGTATTGTATCTGAAATTCTGAAATTCTGAATGCCGTAGTCAAACTGCTGCATGAGAAATTAGATGTATGTTTTCTGCACCCAGCGACTTCATCATCTAGGAATTCCAGTCGCAGGTACATAATCTGGTCCTCCAAGGCTCCAACAATATTATGCTCTTTATGCACAAGTTAGTATTACCCTCTTTATGCCCAAGTTAGTATTGCCGCTTTTATTCAAGAGAAATTATCAAGTTATTATTTCATTTCTGAGAGCTACAACAAACCACTTAAAAGGTTAGCATGAGACATGTCCTAATTTACATCATCATGACAACCAAGGCTACAATGTTCCTACTACTCCCGAAAGTATAGTTTAGTACCCTGTAAAGTGGCTGCAGTTTGCTTGGTACTGGTACGAACTACAATTCAATTTGGCTCATGTGCCATCCAATTTTCTCAGTTTTACGCCGCATATAAAATCAACAGCAAGTCAACAACCGTTACGAGACCGAGCTCTTGCGGTCACGGGAGGCCCCGCCCGGCCTCGCCGCGGCCGCCGCCCGCACGGACAGCGCGAGCACGTCCAGATCCGACAGCTCCGTCGTCCTCCTGACCTTCCCCTCCCTCACGGGGACCCGCCGCGCCGCGTGCCTCTCTCTCTCCTCGTCGTCTTCCTCCACCTCATCGTCTTCGCCGTCCTCGTCAGCCCCTTCCTCCTCCTCCTCCTCCTCGTCTTCCCCGTTCTCCTCGCGCGATCTTTTGCCGCCGATCGCCACGCCGAACAGCATCGGCTTCACGTCGCCCTCCCCCGCTTCCTCCTCCCCGCCGCCGTGGTCGTGGTCGTACCGCGACACGAGGCGCCGCACGCCGTCGCAGACCCGCCGCGCGCGTGCCAGCTCCCGCGCCAGCCTCGCGTTCTCTCGCCGCAGCCGGGCGTTCTCCTCCTCCAGCTCGGCCACCGCGCCGCTCACCCCCGCCGCGATCCCCGCCGCCCCGCGCGGCGGCGACGACGACACCGCGGGCTCCCCGCCGGAGCTCGTCGGCGGGGACGAGATCGGTATCGCCGTCGGTATGCCCCCCGCCGGCGCCGCCCCCGCGCCTCCGGTCCCAGACCCCTTCCGCCTCTGTATCCCACCGAGCAGGTGCTTCTCCCCTCTCCTGAAGCAGTCGTTGGCGAACTCCCACCTATCCGCCACCACCTTCTTGAATCCCTGCACCAACACACGCAAATCTGTCGGAAAACTCGTCGATCTACCGAAACCAAACTGAGATTAGAGAGGGGGAGAGAGAGTGTTCAGCGGAGGGAGACGCACGTAGGTGTTGAGCTGGCGCACGAAGGAGGAGAAGTTGCTGTGCTTGAAGTGCTTGGGGAGGAGGTCGCGGGCGAACTCGGCGGGGCGCCACACCACGAAGGCCGTGCCGGAGTCGTTCCACGAGATGGTCTCATCGGTGCTCGGGTCCTCCACCATCGCGTACGTCTTCGTCAAGAACGGCGGCGTCCCCGCCGCCGGCGACGCCATGAAGAACCTGTGGGCCGGGAGTAGCGCTCACACGAGACCGGGGAGGAGACGGAGAAGAAGATCCAGAGAGCGCAATTTGCTTCCAGAGAATGGAAAGCGCGTCTAGAATGGGGGATTTGGGAACGGGGATAGGTTAGGGATAGGGCGAGAAGCATCCAGCGGATTCTAGAAGGTTCCCGGCCTTTCTGAGCCGACACGTGGTAACGTTTCTAGAAAATATTGAGTGGGCTTCGGATCTTAGAGGTTTGAGGACAAGACCAGCCCAGAACTAAGCTTTACACTTATTTTCCACCAGATTTTCCTTGCGTATTTCTCAGATTTCTAGATGGGAAAACCATGATCATTTTGCAATTCAATATTTCGATTACATATAAGTTGGGAAATTCCTTTTCAGAGGAACTTGACGATGGGAAAAAACATGACTACTCTCTCCGTTACAAAGTCAAACCGCTTAAGTTTAAACAAGTTTGTAGAAAAAAGTATTGTTATAAAAATATATGTAATTATTGATTTGATAAAACTAATTTAATAATATAAATATTACTATATTTATCTATAAACTTAGTCAAAACGTTTTATAACAGGGTGTACATTGTAATTCAACATTCCGATCACATATAAGTTGGAAGTTCTTTTAATTAGAGGAATCACACATTAGGTTGGATGTACTTGCAATTTGACGAAAAAGCATTATCAGGCAACTGCAAATCCGCACAACACAGCCATACAGGTTGTTACAAGTGGGCCAAAACACAAACTAGGCTACTCCAAGTTTGTGTGGCGCGCCCTCATCTGGGCCGGGCTCTGGCCCAAGACGCGAGCGAGCTCCAGCACCACCATCTCGAACAGCACAAACATGGCTCCCTCGTACAGGCTCCCCATCGGCAGCTTCGCCTTCGCCGGCGAGCTCTCCGTCGTCGCCTCCTCGTCGTCAGCCATGGTCTGCGCGGGGAGGTGAGCCACGACGTCGGCCTGGCGCCGCGGGAAGTCCCCCTCGGGCTTGGCGGTGAGCAGCACGACGTGCGCCCCGGCGCCGCGGGCCACGCCGCAGATGGCGTCGACGGTGGAGAACGCGCCCGGCCCGGCGGAGGCGAGGAGGAGGTCCCCCGGGGAGGCCGGCGGCGCAGTGACGTCCCCGACGCAGTGCGCGGGGAGGCCGAGGTGCGCGAGGCGCATGCAGAGGGCGCGCATCATGAGGCCCTCCCGCCCGACGCCGTGCACGAACACGCGGCCCCCGCGCGCGGCCGCCGCGGCGAGCTCGGCGACGAGGACGGGGCGCGCGGCGGGGTCCCCGGAGAAGACGGCCGCGATCTGGGCGCAGATGGCGGCTGCGTCGCCGCCGCCGCTCATCGTGGACTTCTGTTATCTTATCCCAAAGCTGATGACGAGCCTCCGTTTGAGTGGGAGTGTGGTACAGCTTATGGTCAGCAAGATCGTCTGATAATGGATAGCGGAGTGCTGGGAAACCTGCGTCCGCAAATTGGATTTTTTTTTTACTTTTACATTTTTTATTAAAATATTTAAAAACTTTAACAACTTAACAAAATTCAAAACATTTTAAACGACATTGGATGAAGATAAACTTTATATAAAAGTTGTAGATCCCATCGAGATCTATAAAGTCAACTTTATAGTTTATTACTCTTCCATATAAAATCATTTAGAGCATCAAATAAGCATTATTAGTTTTTTTTTAGAAATTGAAACCAACGAAAAGGGTCTGAACATAAATAAAAATTTTACATTTAGATCCCTTAACGTCTTTAGAAAAGGCGATTTTTAAAAAACATCCTTCCAGAAGACGTGAGGCGTCTATATTTGTATTCCCTCCATCCCAAAATATAATAACTTTTAGCCCTCAAGATTTGTCCCAAAATATAACAACTTCTCTATCAACATTCTCTTCCCAACCAATCAAAACTCTCCACCGTTCATTTTTTTCCACCTAACTCCACTACTTAACCAATCAGAATCTTCCACCATTCATTTCTACCTACTTTCTTAATAATTATGTCTAACTCTAAAAATGATTATAATATGGGACGGAGGGAGTAGTTTGTAAATATTTTTTAATAAATAAAAAATATCCCGTAAATTGGATGGTGCGTGCGGCCTGGTCGACTGCGCTACAGTTTAGCCCACATTGGTTGGGCCGGAATGGAAGTACGTGCGAGTGCTGCGAGCCATATTATTTGGGCCGGAACTGTACGCGTTGTTGCATCTTTGCAAAGTCGTGTTCGGTGACGTTGGCAAAAACCCACAATTCACAGGAGAACTGCTGCTTCACAGAAAGGTACTGTAACAATTATGCAACATAGCACCGGTGCACGCATATAAACGCATATACGAGGCCCTCTCTGTCGAACCTTGTCTGATCATCGCATAGCAACAGATAGACACACGATTCGAACGCCCACACGTTCTAGGCTGTCTACTATGCTACCACCATGTATGCCTGCAGGTTCTCGTGGAAACCTCGTAACCGTCCTGTGCGGCTACTGTTCTCAACAGTAGATCAGCACGCAGCGAAACATGGGGGGGAGATCTGTATTCTGACACGCCCAACGAAGCAGCCCGCCCCCCGCATCATGCCCGTACGTACGTGCACTGCAGCCACCACTTACTGTAATACTGTGTGTCACAGTGTCAACCATGCATGGCCCCCATATGCCCGCGAGGCCGCGACGCGCGCGCTCATCCTCCTCTACTTTCATCGTACGCGAATACGCGATCCACCCCCGCATGCATCGTCCCCACACCGAGCGCGCGGAGCCAGCCGCCGAGCCGAGCTGTCCCGCATGCAGCGTCGCGTCGCGCGGCCGGCACCGCCCGCGCGCGCGCGCGCATGGTCCCATGCCCATGCATGGGCGACGCAGCGCAGAAACGCGGGGGGAGCCCAGATCGGAGGACCATCGGCGAGCCCCGGCCGCAGATCCAATGCCAACGCCTAATAACTGGATCTAATCTAGTACCCCGCGGCTGTCCCCCGTCGCTGCTACAGCATATGACCAACTCGCTCATACGCCCTTCTCCTTTCCTCAACCTCATCATCATCATCATCATCATCATCTCGTCGTCATTATCTCTCTCTCAAGGGAAAAATAAGCATATGCAGTAATATTATGATACGGAATGCAGAGCATAGGAGACCATATCTTCCAGAGGATCTAATTAAACCGGGTGTAGTATAATTTTAGTATTTAGTAGAGATCGTGTTTGACGGAGGGGATCTTGTGGAGGGATTAAACTAACTAACCAAAGTTGGAAGCTTGCAATGAATCTAGGAGGGATCTTGGGCTAGGGTCGTGGTCTCCGCTGTCGACGCCAAGATGTACTGCAAGCAACAAAAGGAAAAGCACGAGGGTGCAGGGATTAAGATGGAGCAATCAAGCAAAGCGAGCGCAGCTGCATTTGGCTAATGCATTGGCAGCTGCAACGATAACGATAACGATTATTATAACTGCTAACTGCACGGGCTACTAATTGCACATGGAATCGAGCGTCTGCTACTTAGTATATGCAAGATAATGAGATCATGGAGTGCGTAAAGACCAATTAGCAACAAGAGTGATGAGGGTCATAATGAACAGCTCGTGATCCTCCTACGATCGGCCGTTGTTGCTGCAACTTGAACGCAAAACCGCTCCAATTATTCAAGGCGCTAACACAATCATTAGGCCGTGGTCAGAAGGGACAGCCTTGCACCCACGCAGGCACCACCACCATGCCTCCTCCGTGTGCTCATTCATGCCCAATTGGTAATTGTCCAATCCTGTTCTCCTGTCTGCAAATCTACCGCCTGGTCATTTTTTTCTGAATTTTTGACAGAGCCATGCCTGCCTGTCTAAGATTTGCCGTTCTGACAAGATGCTGGATTTTACTGGAGCAGCGAAAAGACGGCGGCAGCAGGAGTGTGTGCGACTGCAAACGAATCAGCTACAGTAGTTGGTCAGTCTCATGCTGTTCTTTGAATCCCAACATTACCTGAAAAAACGTACACTTGTTACTGCTTCTGTTGTGTTGTTGGTCAAGGATGCTGGCTTCAAGCTAGCTAGACTCTGTTGTTGACCACCGCCCCTTGGTCAGTTAATTCTGAACTTCCAATCATAGGACTAATGGAGAAACTTGTTCGCGACAGCAGAAATGCTTGCTAACTCAGCGACTAATCTGACCTGGAATTCATCTAGAAGCAGTGTAATAGCACGTGAAGAGTTATTGAACATGTTATACGGTCAAGATGCTTGTTCTTGCTTGGTCCAAGCTCCACATCTTGATTCCGATTTCCCAATATGCTATTGTTTCCTAGCATTGTGCTCCTGATATTAAGCTAGACTATAAACGTGATGATCCTGTACTTTAGTAAAGGATTTTGCAGTGATGCATTGCACCATTGTTTCCTATTCTGTCACAAGTTACTCATCACCTGAAGTCAAACAATGCACTGTAAGTAATGAGCTCATCAAGCAAAAACATGATCTTCAGTAAACAATGACATTGCATATCACCTTTGCTTTCTTTTCTTCCTCCTCCCTAGCATACACACTACAAGGAAGGAGCTCATTGTGTTTGGGGTCCATCTTAATTTATCCATGAAGCTGCATTTTGCTCAGTGAGCTGTCTGCATTTTGCAACCTCCAAGATCCCATCTCCCACGCATGAACAGAAGATGCACCCAATGCCAAATCGAAAAGAGCAAGATGGTGTATTATCCTATCTTGTACCAGCATGTCTCCCACTGCTGCTACAGCACAAGACAGCTCTCATATGACGCATCCTCTGAGGATTCCATGGACAGTGCGCAGCGGCTAGCATCACATTTCAGATCCAGAGCACATTGCACTGAAGATTTGTGTTAAAAAGGGATAATGAAGCTAGATCACAGTACATTATACTAGCATTAGGGTCTGTTTTTTTTAGACCTACACTATGCACTGCACATCACTGTCTTGTGCCGGTTTTGAATGAATGGCTTCTTGTCATTTGTAAACTGAATTTCTTGTTGCTAAAAAATCACTGAAGAGAGTTTGATGTACTAGTACTATTTACAGATCACCATGCTGCAAAATGAGCTGTTGCTCAGTGCAATGCAATATTTCAAATTGCTTCAATTATGCCTGAACGAGCGCAATAATGCGAGCGTGGCAGAATGTTCAGGTTCGGACAGAGTAGTAAGGCTCAATAATTCGATGGCTGTTGTAAATTCTCTTCTACTGTTTCGACAGTGCTGTAGTAGGAGTGAAACCTGCTAACCTCCGAATCTGCAGCCGTGGCCTTTTCGGCTTTTCCAACATGTTTCTGACTCGCAGCACTGCCGCTGATCTGAGAAAGTGTGTCAGGTAAGAAATGACACAAGCAGAGAGAGGGGAAAGAAATCAGCAGTGACGAAACAGCTCACAGCATGAGAGACAGCGTGCTTACTTTGAAGCTGATGAAGCTACTAAGCAATTTGACTGATTGTTTATCACTAGTCAGCTTTAAGCTAAGTTAAGCTTCTGTTGAACACACTTGTTTTATAACGATGGCCTGATCCAATGATGACAAGAAGTCAAAAGCCACTAGTACACTATAAAATACTAGTACTAACAGAAATGCTTACTATACAAAACCGGACAACCTGACAGAAGATGTATTTCTAGATAGTACAGTATTTGACATGGTCAGAATGGTAGGCTTAATGTAAATAGTCTGCTTAACGTAATCCTAATATGACGACATGTAAAAACTGCATTTGCAAATCTCGATATCGAGTAGAACTGAAGTATAATCCAGGTGAAATGAACTTACAGATGACTCATGAGAACTACTACTGAACCTCTACCAAACAGAGCTTGCACGAAACAGTGCTATGGATCTGTCATAATCTAATCAGTATCAGAACACAGGAAATAGAAAAATAACTGCAATTGGCATTAGACTTCACCTTCCATGATCCATACTGAGTAACCTAATGTTTTGACACACAGGGTCTCCCCATCTTGGTCAATCACTCAAAATTCTAGAAGCAATCATCGATCCAAGTGAGGCATCCGAGTATACAAATGCTTACTATTGCTCCAATGTTCTAGTGAGTTGCCGTGCAGCAAAAAAAAGTTTCAGTGAGTTGAATCCGAAGTAGTCCTGACGAATAGCATCAAGGCCACATGTACCAGAACCCTTTCCAGCCCTAAAATAGCCGGGAATTCGCCTTCCTGACAAATCAAGAAATGCACCTACAGAAACTCCCAAATTTCAACAGAAAAATAGGTTCATATTCAGAAAGTCCTGACAAAGAGAAGCCTAGAATGGAATGCAGAAGTATAATACTTGGAAGCAAATCAGAAAGATTGAGAAAGGATGTATCAACAAAATTTAGGCATTCTGGAACAGATCAGCACCCTTCTAGAGAGAGAGAAAAATCTGATGCACATTCATCCTAGAATGCTAAGTCCGGACTCAACAGATTCAGGACCATTAGATTTATGAGATGCACAGCTAACATGGGAAATAAATCAAATGATCAACCACCTCAGGTCCCATTAGAGGAACAATAATAGCTCTTGAGATGCTCCACAAGGTCCACAGCAAACAACTTGTGACCCCAAACAGAAGCACAAATTGCCCACATCTGAAGTTGGACAAAATCCAGATCAGGAAGCAGAAGATGTGAAAAACTGGATGCCAGGTTTTAAACAAATGAATGATTTTTTTTTTTTGTATTTGAATGGAAAATATGTAACTGCAGTTCCGTCGACCTCCCAGATAACGAAAAATGGGAGGATAATTTACACTCAGATGAGACTAAAATTTCTATCATTTCAATGAGCAATTGAGTGGGGGGAGTAAGAACAAATCTGATCTACACTGAAAGATTTCTACAAAAGGTACAAGCTACCGGGCCTGCCACGAACAACCACTGATGTAGAGATCTCAAAGGACCACTGGTTTGATTATGTACAACGCTGGTCCATGTACAATTCAGCAGGAGCACCAAGCATGTGATGTCTTGTACCAAGTAACCACACGCTGGGCCAGCATAGCTGGGTGCACGGGTGCTTTTCTTGAGGCCATGTGAGGTGCCAATGCTGCGTTTACTTCCATCCAATGCTCAAACTATTCACTGATGCACTGGTAAACCGAAATTCTGGAAATACCTAATCCTGCCATCCCATCCTGCAGTAACTATCACTTGACCCCAGGAGTTTGATGTTCCTTGGAAACAGTTCCTTAAGAGCTTGAACTGTGACTCGTCCAAATTTACACTGGCTGTGGTAGATGGTAGCATTTCCTCTGGCCAAGTTGCTGAACTTTTGCAAGAGGACTCAATGAAGAACTCCTGGTTCAGATTGAAAATACCAGGAGCAGCAGGCGTTGACACAATTTTTTTAATGGAAGAATCCTTTCCACAGAGGCTTGAATTGTATTTGATAGCCTTGCTCATTGACCAGAAAGTATCTCCTTGTGGTGGTAAAATTTGGGACGACAACGGAACTGGGCTTCTTGGTTTTGTGCCATTCCATGGTATTGCAATGGCTGCATTGTTGGACCGGAAATGCTCAGATGTCTGTGTGGTTTTTGCTTGTTTGCATGCACACTCATACTGGTTTTCATGGCTCCAAACATAAACGTTGGAGTCTTCACTGGCAGAAATTATGTGCTGCCCTTCTGGAGTGAATGTTGCTGACAACTGGCAAGAACCACTTCGGAGTCCTGATAGATTAGCAAAAAAAAAAAAAATTATCCATCCGAATACCCAGGAAATGACTAGATAGAGCAGAAATAATAAACGAGTATTTGGGTGTACCACTATAATTCTGAATCACATTGGTCCCATCAAGTATTCTGATCTTCGAATCGGCAGATGTCACCATTAGTTTACTTGGGTTGCTTGGGCAAAACTGCAATGGGAATGAGGAAAAAAAGAGTCGGAAGGATTTCTAGTGAAAAAGGACTGATGAATTTATTGATTACAGCATGCCTCTTCCTTGCCCAAGATGTTACCTGAAAGCCTGTGATTCTTTTGAGAGATGATTTCTTCTTTCCATTGAGAGCAATTTGTGTTTCTAGCTTCAGCAGATTGTCTGATCCAATGCAAAACAGATGAAATAAGCATAAGTATAAACACGTATTCTGCCTATCAAAAATATATTTTAAAGCTAATAATCATTTGGCAATTTAGTGTTTAGTACTAACCAGATATTTCATAGAAGCGACAATTTCCAGTAATAGTACCAACCACCACTCCCTGCAAGATATTCGAAAAGAAAGGACATCAGTATCACAAATTACTGACGCAGCAAGTTAGTCAAAACAGCTAAGATGGCCGCTGATAATCATACCTTTCCACCAGGCCGGTAACAAACTGCTGTTACTATGTCTCTAATATCCACCCAGTCCACAACACTGCTTCTAGTAATGTCCCAAACACGAATTTTGCCATCAATTGATCCACTAATGAAGAGATTCTCGTCAGCTAGATTAAATTGGACACAAGTCACTGTAAAACAAGAAAAAAAAGTTAGCTCAAATTTATAGATGAAAGTGAAGACCTTTGAGGCAGCTAAGTAGGATCACATAAACCTACCAAAGTTGCTATGTGGATAAACTCTGATGCAGTTTGCATATCCAATTTCCCACATGCGAACAGTTTTGTCTGTTGATGCTGACAGTAGATGCTGTAAAGTAGCAAATATTAATTATCAGAACCAAAAAGTACAGCATAAGGAAAAACGCAAAGGAACAATTCCAATACATGGACAAAAGAGCATTTCATTAACTAACCTTATCGCTCGACCATGACAAATCAAGCACATCACCAGAGTGCCCACGGAACTCATGCACTGGTTCCTCTGAGATCTGGAAAACCATCGTTGGAACCACAATACAAGCAGAATCGGATTTTTTCAGGCCATTGATCTTCGATTTCTTCTCGCTCTCGGCATTCACAGGAGCAAGCCCATACTTGCGCCGCGCTTTTAGGTAGACGCAAGAAGGATCATCCAGTGGAATTTTGCAGTCCTCGGACTGCATGACAGCCCAAACCCTGACAACTCCATCTTCTCCACCGGTTGCAAGAAGCTGCCCATCAGGACTAAACTTCATCGTCAGGATGGCACCATCATGTGCTTTGATCACTTGCCCCTGATACACGGCGGACAATTCCTTCGACCGCTTCCGGTACGAGTGAACCTTGATTCTTTCATACCTCCCAGCCCCAATTTGCTCACTATCTGAAGAACTGGTGCTGGCTTCATCTGCTGCTCCACTATCCACAACACAAGCACTGACGCCCAGCCTCCGGAGCCACCCATTTCTCCTCCTGTCGATCGTCTTCGGAGCACCAGAAGGCTTGCCATTGCGGCTCATGAGCCTCTGGATGAACGACAGCGAGCTGAAGCTCCTGCTCGCCTTGCCGGATCCACTCACGGAGTTGTCATCCGACGCGCCGTCGTCGTAGCTCGTCGTCTCCTCCGTCGACCAGCTCGACATGGAGCACTCGTTCTCGTCCGACTGCGACGACCACCTCCCGATCTCCGCCTCCGCCGCCACCTCACCCTCCTCCTCCACATCGCCCACGACGTCCGCGAAATCCGCCTGGCGGAGGCTCGGGCTGCGCTCCAGGCCCATGCTTCGCATGAACCGCTCCCTCCGCTGCCGCACGCTGTCGAGCCCACCCGACCACGGCAATGCCGCCGCCGGCGACGGCGGCAGCAGCTCCTCCCGCGTGTCAAAGAACGCCTCTTCCTCCACCTCCATCCTGCTACTGCTACTACTACTACTACACCTCGCTACCAATTGGCACCCCTCCATGGATCGTTGTGGCGAGCACGGCCGCTGCAAGAAGAAGAAGAAGAGAGAAGCGGCAAGAGGGAAACACATCTCAGAGCCATGTCCGGGGAGTCGTTTGCTTATATATATAACAGTAAGCTAACAAGAGGAGGGCGATGAATTGCATCAGCGGCAACTGGGTGACGACGAGAAAGAAAGCGCGGACGCGGGGGGAGCACGGGAGAGGGAAACTAAACTAGCAGGGATTGATTGATCGATTGATTAAACAAGAGGAAATTAGCACCAAATCCCCAACTATTCAATTCCCCCCCGAATCTCTCAAATCCCGCACCTCGCATGGCCCAATCGCCCCGAGCAATGCATCTGGCCATGGCGATCCGACCAACCGCGCGCCCATTATTAAAGCGGGGAGACAACAGCAGAGCCAAGAAACGTTGCCAAAACGAAAAAAAAAAATTAGGAATAAAAATTTTGGCCCGAGAAGAGGAAGCGCTGAATTCACCAGATCATATCTCGGAAGGATTTGGCAACGTTGCGGATAAACAATAAAGAAGAAGGAGATATCTTTTTTTCCTCGGCAAGGGGAAACTCACCTGGGCGAGATGGAATTCGCGCGCGCGCACGCTCGCTCTGGAATCCAAGAAAAGGCTTCGGTTTTCGCCCCCTCAGGGATGCTGCCGCCGGGAGCCCCGCGCGTGTTCTTGGCTGGTGGTCGCGGCGCGCAAGAACAGCCGCGGCAGCATCATCGCGCGAACGGGGAGCAGCTCTATTATTAAAGAAGGGATTGGATTCGTCGAGTTGGCTAGAAATCAAAGAGAAAGCTGGAAGAAAAAAATGGAGATGGGAGCGATTTATTAGGACGTCGTGGAGAGACGGCCTTGGGGGGGGGGGGTCCTCGTCACCATCACCATCGCCAGATTTGGAAGCGGCAAGATAATTAGAATTTTAATTCTGGTAATTCACTTCTGCTAAAAAAATTATACCAGAAAAAATACTAGTACTGGTAGTGGGGAATAAAGAACAAGTAGTAAAGAAGAAGAACAATTATGTACTGCCTGCACAATTACCACCTCCTTTTGCCTAATTGCTGCATCAAAATTGCATCTTTTTAGTTCTTGATGCTGCAAAATTTTGCTTGTCACTTCTGATTAATTATTCCACAGTCCCTCTCACTCCAGACGATTCTGCCACTGGTCCAGTGCTGCTGCTCATGCGTGCCTGCCCAGCTGCCCTTTTTTTTTCTCATTTTTCCTATATTTTTTTCTCTCTTTCATGTTAGTGGAGTACTACTAGTAGTATAATTTTCTACCACCTCTCTTTCTTTCTTTTTCTTCGTTTTGGTTGTCCCCCAATAGGTGAACTGTGCAGTGCCTGCATGAGCAATAAATCTCCCAGCTCTAGGTCCCTAGTCTATAGATCCCCTAGGCCTACTGCAAACGGGAGCGTCGCTGATGCATCACTCCGATTTGCTCGTGTAATTAACCCGCCTCATATTGCATCCGGCTGCGCTTCTCCGGATCTTTTCCTTGCTCTGCTCCGGTGAGAACTTGATGCTGCAGTACAGTGGTTGCATACTTGCATCGTCGCATGTAAGGAGGAGTACTTGTTACCACTGGAATGGTGCCAGTAAATGGTAACAAGGAGTACTTGTTTGGCATTTGGCAAAATCAATTCGCAACCAAACAGTGACGCAACGCAACGGCCGGAGACCGGAGCAGTGCTTGCATCGCATGGAACGAGCAAAAAATCCTCCAAATATTCGTTGTCACAGACAGAGAATGCGCAGTGCAGTGCCGGTGGAAAATTTTACGTCCCTTGTTTTGAAGGCAACCTCTGCAATTACTTACTGTTCACTAATGATGTACTGTCCTGGATGGATGTGTTCAGAGTGGCTACAGCTTGATGCACCTAACACGTACTAGTGAACAGTACACTACTCTTGGTCCCCTGGCATGATCCAACAGTGTAATTTCCTTTACCTAGTCACAGAAAAAAAAGCACACGCAAATTAAATTCGGGTCTTTTAATTTGGCCGTTCCTTTTCACTTGGTCTAGGTCAAGCGGTCAGCTAAGGGCTGCTTGTTCTGAATCTGGGTTGAGAAGAGATCAACTTCCGTGAACAGATCAAAAAGACTCTCCACCTAATGACTTTACAGCGGATGACAAATCATAAATGCTACTCCAAGGAATTGATGCATGCATGAACTAAACCAACCCAAGTGACCTGAAGATTTTCGCCTTACAAGAGGGTCAATGCGTTAAGCACTCGAGCAGAAGAGAAGTGACGATGACAGAAAGCACTAATCAGTCTTGTTTAAGCAAGACACAGCTGATGGAGATAGAGATGATGAGTAGATTTGTAGACGTATCCATCTCTAGCTAACCCCAACAACCCCAATTGTTACATGGATGATTTGTGGTTGGGCAAAAGCCAAGATGACAACGGACAACTCGACGACGGCAACAACCGGAGGTGTACACGTATGCGTCTCCTGCTTTATTTTGGACGACGTATGTATGTACGTGTCTGGCTATCTAGCTAAGCTGTGTGTAAATTCAGGTGCACTGATCATTATATTAGACGAAAGCACAAGTGGATCATTAGTCGATTCCACTGAAACAAACATTCAAACTAAGGGAGTACTAATGGCTAACTAGGCTTTGCATTATTGGTGGTGCTAGCTTGGAGGCCTATAAGTATGTAGAGAGATTTGTTTTTTCATGTTCCCCGAGATGAAGCAAACATGGCGTCTTTAAACAATTCAGCTGGCGACGTCCCAGCAGGCTATACTTAATCATATATAAACTGAGCTAAATTCGAGTTAAATACTCTTCTCCGGGGCATCTGCCACTAGCACTTGGCTAGCAATGGTCCAATTTTAGTACGACATATAGAATATGCAAGTTCAGTCTCACTGTGATAAAGGAAGAAGATATGATACCTACAACAATCCCGCAACTTCTTCAAATTCACACAAAAAAATGTTTTACAAATTAGGTATGATCTCACTAAATGCAACAGTGTCTAGTTTGTCCGAGTTTGCCGGTCATGCATCCCCCTCAAAAGATATATATGGCCCTTTAAAGGAGGCAAACAGTAGTAGTATTCAGACAATTATATGATAATTATTGCATAGATTATTATAAAATGATCACTACAGGCCTAAACAATCCAAAGTTTTTTTGGATAACCTAATATTGTTCCTGTTATATTCTGGAATCCGTTGTGCCATTAGTATATCAGGGCATGATCAGTGATGGCATCCGGACTTAATGTATAATACGTGTTCCTTACATTAGTATTTATATTTTCTTGGCACTTAGTGGCACTATCCTTTTAAATTACTTTATTGGTTGATGTGGATAATTCCTTGATGTGTCAACCCCGAGGTAGTAACATATTATCACTAGCACCAGTCTATATTGTCCTACTATTGTTGACAGTGTCACAAGAGGAAAATTTTTCTCAATGTTGATATTTTGTCCTCTTGCAGCCGGTGACCACCCAACTGAATGGGCAGACATATAGGAAGAGGTGTCATCAAATCAATCACTCAACAGCAGGGTCAGCATGCAGCAGAGAAACATATCGTTCCAAATTAACCACTGGTTTGCTTCAGATTTTAGATACGAGAGGATTGGGTTGGACTGCACCTGATAGCGTTCGGTCGAGCGATCACTACCGTTTGAAAAGAATTGGGTGAAAAGCTAACATGGAAACATCAACATGCACAAAACAAGATGGAGAAATCAGTGGGAATCAGCTTGGATGTAACGGTTGATTCCACTGTTAAAGTTGGCGCCTCGGTGTATGTAATTATATGTATGCATATATGCAAACAGTGTGCAGTTTGGCATCTCAACATCACAAGTTTTACCTGTTGCTAATTTATTGTCATGCCTTCGTACAAAGGTCACCCGAATGTTATTAGCATCCAATTTGACTGTTTTATATAAAAACAAAATGCCACACAGAAAGTGTCACCGGATACTTACCCATCACCGCTCCAAACATCCAATGGTTGATTGCTAAACTTCTCTTTCTTTCAGTGGACGAGTGATCCATACATACAGAAACTGTTCATTGAAACCGGTAAAAAAACCAACTTTATCATAGGAAATAAAACGAAGCTAGTAGATGATGTGATGGATGGATGATGGATCTACCGCTGTACATAGGACTCGCAAGATTTGGCAGGAACTTTCTAAAGTGATTGCACACAATGATTGTCCTCACATGTCAACTTGCAGGGCACATAAAAGAAAGTCATGGGCTACCTAGCTCATGAGCTCATAGCCGACACCGCGGAGCAACGGAGGGGGGGTGCAAAGTGAAAAGAAATTCCTTCGTACACGCGCTGTTCATCACGGCGATCGTCGGTAACCACACGCACAAAATGACGCCCGATCGATCGATCGATGCATGCATGTGTTGTGCTGCGATGCGATGCGAGCAAATGAGCAAGATTGATCGATCGATCTGTGTGACTTTAAAGGCTAAAATCGTACTGCCTGCTCTGCTCTGCTACCGATCTATCCAACGCAATTGTCGCGTGAATTAAGGGGAAAAGGATCATAGGATGCCTGCTGTAAAGAGCCCGTAGATGCCGTGCTCAATAGGGGAAAAAGATTATACTACTACACATCAAAGGCATGTACCGATGGAATTCTCGGGTGTGATTGCTCGTACGTTTTCAGAATTGATCACCCGGTGTGCCGTATTCATAGCGGATGGGGTGATGGTACATGCATGTGTAGCGTATTCTTATGCACGATTTCAGCTCTGCAGTTGACTTGGTTCGCTAGCTAGCTAGTTGGCTGGTCGATCCGTAGACGAGAATGCCGCCGAATTGAATTGAATTGAATCCCAAGAGCAACGAATGGGGATCGGAAAGATGTTGCACTTGCACACAGGTTGGCACACACGACAACGACGGCCCGCCCGGGCTAGTAATACTGATGTGGTCATCTTTGCCGTGTCGCCGCCGACCAAATTTTCAGAGTCAGCGCAAGCGTAATTAGACCCTGTGGCTTTCTACCTGTTATTTTCCGTGAGTCCCAGAGCCCATCGAGTGCTCTCAATTGAGGGATGTACGTACTACCAGCGGCCTAGCTAGCTAGAGATAGTCGTGTCATCTGACTAGGAAGTTTATACCGTGTCGGCGTAAAAAACCAAAGTAATTTCGGGAGGCTCTGTGCTGACCACGTCGCCTGCGCAGGCGCGCGGAAACGTGTCGGTTCCAAAGCATCGCAAAAGCGATACTAGAACACACGTCTCCAGGCAGCCCATGCCGTGCCGCGCCGCGCCGCGCCCCCCGTCGCGATCTCCCAAGCCTCAAGCGTTTCGCCGGGGCGGCCGGCCTAGTACGCGACAAGCGGACACCGCGCGGCGCGGCGCTGCGGTTGGGGGGTGGAAACCCAACCTGGCGTGGCGACCGCTGCGTACGTGCTATCCGGCCAAAATAGTCAGCGGCTTAACTGGCTGGGTGAAACAGAGTTAATAAAAAAAAGAAGAAGGGGCACGCGCTGCACAGTAGACAGCACAGGAGTAAACGGTTTTGTACTGTGCGGTGGGGGTGGGGGCGGCGGCGGCTGCCTTGCCGTGTGGTGGGTTTGCAGTTGCAGGCTTTGCTTGCAGCTTTGTGGTGTGCCTTGCCTGGCTTGGCTTTGCACACTGGCCTCGGTACCGGAGCCACAAGCCTGGGGCTACCGGCAGGCGATGGGGCGCCATGCTGCCGCGCATCATGTTGTTCCGTTGCAAAGCGACCGGTTTTACAAGCACAGTACAGTACTCCTCCTACTCGTGTCCGATGCGCAGTAGGTTTTGGATTATCGAAGCCTGCAGTAACACCCAGCGTCAGATCCGGGATTAACATGGGCATTTCATTGTCATGCTCTTAATCCTACATCAAGAGAAAGGGGTCATGACTCAAGAAGAGCTGGCCTCATTTCTTCCTACATTTTGACTTCGCAAGTGATCAAGCACCAGTCTGACTTTGCAGTATATAATACTATAATAGAAGCAAAGCATTAATAAACTGAGGTGCTAATTAAATACGGTCATAATAAAATAGGCTAGTGGGAACCTGGAAAATATATGATCACATTGCATCCCATGTATAAATAAACAACTCCTCAGGCCGGCCCTCACACACATACTCCGTATTAAGCAAGCCTAATGTAGAAATATTCTGTGCTTTGCGTCCCTAGTTGCTCCACGTACTGCAAGCCATCCCATCCTCATTAATTTACAAGACAAGGAGAGAGTGAAGAGGAAGAGATGCATGCACACTGTACCCATATATAACTGCATATGGGTTCGGCACTGTCGACCCTCCTGACAGCAAATCCCATGAACTCTCGATCAGGAGCTTAATTACTGAACCACAATATATACGCGCATAGATCGTAATGCTGAATTAAACTAACCCGGTTTAGATTGAGTCCTAGGAACTGCATCGCCGGCTCCGAGGTTGCATGCGATGTACCTCGTTATCGCAGCACACGCTACGTGCGCTGCACTGTACAGAGCACACAGCATATGCGATCGAGCAGCTGACTTGCACGTATGCTGTGCGCAATTTGCTAAGCTATAGATAAAATTGCATGTATCCCAGTTGTCAAACCGCATGCTAACATTCGCAAGTGTCATCGTGTCAGTGACGTGTAGGTATCTGGCCATCCTATTAAGAAAAGAGATCTACTAACTGATCGAGTTAACAAATAGCAACATTTAACCGCACCTTCCTGAATCCCGATCTGATCACTCTGTAAACTGTCATGATCGAGTTGCTATTCCAGCATAGAACACGCGGGTATGCGAAAACAGAGCCAGGATTAGCTTATGTCCAGATCACATCACGCCGAACTTTTCATGCCAATACGGCGGTCTGACAGAGGAAGCATGGGCGGACAGAAACGAGAAATCCAGCCGATCGAATCGAATCGTAGTCCCTGCTCATGTAGGGGGCCTAACAAACTCACACGTCGCATCACGGTAAGTTAATTAATCCGAGCCAAGAACCCGACAAACGGGACACCGCCAAACGGTAGCAGCCTCGATCCCGGCGCGCAGTTTCCTCCCGAACACTTTGTCGGTGCCCAAGTCGTCGACGGATTATTTCTCAAGGAAAGCGAGCACGACACGTACGTGCACGCGCTTCGGCTGCACTCAATTAGGAGTAGTATAACTGTGTTGTCGTAGTAACCATCCAACAAATTTAATCTAGAGCCAGAGTAGCATAGTATTAGCGCACGAAGCTGCCTGGCACCCAGGCATGGGCGTAAACAACTCGCGTACTCTACAGTCTACTGCACCACGCACGCCGCAAGGTGACAGGTGACAGAGCGAAACGCATACAAAAACGCCGCGGATAAAAGTGTGTGAAGGACAGTGAGTGAGAGATGAAGACACATGCATGGGCATGCACCGTACCTACGCTAGTAATAGTGGTGGTAGTATACTGCACAGTAGGTGTGTCGTTTTGCAGTATAAAAATTGTCCCCATACGCACTACGTGGCGGGACGCGCGCACGTACGGACTCGGCGAGCTCATGCAAGCGGTTAGATAGAAACTATAGCTACGAGTGTAGAGTATGTATGTACGCTCCAAACATGTGCCTTTTTTTTACTTCTTTTGTTTTAAAATAAACAAACTTAATATTAACAAATATATAAAATAGAGCATGTCTAATAATAAATTTGTTTATTTTGAGATGGAAGAAGTAGATGATGAGAGCGCAGACTCAGCAGCGAGCGATTTCTCTCATCCCATCTCAGTTTTTGGATGCATTTATCCGCATGCATTGATGCGATATATCGTCGATTTGGGCAGCAAGACCGGATCGACCGTACCAACCGCGCCGGTAGCGGCAAGTAGGTCGTCGTCGTCTCGTCGGCATCCTGCCTGTACTTGTCATCTGGCATCTGCCATTGTCAAAATGTTGTATGTTCATCCGTTGTCCAAGCACCAAGCGCCATGGGATCGGAGAGTAGCTAGTATACCCCACGTAGTAGCAAGTTGGTTCCAGCTAGCTAGCTGGCTGGCTGCATGTATATAGTCCTATATTATATAGCGATATAAACAAGGTGCGTGCATGCACGCACCGATGGATGCATAAATACAGTATGCTGGTGTAGCTGAGCTTCAGATATGGTCATGACATAAAAGACCCAGACGTGTGTGCCGGCCGCCGCCGAGCTAATTAAGTTCAGTGGAGCGTCCACGTCCATGCCCCTGGCGCGTAAGTACGTACCACCAGATAGAGAGGGACGGCCGGCCACGGTGTGAGGAGTTAATTGGGAATCATTTGGTTGGTTGTTTCATGCTTTGCTTTGGTAGTACTCCCTCAGTACCATATCAAATTTAGATGGAGGCTACAGAACGATCTACCGTTCCAATAAAATAGATAACATAGATATCAAATTGATATCATGACATCAGCTGTTCCATTGAAATGATTAACTGTTCTATAGTATTTCTGTTAAATTTATTTTTGGCTTATCTCATTTATCTAAAATAAGTCTTTTTTAAAATAATCAGTGCATTGGAATTTGTGAAAATAGAAAATAGTGATTGCACTAGAAGTAGATAAAATAAAAAATAGTTGCATTGAGATTAGATAAAGTAGGGTATTCTAGTCTTTTGATGTTTCTTTAGTATGTGTGGCAGTGAGGGATCGATGAAAAATAAACTTATTTTGTGACAGAGGTAGTAGCTACGTAATACCTTTGAGATGGAGATGACACCAGCTTACTGAAAAAACAACCGATTATGACAGTTAATATTGTCACGCATTGTCAAATACAGAGATCAATTAAAAAACCACTTAAAAGAAGATAAGCTATACTGATAGCTCAAGTAGGCATGCAGTTGAGAGACACCACAGTGTCCCAACACCCAACTGGGCCTGATTTGCCCTGGTTGTATTTGATTGTTTTCTCGTGCGCGGGCCAGGCACAAAAAAACCACCGTACGACGGTACAAGCAAGACGAAGGTCGGCCATCACCTTTGATGATGATCGATACATATGGGCCACACCCAAAAGAGGACACCGCACGTCAATCTCGAAGCTACGCGCCAGCAGACCGGCAATCATATGGCATCGATCAGTACCGATCGATTGATCGTCCATCGTCCAGGGCCATGGATGCGTATATCCATCCTACCCTATATATGGAGTTTTGGCCCTGCCCTTAACTCGGTAGAGAACAAATCGCCGTTACATGCCAACAGTGTCGAACAGTTCAGGCACTGTGCATGTGGTGTCGCATGTAGACATGCATCGTGTAGTAGTTGTACTCGTAAAAAAAAATTCTAGCAAAATATATACTTCTTTCGTCCTAGGATAAGTCATATTAATTTCATACTAAGTTTGTTTAGTACTCCATTTTGGAAAGAAGGGATCAAGGGCGTATGTGCTGGGATAACGGTGATGAACTAATTTTGGTGGTTTTGTCAGCCTCTGCCTCCATTACTTTGGGGTACAGTGGCGCG